>NC_064629.1:744377097-744715222 GCF_023864275.1 Schistocerca cancellata | reverse complement strand
ACCAGAGTATGTATGTGCAGTGATACACATAATTATGATACTACACATAACTACCTCAGGCAGAGGAAAAGTAAAAAATAACTGACAATAGTCCCTATATTAATGGGCAGACATGGTTCAACAAGCTCCCACAGGCTCTGAAAAGTTGTTAACCAAGGTTGTTCCACAGGGAGTTAAAAGCCTTCGCGGTAAGTAAATGTTTATATTCACTCAGTGAATTCTAATCTACTTGCCCTCTGTTGTAACACATAATATAATTAGAATACTAAGATGAGTTTATGTACCACTACTGTAAGTAAGTGTTCTCTATATTAATCTGCTCAGCTTACGTGACCTATCCCATGAAGGAATAAACAAACAAACTTAATATATATAACCAAAAAATGTGAGACCAAGAATTGTATAAATTGTGGATTATATGCAGGAAATAGCTCCACAGTGTGACGTGGTAGCTGTTACACTAAAAATTAGTTATTCAACATGCCTATATCAATGAATACAATAAGATTTTAAAACCTTGGATGAGTGGTGTGACTGCAGATATTTACATTGTTGGTTAGTTTGCCATTGCCACTGCTGACAGCATTTTTGCCTCTGAGTGTTATTTATTTAATAAATGTGTTTATTTCCCTTGATTTACCTCTGTGCGAAATCAATTTTTGGATGTAGCATTTGGGTTTCGTCTTCCATGTATTTAACTCTTGGCACAGCTCTAGGGCTGACTATACCATTCATACCCACCCATATGATTTCAATTGACACCATATTAAAAGCTGTGAAACTAAATATAATTTGTGGTGTCCTGTGTGAACAGTAGCTCATGATGCCACTACAGCAAGCCACAAATTGTGGCGCCACATTAGATGGGTGTGTGAATCCAGCTTAATTTCAAAAAAATTGTGTCTGGGTGCAGTATTTCCTACTGTGTAATTTACAAAAAACACTTGTTTTCTCTACCCGAAATGGATACAATAAAGTAACTAAATTTATTTTTTGTTTTTTATGTGATTTTATGAAATTCTTAAGATTTATTGTAAAATTCAAGAATCACAGGGGATGTAAAGCATAACAATATACTCTGTCAGTAAGGAATGTGTCAACTTTAAAGCCACAAGCAGTGCCTCATTGCCCGAGACAACACTTTAGCACACTGGCAGTACCTAAGCTCTGTGTGTGTGTGTGTGTGTGTGTGTGTGTCCGCTTTATGGAGAATAAATATTACATAGGTCCCTATGAGTTACTAAAGAAATTTCTACCTACCAATCTGGTATGAAACTTTCATCTACATGTACACGGATACTCTGTCATTCACATTTAAGTGCCTGGCAGAGCGTTAATCGAACCATCTTCACAATAATTCTCTATTATTGCAGTCGTGAACAGCGCGGGGAAAAAACAAACACACATCTTTCTGTGCGAGCTCTGATTTCCATTATTTTATGATGATGATCATTTCTGCCTGTGTAGATCGACGTCAACAAAATATTTTCACATTTGGAGGAGAAAGTTGGTGATTGAAATTTCATGAGAGGATTCTGTCACAACAAAAACCGCCAAATCCTGTATCAAGTTAGTGACACACTCTCCCGTATTTCGCGATAATACAAAACGTGCTGCTCCTCTATCAACTTTCTCAATGTACTCCATTAATCGTATCTGGTTAGGATCCCAAAATGTGCAGCAGTATTCCAAAAGAAGACGGACAAACGTAGTGTAGGCAGTCTCTCTAGTAGATAAGTTGCATCTTTTAAGTGTTCTGCCAATAAATCTGAGTCTTTTATTCACTTTCCCACAATATTTTTTGTGGGTTTTTTCCAATTTAAGTTGTTCGTAATTGTAATTCCTAGGTATTTAGCTGAATTTACGACCTTTAGATTTGACTGATCTATCATGTAACCAAAGTTTAACGGATTCCTTTTAGCACTCATATGGAGAACTCACACCTTTCGTTATTTAAGGGTCCATTGCCAATTTTCACACCATACAGATATCTTTTCTAAATCGTTTTGTGATTTGTTTTAATCTTCTGATGACTTTACTAAACATAAACAACAGAATCAGCTGCAAACAACCTAAGACGGCTACTCAGATTGTCTCCTAAATCATTTATATAGATAACTAACAGCAGACAGCCTATAACACTACCTTGAGGAACGCCTGAAATAACTTATGTTTTACCCGATGACTTTCTATCAGTTACTAAGAACTGTGATTGAGACGGTATTCCATAAACATAAAATTTGATTACAAGTAATTTGTGAGATACAGCATCAAAAGCTTTCTGGAATTCTAGAAATAAGGCATGAAGTTTGAAATCCCTTGTCGACAGCACTCAACACTTCACTTCATGTGTTTATAGTTGTGTGTCACAAGACCGATCTTTTCTAAATCCACGCTGACTGTGTGTCAATATACCATTTTTTTCGAAGTAATTCATAATGTTCGAACGCAATATATGTTAAAATATCCTGCTGCATACTGACAATGATATGGACCTGTAATATAGTGACATTTAGTAGCATTTTGTAATGAAATGATCATACGGCATAACTGGCTGGGAGACAGTGTCTGGAATTGTTTATCCGCCTGGTGCAAGTAGTTCTGTTTTATATGACTTTGGTAACTTGTGCATCTTTGTGATGAAGATGAAATGAAATGATTAGGACAACACAGATACCCAGCCCTGAGTGAATAAATTCTCCAACCCGGCCGGTGATCAAACCCGGGACCCTACAACATAGAGGCAGCATCACTAACCACTAGATCACGAGCTGTGGACATTTTGTGATACGAATAGTTAACAAAAGTGTCAGTTCAGTATACAATAAAATAATTTCTGAAATACACAAGATCACCTAAAACACAGAAATTATGATTTTCTGTGGTATATAACTCCCTGACACACTAATACACCAGCTGGTGAAAGAACTTGCGTTTATTGTAGCAGATATGGATTTTGGTCAATGAGTGACAATTGTCAGTGCTAAAGGTAATACAAGCACCAATTAATATACAATCACATACACATTAAGACCAAACCACATCTGTATAAAATTCACACATAAGTGGATGGTACATACTAGCAGATAAAGTTAACACATTTCAGGCATTTTGGCATAGCCCCTCCTGGATTATACACTTTAAGAGTTCAAACTGCATTGAGGCTGCTATTAACACTTATTTCACAGTTGACCTCAATTTACGTTACACATGACTATACCGCTTTTCATACATATGTCATGTTACAGTAATATACACATATATGTAACAAAAATGGCCATTTTATGGTTAATACATATTTTTATCAATATAAGTGGAGCAAGTACAATGTTGCGTCCTGTTGAAATTCTTTCCAATCAAAGTGGGAGTAATGTGAACTACTTCGTGTAGGTGGTTATTGATATGTACGTAATTACTATCCATATTGCATCAAAGACGTACATCATGTATAAAAGTACCTAGAAACATAATGCATCCATTGGTTTCTATAAAATTTAACCACAGCAGTTAAAAGACGATTATATTAAAGTCACAATTTTAAATACACCGTTACATAACAAAGTTGTGCTTACATGAAGTAATCACCAAGTTAGTTATTATAATTTCCATAATTATACATCACTACTAGTACTAAAACAAACATAAGATACAAAATGATCTTGATTTAAAGTACATTATCTCCAGTTTAATAAATAATGGAACAAAATTAAACTTAGGCTGATTAGTGAGCTTAGTGACAGCTAGTTGCTGAGCAATTCAGGAGATTATGTATATGATAAGGTGTCCTCACATCTGAACTAATAGAAGGGGACATGTTATGGTACTAACTGATGTTAAAGATAGTAGACTATTAGATAAACTGCTTAAATGCATGTGAATTCAGTTATATGTGTCACAGAGCACAAGCACTCATAAATAGTGTTGGAAGTGGATAGTTATAAATATGTCACTCATGGCGAATCCACGAGCATTTGGTGCTTGCCATTTTTGGTCTACCGCCACAGTTCTTCCAATGTCTTTAAAAAATGGGAAGCTCTCATAGTCACCTATTGAGCAGCGTCCCATCACAAGATACTTGATGGTGAAAAATCTCAATATTCTCCAATAACAGCAGCTCTGTTATATTCAATAATTTATATATGTGTGATGATGCTGGTGCCAATTTTGTGTTTAGCATTTGACCCATCCACTATGGCTCCAGTACATTAGGACTTGTTTTTTATAAAACAGATCTGAAGATGATCTGCTGACCAAAATCAGTAGTCTGACGACCTACAAGTTTGTGACCATAGACGTGAAACAAAAGAAATTTATCCTCCAACAAATACATATGCCTGCTCTTCTCACATGGACATAACACACTCATGTGTGAAGACATCATGGGCACATCATGATCACTTGAAATCAGATGAGTGGTGACATTTGACTTTTCAGGCACAGCACTCTGCTCTAGAGCAAAATGCTCACCAAATGTAACCTCTGATCATCCGCTAGTCTGTCCCACATACCATGTGTCACAGTCTGGGCATCCAATCTTGGATACACCCCATCCTTCATAGACATTTCTTTTTCCAACACTACTCCCCAAGATTAAGCCTAGATTATCTATGATTAAAAATGCCACGTTTGGACAAGGTAAGCAGCAGTCTGCAGCTGTTTGCTGATGATGCTGTGGTGTATGCAAATATGTAGGAGGCTATAACATGGCTTAGATAGAATTTCTAGTTGGTGTGATGAGTGTCAGCTAGCTCTAAATGTACAATAATGTAACTTAATGCAGATGAGTAAAAAAAACAGACCCATAATGTTCAAATAGTGTCAGTAGTGTGTTGCCCGATGCAGTTACATCGATTAAATATCTAGGATAATGTTGCTAAGCAATACAAAATGGAATGAGCATATACGGACTGTAGTAGGGGAGGTGAATAATGGTTGATTTTGGGTTATTTGGAAAATTTTAGTAAAGTGTGGTTCATCTGTAAAGGAGACCAAATATATGACACTAGTGTGGCCCATTTTGAATACTTTCCAAGTGTTTGGGATCTGCATCAGGTTAGATTTAAGGAAGACACCGAAGCAATTCAGAGGCGGGCTGCTCGATTTGTTACTGGTAGATTCAAATAACACACAAGAATTACGGAGATGCTCCGGAACTCAGAACGGAATCAGTGGAAGAAAGATGATGGACTTTTCATGGAGCACTATTGAGAAAATTTAGAGAACAGCATTTCAGGCTGACTGCAGAACAATTCTACTGCCACCAACAAACATTTTGCATAAGGACCATGAAAATAAGATTAGGGCTCGTATGGAGGCATACAGGCAGTCATTTTTCCCTTGTTCTATTTTGGAGTGCAACACAAAAGGAGTTGAATAGTAGTGATATAGGCTACTCTCCACCATGCACCATACAGTGGCTTGTAGAGTATGAATATAGATGTATTACATATTTTTTTAAAAAAACTGTAGCGATTCTGCCACCAGTAGGGTAGACAAATACATTTATTGGCATTGATGTCATCAGTGTTCAAGACACTTTCCACTTTACTTTTATTAACTATATTACTGTAGGTGATGTTGATACAACTGTGAGTGAGTAATTGTTGACTCTCCTAATACAGTTGATTATGTTCAACTCAGATTCGTATTCCATATTAACAGGCACGGTTTTAATTAATTGGTTAAAAGCAAAATGGAAAAACGCCTTCTTATGTTGGCTCAGATGGTTAGACATGTAGCTGATAATGCTATCTGTACATGTATCGTTCCTGTATATAACAGAGTCATGTTTATCACTAGAAATGCGGACAGTTAAGTCTAGGAAATTTATGTATTTATAATATGAAACGGATGAATTGCTACTCACCATACAGTGGAGATGGGGAGCTGCAGACAGGCACAACAGAAAGTGTTTTTGTTGTGCCTATATGTGGCTCAACATCTCGGCTATATGGCAAGTAACGTTGTCAGTATTCTAGCATGGATTTTCCATTGTTCAAATTTATGTATCTCGTTGACTCAATTTCAAACGTGAATACAATTTTCTTATGTAGGTCATTAAACCTGTTGACAATCATTTTCATTTCACTGTCATTACCTATTACTAAGGGCAACATATCATCCACATATCTAACATGATGTACAAGTAAGTACATTTCTCACTTCTGGACTATCTTGAAACAATTTATTTTTCCAATGAAAAGATAAAAATATTTGCTAGGAAATCTGATGACAGGCTACCCATGCATAAACCATCTTTTTGAAACAATACTTCACAAGTGAATTCAAAATAATTGTAATCTAAAATAAGTGTAATCGCCTCAGGAAATCCTCAGAATGTTAGTGTTTATGTCTAGTGAGATCAACTTCATGTCATTAGAAACTGTTACTCCCCTTCCCCCCTTCCAATCAACTCTGAGCTATTGTTCATGGAATATTGTTGGTTGAATATAAAGTGCTTTTTTCAAAAAATCAAGGCATTTACTAGCTACTTTATGAAAAGGTCCACCTCTATTGGACACTATAGGCTAATTGTCATATGTTCTTTTTACTTCTCTCCTTTTCCGCTACCGCCCCCCCCCCCCTTCGCCTGCACCTAGCTGTCCTATCCTCTCTACCTCGTCCCTGTACACTCCCCAGCAGCACTTCACTGCCCCCCCCCCCCCCCCCTCAGTCTCTCTCTCTCATCCAAATCGAGTTGTCACTCCCATAATGCACTGCTGCTCCTACACGGAGTGTGGCTTCAGCCACCAGAGACTGCAGTCGTGTGTGTGTGTGTGTGTGTGTGTGTGTGTGTGTGTGTGTGTGTGTGTGTGTTAGAAAGCTACAAGCTACATAATATTTTCAGTTTCGGGCAGCCACTATTATTATACAGTATCTGCTAGATGACATTATTTTCATTTGTTGTGTTGTTTGAGCGAATGGAGTAGTGACTGTAGCGTGTATGTAAAGTATATATTGTTGAAATAGTTCATAACTAAGTGTGAGCGAACACAGAAATTATGTTGCGCAACCTTGATGTGCGAGACATATGTGAGAGAATATGATGATTATTAAGTAGTGAATTTTCAGAATTTTACCACTGTAATATTTACTTTGATCCTTAAAATGAGTAAAAATGGGGTTATATTTATTGCTTTTTGAAATTTATTAATTTGGATTTTTGTGTAAATTGATTTTGGAACTAGGATCGGTAAAACAGAGGGAGATAACTGGGTTGTGATAGTTGAAATAGGAAGTGAACTGCATATTATATATTATTCAGCTAATAACAGAAGAGATGTTTTGTGAGCTTTGGTAGTGGGGCATGATTACATGGGTTTTTCTTCAAACTGCTTGTTAACTGCTGAAACCTGCAGTTCTTTGAATAATAGGTTGGGAGGTTGGGAGTTCAGTCTTAAGGTGGCTAACAGATGCACAAGTTTGCATACAAAAGAAAGAGAGAGAGAGAGAGAGAGAGAGAGAGAGAGAGAAGTGTGTAAGAATTAGTACATTTTGTGTTTATTTTTGGTACTTTCATTTGTGGAACTGTGTGCTAGGATGAACAAGGTAGCAAAATTTGTGTACCCGAATGTGATAATACAGATCATATATTTTGTTCAAGAATATATCTACATTTAGTAGTTACAACTCGACCTACGGAAATGAACACACTTTCCAAGGATAAATCAGTTAACTCTAACAATCCTGTTGACACGTGAAGTGCAGCTAGTTTTTTACAGTCTTTTTCTGCTGAAGAGCATTATACATTGCTTAAAGACAGGCTATGCCCCTAAAGAACTCACTAAGGTGAGCAATTTTGATATTAGTGGAAAAAATGGATGACGTGCCACTGTCATTCATTGGTATCCCATGAATAGTTAAGAAATTAACAGTTGAAACAGATAATTGCTCACAGCATGTGGTCAAGCCTAAGACAACTTCCCAGTGATCACAGGTTCACTGTTAACAGCCACCCGCTCCACTGACACATAATACACCTTGAATGATTCTTTACAGTGGCTTATAAAACCTTCGCAATCCATGTGGTTAATTCTTCTTTACTATCTCACATTTTATACCACTTTTGTATCACACACATGGTGGTTACTCAAGCATGTCCAGTGTAATCATGCATGCATACATACAACGCTGTGCAAAAGTTACGTCATAGATTGTATAAGACATGACTTCACAGGAGGCATTGCCTCTGACAAGGTAGGCTATGCCTGTGTCAGGACTGGGATACAATATGCTGCCTGGGTGCACATGACAGGTGTACGACTGTGATATGACCCATGTGGCAATGAGTTGGAACAGATGTGGCATAAGGAAGAACTAGGATATTTCACTGATTATATTTAGGAGGGGGAGAGGGGCACATTACTACTTTGAAACATGTGGGAATGATGTTCACTTTAGTGCATACGATAGTCATAACTCTCTTGAGGTTGCTGTACATTTGTTCGTCTGGAGTAATATTGGGTAATGAGGGGAGGTTCACCTTCAAAGCAGATTGCCTATTGTGGTAAAAAATTACTAGTAAGTGTGGATATGGTACAGAAAATTTCTTTTCAGACTAAGTCTGGAAGGTAGTGTCAATCTTTGAAGACCTTCAGTGTGCTGAACAAGGGATTGCTCATCAAGGCAGATGTGCTGTCCACTGATCACTGGACTCTACAGGAAGCTTTTCAGTGTGGATAGAATGTGAGTTACCGAAGTGAGGATACGGTCGATGGGTGGTGAGCTTTATATGGATGAATGTTTTAAAATGCCAACGCTAAGTGCTGTAAGTGTTTAGGAAGATGGCTTATTGGACTGAGGAGGATCTGGTGAAATGGATAGGACAGAAAGTGTTGAGGCTGCAGAAAATGACAATAAGTGAGTCTCAGCCCAGGATTCATGTCATTAAGGTGTTGTTGATGAAGCTGAATAAGAAAACTTACTAGGTACTCAAAATATTAAGCATCACGCCTGGTTCAGATTCACTGATGACACATTCACTACCTAAACCTTGTGCTAAGATAAGCTAGCCTAATTCCTCATACAAAATCAGAGCAATTTACTGTGGCCAGATTATACAGTATTGCATCAGTACATAAACTGATAGATCACAGAGTTGAAGAGATGAAAAAATCAAAATCAAAAAGGAAAAATTAACATCAAGTAACAAAATATGGTAGAAAGCAAAACCTTATATTCTTGCGAACCAGTTGACGTCGCACGAGTAGACCAAGTTAGGAAGTGACAATGGTTTGAAAGATGAATTGCTAACAAACTTTGTGGAAGATTTCCAGAATATAATATTTACTTATTTTGCTGGGGAGTCAAGATACTGTATTAAAAAGCAGCACACTACTGGAACTGAAACATTAAGCAGGAACAATATCAGATGTACTGGCAACAAGAGTATGCAGAACAAGTCCATATGATGATGATGTACTGTTACAATTCGTCTTGTAAGGTGTAAAGAAAATTTCTACTAACATGAAAATTTCTACTAACATTAAGCAAAACACAGAAGTTCCAAGTATGGTTGTTTAAAATGGGGACCAAAAGTTTTCATGTGGGGACCAAAAGTTTTAAAGTATGAATCAAAATTTTCAAGTATGGGCATGGACTTTTCAAGTACTGTGAGAAGTTTACAGATTTTAAAAATGACCTTTATCACAAATATGTAAAAGTGTTAATTTTTGCTGTAATAAGGTAGATTAAAATGTAGAAAATCTGGAGAAAGACTGCACTGATAGGTTTTAAGCAACTGGGACACAAATCTAAGAACAGTCCACACAAATTAAATCATCTCTATAAAATCAATCAATTCAGGTGCAGGTGCAATGTATAGTAGAGTACGAAGGTCTTGAAGCCAAATAAACTGAAGCAAGATATGAGAAATACAGAACAATGTTCGAATAGTGAACATCCATATCGAGTGGTGGTAAAAGACAGTCCTCCAAAAAGTGTTCTGGTTAAATGTGAAAATTTTTGCAAGTTCAATTTGGCACAATTAATTCACACCAGAGAATGACGAAAAGCTGTGGTTTCAACTACATGGTAGCTTTAGGATACCAGGACATTTTGCAACTGTTATAATCAGACCGCGGATTTAAAACCTATTTTGTTCCTGAGTTCCTATTTGCATAAAAATTTGTACTTATGCATTTCATGACTATTTACACTTAATAGCATTAATTCTATAGGACCTAAAAAAGCCTATTTCGACGTTAGTGCCTATTTTGGCTTTAATATCCTAAAAAGTGTCTATTTCATCATATAAGACAGTGGCTCCAAGTTTTTCCACACTATACGACAGATGGAAAAAATATTTTCTGCCCAGCGTGCAGCAAGGTGGTTAGTTGATATGCACTCATGCTTCGTATTTGCCTAACACTTCGGTCTTTTTTATTTTTTTCTATCGCTAACCCCGTTAATACCAAATACTCTTTATAGGTGTTTTATTATTCATATGTAAAAAATGATCACGGATCTTTAGATTAAAGCCTATTTTTTTCCTAAGCTCCAATTTGCATATAAGTTGGTACTTATGCGTTTCATGACTAACTAAACTGAATACTGTTAGTTCTATAGGACTTAAAATTGCGTATTTCGATGTTGACGCCTAATTTTGCCTATTTCGGCATCAAAATCCTAAAAAGTCCCTATTTTGTTAATCTGACATAGAGTTCTTGTGTTTTCAAAGATTAGAAAAAGGAAGTAAACTTAGGGCTTTACGTCTCGTCGAAGGCGAAGGTCATTACAGACTGTTTACAATTCCTTTGCTTGCCTTAGTACCAACAGCAGTCGGCACAGTTGAATGGTCATCCATCCAAGTACGAGCCGAGCGCGACAGTGCTTAACTTCGGTGAGCGAATGGGAACCGGTCAAAGATTTGAGTTACACATTAGAATCAAACGTGGGAGTACTAAATGTTATATTTGAAAATACTTCGTTCGTAGGATTCTGGCCAGCTGTGTGTTTTCACAAAGAAACGGTTTCATAGGGCTTAAGCTGAGCACGGATTAAAAAATCACAATGTTAATCATAGACGCCCTCTATAGCTAAATTACTGCCCTTCGCGCATTTTCTCGCTGCTGTCTACAGGCAGTCTTATCAAACTACTCTGTTTTGTGAAAGGTATTATACGTGAATTTTCCGGTTCGAAAAATAATTTGCCAGTAGTGAGACGTTTTCATCTGAAGCACTGGTAGATTCCATTCGCTTGTTCAGAAGGGGTGGCCATCTGTCGGGTGCCATATGTCCAGCAATGAGTACGGTACTTCCCCTACTGCTCCAATGCACTGCAGTAAAAAAAAAAAAAAAAAAGAGGTCATCGTTCACTTTTTCCCAGCGAAAACAAATCAGTACATTGTGTAGCGACCGACGTGTTAAGTGTTACGGTACTGACATTCTAAGTGCAAAATAAATTCTAGTTTCTGTGTGAGAATACTACGCCATGCCAAAAACAGCTAGTTCAAAGTCTACTCATATAAGGCAGTGGCTGCAAGATTTTCCGCATTATACAACAGATGAGAAAATTATTTTCTGCCAAGCATGCCACAAGGAGGTTAGTTAATGTTTTTCTTAGACTTCTTATTTTCCTGTCACTTAGGATTCTTTTTTATCGCTATCCTTTAGTAATACGAAATACTCTTTATATACGCGATTCTAAACTGCATTTCCCTTTTCTCTCGTATTAGGTTTCGAGTGTTAAGAAATCTCACTAAACTCAGCATGCAGATGGAATCGCACATAAAGCTAATGTTGAACGAAAGTCAAAATTGAAGCAAACTCTTTTAACCAATAAATATGGTGAATCCTCCGAAAAAAAACAAGTTCTGCAGTGATTTGTGTCATGCACTTGTGGCAGCAAACATCCCCTTTTGGAAACTAGAAAACCCTATTTTCAGATGTTTTCTTGAGAAGTACTGCCATCAGTCTATTCCTGCAGAGTCAACTTTACGTAAGAATTATGTGCATTCAGCTTACAATGCTGCATTGCACAGAATCCGAGAAGATGTTGGAGAATCTTGTGTATGGATTTCTGTGGATGAAACTACTGACAGTCTTGGCCGTTACATTGCAAACTTGATTATGGGCAAGCTAGATCCAAATGCTCTGTCCAGGGCTCATTTGATTTACTCAAAACAGCTTGCAAAAACTAACGAACAAACAATAGCACAGTTGGTGAACAATGGGCTTACGGTGCTATACCCAAAAGGAGTGGATGAGAATAAGGTGCTTCTGGCCGTCACTGATGCTGATGCATATATGATTAGAGCGTTTCAACTATTAAAAGTATTCCACCCATTGATGCTGCATGTAACGTGTGTAGTGCATGGGATCAACCGCATAGCAGAGCAAGTAAGGCTACAATTTCCTAAAGTAAATAAGTAATATCTATGGTGAAGAAAATTTTTGTTAAGGCACCATCAAGAATACAGGCATTCAAAGAACAGCTTCCAGATGTCCCATTGCTGCCAAAGCCTATTGTCACCCGCTGGGGCACGTGGCTGATAGCAGCAGAATACTATACTACGCATCTCTCAGCTGTCCAGAAGGTGGTTGAAAATATACCGGAGGATACTGCATCCGTAACTGCAGCAATGGAGTTACTCAAAGATTCTTCTTTAAAATGGGACTTATCTTACATTAGGGCCCACTACAAATTTATGGCAAGAATAATTTCACAATTAGAAGGCTCAGGAAGACTTATCAACGACAATATTTCTTTGCTTGAAGAAAGCAAGAAGAAATTAATGAAGTGCCAGGTGAAGTAGGGGAAAAAGTACGGGCAAAAATGCAAACGGTTTTGCAGAAGAACACTGGCCTGAAGGAGTTTTGTGCAGCTGCCGACATACTTAGTGAAAAATCCAGCACTCCTGACTGCAGCATTCCTGTCCAACATGTACTGAAAATGAAGTACGCCCCTGTCACATCTGTTGATGTAAAACATTCTTTTTCAGCGTATAAATTGATTCTGACTGACAAGTGCCACAGTTTTTCACTAGAAAACCTAGAAAAGATTTTGGTTATTTATTGTGAAGCCAACTATGGTCAGAATATGTGAAACTACGAATGTATTAATTAAACCATTGCCACATCTTTTTTACGGAGATCTTTATCTTGCAGGAACTCAAAAATATTTTGAGTTATGTTCAACATTAATGTTGTAGATTGCTGTGCTCTGTAACTGTGTAAATATTCATTCTCCTTGTTTTAATGACTAATAAGATGTTCATACTGTATTTTAATTTATTTTTATTTTCTCTGCATCGTTTTTATTAGAGCCTATTTTAGGTTTTATATAGCCTAAATGAACTACTGAAGGAGCCTATTTTAGGTGTCTAAAACACACTTTTTACGACCTAAAAATCCGTGGTCTAGTTATAATCACCTTAGCCTAACAGTAGAAGGTGGTGAAAAATACAATTGAAGTCAGGGATAGTAAGAAGGCTTTCTGTCAGACATGAATCCACAAAATAAAGCATTTGGATATTAAAAAAAAATTATGTGGTTGGAATATAAGCTATAATGACATTTTAGACAACTAGTAGTGGCAGCACTCACAGACAATGTAGATAAGTTCCTGGCTTCAGATTGAATTTTTCACTCACTAGTGGAGTGTGCACTGTTTTGAAACTTCCTGGGAGACTACGATGTGTGTTGGACTGGGTCTTGGAACCTGGAACCTTGCCTTTCGAGGGTAAGATCCAGACATGACTCACAGCTTTATTTCTACCAGTACCTCTCTCCTACCTTGGTGTACATTTAGCATAATTACCCTACAAGGTAGGAAGATTGGGGGTTTCATACCCTGTTGACACAGAGGTCATACAAATGGAGCACAAGCTCAGGCTGTTTCAAGGATGGGGAAGAAAATCAGTCATGTCCTTTGAAATGAACCATTCCAGCATTTGCCTGAAATGATTCAGAGAAATCATATAAAACCTAAATCAGGATGGCCAGATGTGGATTTGAACAATCACCCTACAACCTCTGTGTCACTGGTGATTAGCAAACAGGAGAACTTCCGGGAAGTTTGGAAGGTAGAAGAGATGTACTGGCAGAATTAAAGCTGAGACGGTGGGTCATGAGTCACGTCTCAGTTGGTAAGAGCACTGCCCACAAAAGGCCAGGTTTCTATGTTTGTTATGGTGTAAACAGAGCAAGGTTGAACAATGCCAGAAATTGGAAGGCAGGGTAATGCAAGTATCCAGTATAGGAATCATGACAGTAACAATTGCATAATGACCAGTTGCAATCATAAATTGGGATGTGCCTCAGTTAGGGTAAAAGCTGAGGCGAATATAAATGGAAGGCCAGAAAGAAGTTAACACAAGAATGTGAAAAGTATTAGGCCATGGAGGAAATACGAAGATTAGCTGTAAGCAACTTTGTTTACAGGTGGAAAACCAAAGCAGTAGAAGCAGTAAAGATGAATATGTGAAAGGGGAGGTATTAAGTCGATTTTATGGTATATCACCGGGAGGGGGGGGGGGGGGGGTTGTGAAGGAAAACAGCAACCTATTGTGACAAGATTGGACCAGTCCTAGCAAAGAGCAGGCACGGATATGACCATATATATGGGAGGACAAATTATTCAGAATTACTATCTGAAGTAACTCCAGTTGGTATTGACTCTGAAGTGAGTGGTAAACAATGTGAGCTTCGTTTGCCAATGAGAGTGAAGTGTGTGACATTTCACTGGAGATATATGAAGACATAAATGTGAATGCACTCACTGTGTCACTGAGTGCTAGGAAGTTGGTAGAAACCACAAGAAGACCCGATAAGACTGAGTCAAACCAAGGAACTTCAGTTTTTTGTGAGTCCTGGGCTACCAGTTGATCTGTTATTAATGACAGATTAGTTGAATGAGGTAAAGAGGAAAAATTAACTTTTCACCTATGACACTGCATCTGAAGCTGGAGAATGTAAAGAGTGAGATACAAATGTAATGGCTGCTAACCAGCTCTTGCAGGTCACCGCTGATGACTTTATAACTGCCCATTCGGCAGCCAGTGATGTTACTGTGTTACTGAAATCTGAGACATCACTTCAGCATTAAAACAGGGTGATTGTGATACTTAGAGTGTCTGTACATCATCACAATGGGTCAGAGGATGAATAAATAGCCCCTGCCCAACTAATAATGGGAATGAAGTTGGTGACCAGTGTAGAGTATGCTACTGCCGGGACTCTGCCAGCAGGACATCAGGAGGGACTGCCAGATGGTGCTAACGGCCACAGCAGGACAGGCTAGAGGAGAAATGCATATCTGCAGAAGCATGCATGACTACAAGATAGATAGATGCCAACAACAGGAAAATTAGTGAGACATTTGGAGGTAAGAGAAGCATCCATATGAATATCAAGAGCTCATATTGGAAAGCCAGTACTAAGCAAAGAACAGAGGTTGCAAAATGGAGGGAATGTATAGGAGGACTATACAGAAGAAACAAACACGAAGAAAATATTATGGAAAGAGAAATGGGGAAAAAAAGGAAGATGAGATGGGAGAAGAATCTGACAGAAAACCGGAAGACCGAAGTTGCAACAGCATGTGAAGCAGATGGCATTCCCTTAGAGTTATTGATATCCTTGGAAGAACCAGCATAACAAAACTATTCCACCTGGTGTGCAATGTAATTAAGACAGGTAAAATACCCTCATACACTTCAAGAAGAATGTTACAATTTCTATTCCAAAGAAAGATACACTGAAGAAGGGTAAATCTATGTTTATAGCATTTGTAAAGTTAGAGAACGATTTTGACAATATTCAATGCTATACACTCTTTGAAATTCTGAAGTTAGCAGGGAGTAAAAGGTTATTCACAACTTGTAAAGAAAAACTGTAGTTATAAGAATCGAAGGAAATGAATGGCTGGTAGTAGTTGAGAAGGGAGTGAGACAGATCTGTAGCCTGTCCACCATGTTACGCAAATACTGAGCAATCAGTAATGGAAACCAAAGAAAAATTTGGAAAGGGAATTAAAGTTTAGGGAGGAGAAATAAAAACTTTCAGATATGTCAATGACAATGTAATTCTGTCCAGATCAGTTGAACGTGATGGATAGTGTCTTGAGAAAGAGGTTATAAGATGAACATCAACAAATGTAAAACAACTGCAATTGAATGTAGTAAAATTTCCAAGTTTTGCTGAGAGAATTAGATTAAGAAATGATGCAATAAAAACTGTAGCTTAACATCTAACATAAATGTTAACTGGATTTTCCTGACAGTGCCTGTCTGCAGCATAGCTTTGCATGAAAATGAAACATGGGCAATAAGAGGTCTAGACAACTAAAGAATCAGGTTCTGAAATGTGGTTCAAGTTTAGATGGGTAGATCCGATAGCTAATGAGGAGGTACTGAACAAAAGTGGAGAGAAAAGGAATTTATGGCACAATTTGAACTACAGATTGGTTGATAGAACACATTCCAAGGTGTCATGAATCGTCAATTTGGAAAGAAGGGAAGCATGGGTGGTAAAAATTGTAGAGGAAGAATTAGGCTTAACTACAGGAAACAAGTCCAGTGGATTTAAGTTGCAACAGTTATGCAGAGATGGAACAGCTCTTTTATGTAATGCCACCATAACTTTTTGGTGTTACCACAGAAACTAGGAGCTTGGCCACAGCAGTGGGAGGCAGTTGGGGGGCATTTAATGTGCCAGCATGCCGACTGCAGTATTAGGGGCTTTTTAGACAGCACAGGGCAGATTAGGCAAGACACCACAATATTGCAACCATAGCGATGAAACGGGACTGTTGCGATATGAGGAAGCTGATACCACATTCCCATGCTACAGATTTGTTGTACCGAGTGTGGCTGGTAACAACACATTGGCACAAGCGGGTTGCTAATGGGTACAAATAATCATTAATTTGAGCACAGGGATCAGCAGTCGACCGACGCCTACATGGATGAGGGGGCCATGCCAGATGACTGGGAGACATGGGGCAGTGTGCAGTCGCTACAAGTTTGTGCTCCATTGCTGCATCTTCCAGTAATGCCAAGTCATCGTAACTGGGCTCGGTACTCCTCTGCCAGCAAACGGCCGCCCAGCCAACTTCAGCAACTACCAGATTTCTGACCTGGAGAGCAGTGGAACGAAACCCAGGCAGTACAGCTGGACATCTTTCCACGCTGGTGTGAGTGCCTGTGGGCTACATGAAGTCACTCACTGGGATGAGTTCCACCATTACAGGTAGAGATCCTCCACAAATATCTTGGCAGTTTCCAGTGCCATTGGCTCCAACCATGTAAATCCCATTTATGAGGCAGTACGCTGCTGCACAAGCTACTGGAGTCAGCAGTGCCGGGGATTACTCATCAGTGGTTGAAGAAGATGACTCGGCTATGTAGGGTTACAGTTTCATTGATGTGCATTGAGTGCAGTCTTTTTGCTTAGTCTTTCTTTCTTTTTTTAAATTGCAAGTATCACGGAGAATCAATAAGTCGTTTGCCAACAAAGGGTGCAATTGCATTGATAGTTCAGTATGTATCAGTCAGTCAAAGAGAGTTCTATGGGCGAGGGGGGAAAAACACCTCCATAATCAAGCCCAGAAGACCAGCCAATGCCAAATGACCGCCATGTCATCCTCTGTAATGGGGCATCATGTGGATGCAGTATGGAGGGGCATGGGGTCAACACACCACTCTTCCAACTGTTTTCAATGTTTAGACCTTGGCACAACTACCTCTTAATCGTGTAGTTCCTCAACTGTCATCACAAGACTGAATGAATACTGTTGTCATCCCACCAAAGAAAAGTCCTTGACAGTACCAGAAACCGAAGCCAGGTCCCCCGCATGGAAACCATCTCCACCGACCACTCAGCTACAGAGGTAGAGAAATTACATTGTTTCCAGTGTGCTACGTAATTATTATGTGTAACTGCTCAGGTGGAATAGTTAAGTTACAGTAAGAGGTATTAAACAGTGTTATGGTTGTGTGTTCATCTCATGATCTGATTTTGTTTTGCTGTTTCTCGTTGTATTTACTGATCAAATGCCAGAGCCTGAGAGTTTTAGTAAATTGTGTTAGTATGCGCTGTCTGGAATGGAAAATGGTGTTGAGCCAGGGATGTGGCTCGGTAAGTAAGCACATGAAGTGGTGAAAAATTTTGGGATAGTAGTATGTTTAAGTGTTTTTGTCATTTGTGTTTGTGTAACTGATAAAGAGGTAATGATGCCATGGTCAGTACCACTGGGAGCAGTTTTTCAAGATTACACGCGGCTATCAGAGAGGAGGTATTGGAAAGTGAAAGTACATAAGCTATGAGTAGAGAATATAAAATTGTCTAAGAAATTAGGAACAGATCAGATGAAGGAGGAGGAGGAGCTGGATGGAGATTTTTTGCAATAGAGTTACTCCAGAGTATACAGAGGAGAGGCAGAAAGGATTTGACAACAGGTGGATTGAAAACAGGTCTCAGGAGATGAGGACCAGAAATATTTTGGAGAGGATGGGAAGGAGGGAAAGATAGTGGACAGAGGAGAGAATTGAGAAGGGATTAAAAGCTGCTGAATGGGAGAGACCTGTGTCTAGTTTAACTATCCCTGCAGTAGATCTTACAACCACTTAAGTAGTTAAGCCTGTCATTCCTGTGGGGAATAGGGCAGAATTTGATGCCTGGTGGGACAAGCTCATGAGTGGGAACATGAAGATAGATAATGAAGAGGGTAATGATGATGTACATGGTTGCAGAGTAACATAAAAGTATCAGCTTTGCTATATGGAATTGTGGAGTCTGAAGTAGCTGTAGTGCGAGAGACAGAATGAGTGTAAAGTGCTGAAGTATCTAGCCCACTTGACCCTGGGCCAGCTGTACAGGAGTGAATTTTTGTGTTGTGGAACTGCTGATGATCATGATATACAAACTACCACGAATGCAAAGGAAGCTTTTGATGCTGATAGTAGTATCACAGATGTTGTGGAAGAACCAGTACAGATGCACATATTTCCTCAGAAGCAGGGTGAGTGAAGGAAAGGAAAGAGAAGAAGGGTTTGTAAAGTTATTGATTGGGCTGACAAGGCAAAATCTGTTGAGGAGTTTAAGCCTAAGTTAGAAATGTAACAGTAGTGCAAGTACTAGGTCACAGCCTTGCAGACCAAGGTGTTGACATGTGCTGCGATTTGTTTACAATGCAGCTGCAGACTGACGTGTGCAAGGACGTTAAAGGAGGTGAAGCATATGAGGCAAACTCAATCATCACCAGTTCATTGCAGTTGCAAGCTTCATCCACCTTAAGAGACAAACTGTTCTACAGAACTGTGAACAAAACTGCTAAGGCTTAATTCATATGATATAGTGCCACTAGGCACCAGGAAGGTGCTTCTGGTGAGCAGGGGTACAGGAAGCCAAGCATTTCAAGGAGAATACAGTCTGTGATTAGCATTACAGTGAGACAGATGAAGGGGACTACCTCTGTAAAGCAGGATAGGCAGCAGTCTGTGGCAGATCTAATAACATAATTCAATACTGATGTTTCAAAGTACACCATTCAGCCCACACTGATGTATATGGGGGTTCACAATTGATCACCTCTACTTGATCTCATATTTCCAAATGGCACCATCAATTATGGTTGCAGTAGATGTGAGATCATAGCCTGGAGGATGGATCAATCAAAATGTGATGCCTGGTGGGATGAATTCCATTTCTTGTTACACCAGGCCAACGATCATCTTTGGATAAACCTTCATGCTGAGGAGGCAGTATTATGCAATCAGGGATATTCTCCTGGGCTCCCAAGAAACTGGTAGTAATCAAAGGCATCAAGACAGCTGAGGACCATATGAGAATTATTGCACCACTTGCATTGCTTCATGCTTGATGTCTTTCTCAACAGCAATGACATCTTCCAGCAGGACCTCCCTCACAATGCCAGAAACATGCTACAGTGGTTCGAGGAGCATGACAGTGAATTTCCATTGATGTCTTGACCACTAAATTCATATGATCTGAAGCTGATGGAACGTGTATGAGACACCATCAAAAAGCACCTCTGTGCCCAACACTCACCATCCTATAATTTACAGGAATTGTGTCACCTGCAGTAGAAATCTGGTGCCACATACCTTTAGAACCATACCAAGGACTCATCAAATCCATGCCATGCAGAATTCCTATGTACTGCATTTCATAGGCAGACCAACATGCATGTAGTCATATGTTTTTGCTACTCATTATATGTATGTATGTATATATGTATGTATGTACATATACTGGGATGACAGTATTTGGATAGTGATATGTACATATATAGATAGCAGTTCTGTCCTGTACACAAGGCATAAAAGAGCAGTGCATTGACAGAGCTGTCATTTGTACTCAGGTGATTCATGTGAACAGGTTTCTGACATGATATGGCTGCACAAAGGGAATTAATAGACTGAACATGGAATGGTAGTTGGAGCTAGATGCATGGGAAATTCCATTTCAGAAGTCATTAGGGAATTCAGTATTCAAAGATTCACTACATCAGGAGTGTGCCAAGAAAACCAAATTCCAGGCATTACCTCTCAACGTGTACAATGCAGTAATTGACGGCCTTCACTTAACAACTGAGACCAGTGGTGTTTGGGTAGCGTTGTCAGGGCTAACAGACAAGCAACGTTGCGTGAAATAACTACAGAAACCAACGTGGGATGTACAACAAACATATCCGTTAAGAGTGTGGCAAATTCTAGCATTAATGCGCTATGGCAGCAAGCAACAGATGCGAGTGCCTTTGCTAACAGCACATCACATGCAGCGTCTCTTCTGGGATGATGACCATATTGTCGGCCGGTGTGGCTGTGCGGTTCTAGGCGCTTCAGTCTAGAACCGCGTGGCCGCTACGGTCGCAGGTTCAAATCCTGCCTCAGGCATGGATGAGTGTGATGTCCTTAGGTTAGTTAGGTTTAAGTAGTTCTAAGTTCTAGGGGACTGATGACCACAGATATGAAGTCCCACAGTGCTCAGAGCCATTTGAACCATTTTTGATGACCATATCGGTTGTACCCTAGATGACTGTAAACCATAGCCTGGTCAGATGTGTCCCTATTTCAGTTGGTTAAGAGTTGGTGGTAGGGTTAGAGTGTGGTGTAGACCTCACAAAACCATGGAACCAAGTTGTCAGCAAGGCACAGTGCAAGCTGCTGTTTGCTAAATAATGGTTGGTCTGTGTTTACATGGAATGGGCTGGATCCTCTGGGCCAACTGAACCGATCATTGACTGGAAACGGATATGTTTGGCTACCTGGAGACCACCTGCAGCCATTCGTAGACTTCATGTTCCCAAACAATGATGGAATTTTTATGGCTGACACTGCGCCATGTTACCATGTCACGTGACCACCCAGATCACCCTACATAAATCCCATCGAACATTTATGGGACATAATTGAGAGGTCAGTTCTTACAAAAAAAAAAACCTGCCCTGGCGACTCTTTTGAATGGCTACAGAGGCAGCATGGATCAATATTTCTGTAGGGGACTTCCAGTGAATTGTTAAGTCCGTGCCATGTCAAGTTGCTGCACTACGTTGAGCAAAAGGAGGTCCGACATGATATTAGGAAGTATCCCATGACTTGTCACCTCAATGTATGTATGTATGTATGTATGTATGTATGTATGTATGCAGATGTTAAGGTAAGCCCAAAAAGAAGTTTTCAGTGAGCCTGTAACCTAAAATCATTAACAATTTTTTTTCTTAGGTGGTAGTAGTAGTAGTAATTTTTTCTTGTATTCCCTTTAATAGATAGTCGTTTAGGCTGACTTCAGTGATTTGAAATTGTTTCACCTCGGAAGATTGTATCATCATCTTTCAAATCATTGTACGAATTTTGAAATGGCAGATATTAAGATAACCAATCGCAGAATAGAACAATTTATTAATTATTAATTGAAAGGGATCAGGACCAGACAAGATACTTGTAAGATTCTACAAAGGTTATGCAAAAGGACATGCTCCCCTTGTAGAAGCAGTGTATTGTAGACTGCTGGAGCAACAAAGAGTACCTAGCAACTGGAAAAATGTGCAGATCATTCTCATTTTCAAAAAGGGCTGTCGGATAGATGCGCTTAATTATAGACTTATATCTTAGATGTCAATCAGTTGTACACTTCTGGGACATGTTTTATGCTCAAGAACTATGACGTTTCGGAGACTGAAAATCTCCACTATAAAAATCAACAGATTCCACAAACAGAGATAGTGTGAAACTCAGCTCGCTCTGTTCCTCCACGACTGAAGACAACTGCGTTCAGGGTGGCGCTGTGTTCCTCGACTTCAGGAAGCCATTTTACACTGTCACACACTGCCATTTAGTGAAAAAAATATGAGCTTACCAAGTAACAGAGCAGATTTGTGACTGGATTCTAGACTTCCATACAGATGAAACTCAACACGTCACTGTAAATGGAACAAAATCAATATATGTAAGGGTAATTTCTGAAGTACTCCAAGGAAGCATGATATGACCTTTACTGTTTACAATTTATATAATGACCTAACAGAAAGCTTTAGAAGCTCTGTAGGACTGCTTGCAAATGATGGGGTTGTCTGTAAGAAAGTAGCAACAGCAAAAGACATTATAAATTTACAGATTGACCTACAGAGGACTGGTGAATGGTGCTGCACATACCTAGGAAAAGAAATCCGCTACTGTACAACTATGATATTGATGACAAATTGCTGGAAACAGTATATACTGTAAGATATCTAGGAGTAACTATCCAGAGGGACATTAAGTGGAATGACCACATGAACAAACAGTGGGAAAAGCAGATGCCAGAGGTTCATAGGAAGAATCTTAAGGAAATGTAACTCATCCATGAAGGAAGTGGCTTACAAGGTGCTCATCAATCTGAGATCATTACAGGATAGGACTGATAGAAGAGGAAGAGAAGAACCGACAAAGGGTGTTTTATGGTCAGCAGGAGTGTTTTAGAGATACTCAACAGGCTACAGTGACAGATGTTACAAGGGACGCTTTGTGCATTGTGGAGAGGTTTACTATTGAAATTTTGAGAGAGCAATTTCTGAGAAGAGTTGGACAAGATATTACTCCCTCCCACACACACTGCGAAATGGCAATGACATGAAAATTCGAATTAGTACAGAGGCATACCGACAAGCATTCTTCCCACACTCCATTCATGACTGGGAAAGGGATAATGGTGGTGGTGGTGGTGGTGGTGGTGGTGGGTGGGGGGGGGGGGGGGGGGACAATGACATCAGTCAGTGTTACCAAAAGTACCCTCCGCTGCACACGGTTAGGTCGCTCTTGGGGTATGCTGTAGCTGTAGGTGGCGATGAATGTTTCCTTAACATGAGAGCCATTACAGAGGAGACAAGATTTGACAAAGTATGCAGCCTCATGTGTTCCACTGCTAGTTATAACATAATAAAGTGATTTTGTTACAGGTGTTGCATTGCCTAATCCTGAAGCTATCTGTGATGAGACAGCATTATACTTGCAGAACATTCACACAAAAAGTCCAAAATCTGGGTTCAAGTCCCAGTCTGCATCAAATTTTCAACTGTCACAACAACTTCACTATGCTGTAGATTCACAATTATGTCAAGTGTGGAGAGCAGCATCATGTAATAAGGCAAAATGTGTACACATCCATTCAAGGAATAAGCTGACAACTAAGAAGATACCAAAATAAACAACAAAAATGTTTTCCTGTGTTTCAACAGGAATGCTACTTAATTGAAGACACATCTGTATTATGTATGATTCACTGATGTGAAATTACAAATTTGCCATTCAGTCAGGCACTACAACTATACGGACGCTAACATCAATCTGTGTTTGCACCACCCGGACCGTAAGCAGAGGATGGAAAGATGCATTAAAGCTGTCCACTTTGAGACGTTGTGCCACTCCAATTTATTTGTAGATATTTTCTTACTTTTGCTTTTTCATTGTAAGAAAACCAGCAATTTAAGTTGAAACTTCCTAGCAAATAAAATTATGCACCACACCAGGAGTCGAACACACAACCTTGCTTTCTGTTAACAATGGTCTGACTGGCACTATCCAGACACAATCTGTGACCTTCCTCTAATAGTTCAGTTCAAACACGTTTTTCACTGTAGATATTACTTGGTCTATTACTTGTATGGAATATCTCTGACTATTTTTTTTTACATAAACTCAGAATTTTGTTGCAATTATTAATAATCTGTTAATTAATCTGTGAATTAATCATTCCAGCATTAACCAAGTTATAAAATCCTGTACATTCCACTCAATGGCCCCTTGCACCCACTCCACCCGACACAAAGGCACAGCAATAGTTTCAGTCTCCAGTTCCACCTAGAATTTATATGTCACGGTTAAAGAGGACTGGCTATCTTTGAGTTTACCGAATTCCTGCCTGGCAAAGACTGGGGAATATACAGCTACTTTTGCAGTCAGATACACAGAACCAAAACACTAACATAAGGTGACAGAAGTCACAATCTTCGCTCTTTCTTCTACAGTGAGAAACTGTGCTTCATTTGTGATCAAGCACAACAGTAAGTTAGTTGCAGGTAATATAACTGAGTGCAACAGAAATTGAAATAGAATGAATTTTCACTCTGCAGAAGAGTACGAAACTTCCTGGGAGATTACAACTGTGTGCCGGACCAGGACACAAACCAGGGATCTTTGCCTTTTGCAGGCAAGCGGTCTCCTAACTGAGCTATCCAAGCATGACTCATGACCCTTCCTCACAGTCTAACTTCCACCAGGAGTGCAAGTCCAACAAGTTACGCAGAAAAACTTCTGTAAAGTTCGGAATGTAGGAGATGAGGTACTGGTAAAAGTTACACTGTGAGGATGGGTCACGAATCGTGCTTTGGTGGCTCAACTGTTAGAGCACTTGTTGCAAAAGGCTAAGGACCCAAATTTGAGTACTGGTCTGGCACACAGTTTTAATCTGCCAGGAAGTTTTGAAATTTAAATAGTTGATGAAATTCTGAGTGGTGTTATATGTTCCACTGAAATTTTTAATTACGCTCATACAGGAGAAACTGAAAAACTGGTTATACAGGGTGATTCACGAAGATATACAAATATTTTAATATGTCATTTTACAAGTAAAACTCAAGAAGAAAGTTCATATAAACATAGGTCTGCAAATGTTTAGTTACAGAATTATGGCTAATAAAAGATTTTGTCTGAAATTTAGCGTCTTCACTAATATGAAGCCATCGCAAAACTGTATAATGTTAAAGTAAAGCACGATTTCCATTTATTTTGTTGTTATTGATCTGGTGAATCTAATAAAACATGTCCCAGACGTGTATCTGCAATACTTTTCCAGAACATCCAGATAAGCTAAGAAGTAATTTCATAAGATTTTTAATTTATTAACTACTTGGCCCAATTTGTTTTTTAAATTCCAGACAATTGCACAAAGTTTTCAATAGATGCTGTAGAGAATTTAATTTTGGAAAAATGATGGTAATAATGTTAACTGTATGGATGTGTCAAATAATCTGCTTTTATTAATACCATAGCACACGTGAATTCATGTTGAACAGGAAAAAACAAAGCCCAGTGTTAAGGAAGTTATTCAGTGTACATACAATTTCACAATACATTCACAATAAATGTTCAAAATTGTCTCCACTGAGTTCAATGCATTGAGCTGCATGTGTATGAACAGATTTTGTTGCTCGTTTCAGTTTTGCAGGGTTGTTCTTAATTTTGTCTATTGCATTCATAATGCATCTTATGTTTATTGACTTTGTCCTCCTCTGGATGTTCTGGAAAACTACTGCAGATACACGTTTGGGGCATGTTTTATAAGATTCACCTAACAACAAAATAAATGGAAATCGCACTTTAGTTTAAACTCTTAAAGTTTTGTGATGGCTTCACATTAGCGAAGGTGCTAAATTTCAGGCAAAATCTTTTATTAGCTGTAACTCTGTAACTAAACATTTGTGGACCTATGTTTACATGAACTTTTTTCTTTAGTTTTACTTGTAGAATAACATACTAAAATATTTGCATATCTTCGTGAATCACCCTGTATATGTCTATGCAAATTCACAGAGTATGTATAATTATTTCATATGGTTACCAGAACTATTCAGTAGGTTTCAGTACGAATGAGGAACAATTTAACATGTGGAATTAATCAAGTCATTTTTAAATGTTTGTCAGTATTTTCAATTTGTGAGATGAGACACAAACATTCTCTTTGTAAATGATACTGCACACCAATAACCATACACCACACAAACTGCATAACAAAAAAATCTTTACTTAAACTATGAGACTTGCATTGCCTGTAGGTACCCATTGTCCCTTCAGTCATACAATTAAACTTTTCTTATACTGTGTAGTAACACATAATATGGATTTTCTGTTCTGTATTGTTGACATTTATCCAAAATTTAAACTCTCTACAATTATACCTTACCAACGAAATACTCACTTCCTTCTTAATTGATGTCAACTTTTCTTCAAAATTTTAAAGTACGCTGATGTCCATGATGAATTCAGTTCAGAATTTGCCACTACCGTACGTAAAGATGGGGATAAAGAAGGGGATTTACAAGATGGGACATTGTAAAATGGATGTCACCACAAATTAAGGCAATACATATTTGAAAGTCTCCGATGCCCTGAAAATCTGCATAACTTAAACCAAGGAAAGCACATTTAACATTCAAGGATTTTCATGCAATTTACAACACATGCAGTAGCGTAACATACAAGATTTGTTTCCTACATTGTCTGTTACAGTTTCAAAAAATTACACACAAATTACATTCAGAAAATTCTGGGCTATATTTACCATTCATAGTTGAGTTCAAAGCTGCAGGAATCAATCTAAGTGTGATGTGGGATATCCAATGGAAATTCTGCACCACTAGCAAAAAGGTGAGTAGTGGGCAGTTGACATCAGCTGTGCAGTAGCATAAGGACATCCAATTATGTCAGTTTCTACAGAAATTACGGTCTAACATTGCAGACACTGACAGGAGGCCACATAATTGAGCTAATTAAAAAAAATTACAAATGTGAGTAGGACAAGAAGTTTTGCAAAAGTACTGTAAATTACCTACCCCAATCCACTCCCCCCCCCCCCCCCCCCCCACGACCCAAATCCACTAGAAGCAAACCTAAGTGTCCACCTCCATTCATCACCAATGAAAAGATTATGCACTCTTTATCTTCAAGACAGACAGGCAATAAATTTTCAGTAACACTGCCTCTCTGATTCCTCATACAGAACTTCTAAATTTGGAAGACTGGCTTGGAAACAAATGTTGTTGTTGCAAGAAATCCCAATGCACATTAATATCACCTATTTAAAATTATTCAATAAGAATAGTATTACTACCCAGGAACAATTAACTCAATTTTGACGAAACTGATATTGGAGGGTCAAAATTTAGGAAATCCTGAGAATCTGATGCAAAATACAAAATTGTGACTGTGACTAAGTTCTGGGCAAGGATATCATGAGAGTTTCAAATACTGATAGGAATGATAGTATATTTGGAAATGTACAAGCATGCTGACTCTACACATGGACTGTCATCTCTCTTTTAGATGCCTCAAGTACTATCCTGCCAGTTTCTACCTATATACTTAAATTTCTCTAGTTACGGTTGTCAAAACCCTCTTGCACTGCCTATGTGACACACACTAAATTTAAAAATGGCTCACAGGATTAAAAATAAAAGGTATAAGGTAATTGCTAAATGACAACACCTGTTAATTCAAATAAATATAACAAAAGTGAACTGCAAAATGCTTTAATCAATCAGTCTCCACAAAAGAACATCTCATTCCATCTGACATTGCAAATACTGGAATGGAGTTTAACTAACACAAACTGAAAACATTTTTTTTTAACATTAAACATGACTAACAACTTTCCATCAGCAAAGTGAAAAACTTACATTAAATAATTTAATTAACTTGTTTGGAGCATGTATTATTGTATAATAGAATAAATATTCTCTTTTGAACAAGGCCTGACACTGAAAATTCAGTCATCTAAATTCTGCGAAAGCAAGAAATTTGCTGCCAAATTTTCATTCTTCTCACAGGCAAAATATGCCTGTATAACAAGATGCTCAGGAAATCCCAGGGCTTTCAACTGAAACAAATTGCAATTGTAATTTCAACTAGACAGTCTAGGATCAAAAAATTAAATGCACCATTAATGTGTGTCCAAATTGCGTAGTGCAAAATGTCATTTTGGGCTCTAGAGCTGTATCAATGAAATTTACATTCAATAACGTGCAATTTAAGTTTGCATAAACACTGAAACAATTATAAAAATACAAGAACACTAGCATTATTCATTTAAGAAATCCTTTACATCCTGCAATGCATGCTACAAAGAAGGTCATAATGATGTGGATTAAAGAAGAGGTCTTTTTACAACTGACGATTCCTGTAATGACAAATTTCAATGAAGTAAATATTTAACAACACACACACACACACACACACACACACACACACACACACACAGAGAGAGAGAGAGAGAGAGAGAGAGAGAGAGAGAGAGAGAGAGAGAGAGGAAGGGGGGGGGGGGGGGAGGAGCAGGTCGTAGGAGTGAACTGTAGCCGGGGTAGATGACATGGATTGCAGGTGGGGTGGTAGCAGTAGGGAAGAGGACATGGATTGGAGGTGGGGTGGGCATAGTAAGGAAGAGGAACATGGGTTGGGGATGGGTTGATGCAGCAGGGTAGAGGACATGGACTGGGGAGGCAGAAGACTGTGGAAGAGGAAGTAGAATACTAGGACAGGGAGTGGAAGGTAGACATGGGAGGAGGTACACACCGGCAGAGGCAGATGGCGAGAGGGAATTAGAGACAGGGGGCAGATTGACAGCTGCAGGGGGGGAGTGGCAGAAGGCAGGGTGGAGGTGGCAGAAGGCATTCCACCTGGAATGGGGCGAGGAGAGGTCATGGACTGGGGACCAAGGTGGAGGGCATGGACAGGGGGGCCAAGGTGGAGGGCACAGAAAGGGGAGGCAGAGAGCAGGGTGGAGGATGCAGAGGGAGGGGCAGGGTGAGATGAAGGATGAGGGGAGATAGATCTTGGGGGGAAGTAGAGAAAGAGCAGGCATAGGTGGAAGGGTGAGGTATAGCATGGGACGATCAAAAATGGGGGACAAGGATGAGGGAGGGGCAATGTAGGGGTAGAGGGCACAGAAAGGGGGGCCAGGGTGGAGGGCACGGAAAGGGGGGGGGGGCAAGGTGGAGGGCACGGAAAGGGGGGGGGGGCAAGGTGGAGGGCACGGAAAGGGGGGGGGGCAAGGTGGAGGGCACGGAAAGGGGTGGGGGGGCAAGGTGGAGGGCATGGAAAGGGGAGGCCATAGTAGAGGGTGTGTGTGTGTGTGTGTGTGTGTGTGTGTGTGTGTGTGTGTGTGTGTGTGTGTGTGTAAGGGGGGGGGGTAATGTAGAGGACATGGAGGGGCTACGCAGAGGATTGTGGGGGAGAGGAAAGGTAGAAGATTTTTGGGAGAAGGGGGATGAGCAACATTTAGGATGGGGGCCCACAGCAGGAGCTGTGGGCACAAGGCAGAGGGTGTGAGCTCTAGATAGAGAATCATGGGTGGGGGAGAAGGTAGAGTATGGCGGACAAGGTAGAGGAAATTAGGCACCTAGTCCTTTCCAGAGTGTCCTTTTAGTGGTAATCAGCTGTCTGATTGGTCTGATGTAGCCATTCACAACCTACTACCCTGCGTCACCTCTTCATTTTGGAGTAGCACCTACACCTGACATCTTGTTATTTGTTGCATATATTCCAATCTCTGTCTTCCTGTTCAGTTTTTACCATCTTCCACACCCAACTCACTCTAGGACCATTGAAGTTATTCCTTGATGTTAACAGATGATCTTAGTCAGTAATTTTGATGTTAAGTTTTTTGATAATCTCATTTCTGTTGCTCCTCATTACTTTAGTTTTCTTCAGTTTACGCTCAATCCATATTCTGTACTCATTAGGCTGTTCATCAGGTCCTGTAATTCATCTTCACTTTCACTGAGATACAATGTGACAAGTATATCTTATCATCCATGTCTTTTCACCCTGACTCTAATCCCACTTCTGAACTTTTCTTTTAGTTCAGTCATTGCTTCTTTGATGTACAGACTGCACAGTAGTGGCTGAAGACTGCATCCCTGTCCAACACCATTTTTAAACTCAGCACTTCATTTACAATTTTCCATTCTTATTATTCCCTCTTGGTTTTTGTGCATCCTGTATATTACATGTCCCTCCCCATTTTGAACACCTTGCTCCATTTTTCATTGTCAAATGATTTTTCTAGGTCCACAAATCCTATGAACATGTCTCAATTTTTCTTACATCTTGCCTGCATTATCAAATGCAATTCCAGAACTTCCTCTCTTGTGCCTTTACATTTCTTAAAGCCAGACTGACTGTCACCCAAGAGATGCTCAATTTTCTTTTCCATTCCACTGTATATATTTCTTGTCAGTAACTTTGAAGCACGAGCTGTTAAGCTGATTGTGCAATAGTTTCCACACTCACCTGTTATTCCACACTCACCTGTTATTGCTATCTTTGGGATTGTGCAGATGATATTTTTCTGTAAGTCTGACGGTATATCTCCTGTCACACAGTGTCTACAAACCACCTTTAATTCCTAAGGAATGTTACCAATGCCTTCCATTTTAACTTATCCCAAGTTTTCCGAAGCTCTTTTCAATTCTAATTCAAATAGTGGATCCCCAATGTCTTCCATATTGAGTCCTGTTTTCTCTTCCATCCCATCATCATCTTCCTCTCGTAGAGATCTTCAAATGCACTCTTTACATCTATCTGCTCTTTCCTTTTTAACAATGTAATTCCTCTAACACTTTAATGTTAACACCCTTGCTGTTAAAACTTACTTTTGACTTTTCTATGTGCTGAATTTGTCACACCGATGACTATTTATTTTTTTTTAATTCTTTACATTTTTTTCTGCAACATTTCACTTTAGCTCCCCTGCACGTCCTATCTATTTCTTTCCTAAGTTACTTATGTAGCTTTATTCCTATTTTTCTCTGAATGTTCGTACTTCCTTCTTTTGTTAATTAGTTGAAGTATTTTTTCTGTTACATCAAGTTTCCTGCTTCATGTCTCAACTAGATTTTACTGTAACTAACAAAAGACAGTAAAGAACACTGAAAACTACAGACAGTAGATAATCCACAACAATATAGATTGGGTGCAAGGCGTGGGGGAAGACAGGGATCAGAGCTGACCTTCCATGAAAGAGAGCAGGAAAATTTCTATTTGCTTTAATCCGATACCAAACAAGGTAATTTTACAAAAGTGTGTTATAAACAGCAAAAACTACTCAAAGATGCAACAGAGCTGAATCTTGAATTGGCAAGGCGAAAAGATTGCAAAACATTGGGAAATGCTCAAGAAATGTAGAAGCAGTGCATTCTATCATTAAGTCACATTTATAAAATAAAAAGCAGGGCAGGTATCTTAAGAACAAACAGGAGAAATGGACAGTTTCATGATACTGTATCAGACGACCAACAGTAATGGAGTAACTAAGAAGAGAAACAACCAGAGCAATTTAACACAGTACTATACTTAACTACTTCATCTTGATCATTATCTTCTTCTTCTTCTTCTTCTTCACTATCTGGGCCTACTGATTATCACAGGGCTCGTATCTGCTCCTTGATAAAGTTTTATTCTTTTCTTCTTTCAGTAGTCCTACACTTTTTGTTTGTGAACCAGCTCTCCCCATCCACCCCCCAAAATTTGGTCCCTTTGGTTTTCATTCTGGTGAAGGGCTTTGGGAAAGCTTCATCAGTTGGCTTGCCAGAACCACATTTGGTCCTGTGTTTTCTACAATAGGTTCTCCAGTCGTTCCTGATCAGATTTCACCAATGCAATTCACTTGCTCTTGGAGACTTTCCCTCTACTGCTCACTGTGATGACGCTTGTGGTGAGCCTTTCAGGATTCATGAGGGTCAAGCGTCCACAGAAGGCCAGTTGCCTTTTCCTTACACACGACTGTGCCATCCTTGTGTTTAAACAACTCATAATGCCAGATTCTGTAGGTGCCTTCCCCCTTCTCTTACAGGTCCTAGTATCCTCCTCAAGATCTTCCTCTCCTTGAACTCCAAGGTTCTTGGAGACACACATGGATAAGTAGATACTGTGGCAAGAGTGGTAAGCCCTATGAAATTTGGTACATCTGGTCTCTATGGCTAGGTTTTCATTCTTCAGGTTGGATTGGACTTCTCTGAGGGTCTTCTCATCAAGACTAACTTTCTACAGTGTGGAGAAAAGAGCTTCTTATCCCTTCTAAAACTCTACTAGGGGCTTCTAACTTGGCTCTCGTAGCTGAAGTTGGTACAGTGAAACCCCTATACAACATTTTTCAAGGGACCACAAATTCTGAACACTGTATAGAAGAAAACACTATGAAGAGGGAGGCTTCCAAATAATAGTTATAGGGCATTACTGATGATTGGGATACCACTAATCAGCTTTGACAAATGGTGCCATAGACGACATTTTAAATTTTCACAACACCGTAATATGATATTCATTGCAAATGATCAATGTATCAAATGATATAGTTTTTGTAATTAAAACATGGGACCCGGTAGGTAGATGGGTGAAAGTAAATGGATCAGTTTGTACTGTAAAAAGTTATAACAGATTCTTAAGATATAACATCATTGCCCAAAGCTGACAGGTGGTATCCCGTTCTTCAGTTGACCCAATTATAGAATATGAGCCAAATTTTGTTTATGATATACTGCACATATTACATAACAACACAGTAAGTGGTACGGATTAAAAAAGAATTAGTTACAAAAAAATTACTTTAAAAATTAAATTATGAAATTGAACTTAAATTTGCACAAAACTCTAGGAACCTATGCAATCTGAAAATCACATGCCTATGATTTTTTTAAATATTCAAGTAAGCATGTTTGTTTTCTATTTCTCTTTGACTCTATGACAATCATTTTTTGCTCATTCTGTCCTCAAGTCTATGGGCCATCACATATCTCCTAAATGTTTCAAAGCCTTCAGCTGCCTTAGTATATGAGGGCACAGGGTCATATTCCTTGTCACTGTCACTTTCACTACCACTACTATTCTCCAAGCTTCTCTCTGCAGTCAGCTCCTCAATACTTTGTACTCCTGTGGTTGCCACGTTATCATCCACAGCCACAAAGTCCTCAAAAGTGACAGAATCACTCCCTATTAATTCCTGAAACTCTTGCAAATCACTTGCAACATCTTCCACAGGAGCTGCCATCTCATTCTCACACAATCAGCTTTTGTGCAACAGTTTTTAATAGTTTCAGCAACGGCTTCCCTCCACGAGTACATAATTAAATTCATTGCCTGTAAAATATTCAGCTTCAGTTGTGAGCTCTGCTGGCTACCCAGTTTTCTTTGGTCCATCAAATTCAAGGCATTATTTTACAAGGGCTGTCCTATATTTAACCTTAAGGGTGTGTATTATTCCCAAGTCCATAGGTTGCAGGTGGCTGGTGCAGTTGGGTGGCAGGAAAATTACTTTCACATTTCTCAGAAAGGATACATCTGGTGCATGTGCCACACATCTATCCACAAACAGCAGCACTCCCCATTTTGGCGTCAAATTCTCTGAAAAAACGTAAAAATATGTCACTCGTCATCCATGCCTTGGCATTGTTTGTATATTTGCATGGAAATGTTTTTGAAGCACCTTGGATTTTTTGGCTTCCTGATAACCAAAGGTTTCAGTTTTTCACTGCCATCGGTGTTTGTAAACAACAAAATGGTAAGATGTTTCTTGCTCTTCTTACCGCCATGGCAATTTTCCCCACGAAAAGTAAATGTATTATCCAGCATTAAATTGAAAAACATGCCGGTTTCATCAGCTTTATAAATGTCACGCAGTCTGTAGCCATGTAGGGATAGTCTGCATCCCCTGAGTTACAGTTGGTTCGTCCACACTTTTACTTTCTCCACATTCCGCTTTGTATACAATACCACGACGCTGTCAAAATTTATCAATCCATCCATTGGACGCCTTAAAATTTTCCATTCCTAACTGCAGTGATATTTGAAGCTCCTTCTCCTTCAGAATAGTTCAGTTTATAGGAATGTTTGCAGCACATGCTTGCTGAAACCAAGTTAATAAAACTTCCTCCATTTCGTCGTAAGACGATGGTTTCAAACGCATATGTTTCAAATTTCCACAATTCTCAAACCCTTCCATTATTGACGATCTGTTTTTCATAGTAGTGTTGAGTGTTGAGGGGCCAATTCAAATTGCTTTGCTAGCTCCACGCGACATAACAAACCTTCTCTTCCAGAGAAATGTTCTTCCGCTTTTCACTCATGTCCACTGATGAAATCTTAAAAAAAAGTTATACCGAAGACACACTCTCACGAGACACACAAACTGTTTGCAGCTCAGCTCACACAACACGCTATGAATACAAATCATTAACTGAAATGGCGCCAAAAAGATTGCAAACAGAATGTGCGTCACATGTCATGTGACCGGGTTCTGCCATTGACATATGAAACACGCTGAGCGCGGGCTTTAAGAGCCAGTGCAAACTGTGAATCCACAGAACGGAAAACGATGTGTCTACATCCAGTCACTTTAATGTTATAAAGAGGTAAATAATTGACCAGGGTTCCAAAAATATGAGCATTACATGGAGGAAATTGTAATATAGAGGAAATGCAGAAAAGAGGAAAATTTAACATTGTTTATATGGGCTTTTAGACGGGACCGAAAAAAAAAACGGACGTAATATAGAGGAAAACATTATATGGAGGAACATTATAAAGAGGTTTCACTGTATTAAGATTTTGTATTTGTTCTGCACAGGATCTCTTGATGCAGAAACTAGCCTACTATTCACTTATTGTTGGCCTAACTGGGTGGTGATCCTAGTTAGCAGGGCTGCAGAGAGGGTCTTGTAGGTGACCTGTAATAAGGCACACTCCTGTAATTCTTAAGGTTTGTCTTGCTTCCCTTCTTGTGCAGTGGGTTAAACATAGCAGCCATCCATCCTTCTAGTAAAGTCTCTGTCGTCCCCATGTCCTGTATTATTGGACATTCTACATGACTGTCCATTTGTGTGTTTCCACATCTCTGATACTACACAATCTTCGCCTGAGGCCTTGTTGTTCTTGAAACTCCTCATGCTTGTGCATTTGTGGTGGTTGAAAATCAGGGTTCCTAGTGGAAGGGTCAGGAAAGATTAAGTTTCTCTTTAGCTTATCCTGTGCAGAGGAGCTTCTGGAAACTGTCTGCAAGGATGTTGGTGCAGTCCCTGTTGTTCAGCTGCAGCATTCAATCTGGCCCATGGAAAAATATGGTAGGAGCTGTATACTGGGTTGTCTGCTTCTTGGGTTCCTTGTGCAGGTCTCCTGAGTTGTTTTTCTGTAAGTTTTCTTCTGCCGGTTGTGTAGTAATTTCTCTTCGCTCTGCAGATAGTGTCGTTCTTTGCTTGGTGAGGGCCTCGGGATTGGCTTCATTCTTACAGTGGTTCCACCTGATTCAGGCTTCAAACATTTCTTCTACAGCCTGATCATACCTTTGTTGAATAAAGTGTGGATAGTTTCTTAGACAACATCCAGTAGAGCCTTTTGTAAGGAAGGCCATTCTTCTTCCAAAGCATTTTTCCTCAGTGTACCATGAAAATCACAATCTTCATTGTGAAGTCACAGTGTTGAACCTGGGAATCTTAAGCTACTTTGAGGATTTGGTGCTCTCCTTGAGGGTTGCAGGTTTGTCTTGACCAGTGAGAGTCAAAGAGTCTACAAAGTCTATATTGGTTCCTCTCAATACCTGAACATTCTATAACTACATGATATGGTCTTCCTCAACAGAGGTTTGACAACTGTTGATTTTAGGACCAAGGTGTACCTGTACTTGTTACAGAGATCTATGAGACCTTCTCCACCTGATCTCACACACACACACACACACACACGAGAGAGAGAGAGAGAGAGAGAGAGAGAGAGAGAGAGAGAGAGAGAGAGAGAGAGAGAGAGAGAGAGAGATCTTACCCTATCAATTGCCTCACGATCCTGCTGGGTGATTTGTATTGGGCCAGGTGAAAACAAGCCTCCCTCATCGGAAGCAGCACGAGCAGAAGATTCACGAGTACTTTCAGTTCCAGGAGTTGATACTGGTCCTAAGAACAGCATTCATTTCACATAATTACTCAACACAATACAAAGGTGTGATGTTTAGTGTATGTTGCCACACAACAGCCTCTAAATTGTAATTAATGTAGTTAAATTACTGAAATAATTTAGTTCAAAACTTGAAAAATCTTCAATCTTTAAAGTATTAGAACTAGAAAAAGTTTTTGTTTCAAATCTATCCGTAAATGTTTCCACATATTTAACATCATAGAGATCATAGTGTCTGCAAAGCCATTATTTACTCAATCATTGACTTGTATGTGACATTGTAATTGCTATTAACAGTTTGCTGTATCATTTTTAAACTGCAAGCACACAAACCTTCATCTTGTATATTCTTCACAGTGATGTCTAATTCAAAATAAAAGCAAGTTACTACCAGCCTTAGAGTGTAATTTTATATTGTACTGCATACCAACAGCTTGTAAATAACATTTGTTGAGTTAAATGAAAATTTTTTTCAAATTCACAGTGATAAGGTGGTACATTTTATTCATGCATAATGGTACTTTATTCCACTATTTAAATTTTACAAAGAACTATATATCAAAATTATGTTGTGCTCCCAAGAATTAGGAAACAAAGGGAAAGAACTACAAAATCCTGGAGTTTTCATACTTGCAGATTTTATCAAAATCTTAATGTGTGTCCTGAAACCATACTTGTTAGGATGATGAAGGCAAAGAGACTACTTGCTATTCAAACCACATATTATGAGCAAGAATAATGTACAGTGGTAGTTTTAACTGTCAAATAACAATGTGTCACAAACACCAATGTGTTTCAATAATGAATATTAACAAAACTGATGAAGCAATTATTTAGTCACCACCACAGCTATTATCACAACAAAACACGTTACCCTGACCTAGTTACAACACTAATGAAGAGACTCAATTTCCTTATGGTGTAGACATTGTTCTCTTTGTAAACTGTGTCACCACATAATAAATACAATTTCAAATGTAGACTAACATAGTTTACCGATTTCCTTTTCCTTTATTTTCACATAAGGGAATTAACTACTTTCGCAGTTCTGCATGCCAATACAGGAATTGTTTAGTCATTCAACAATAGCATTAACAGGGCACTGAAACTCTTATCAGCTAGTTGAGAATAAACTTAATACACTAAAATGACCACGTGAAGTACTACATACAATTTTCATGAAATCCAGGACTCAATGACAAACTTCTAATCCAAACCACTCATTAGTATATTTTAAATGAGATCAGAAACTAATATAGGTGGTAACTAGGTAATACGTCCTTAGCAGTGTTTTGGAAAAAAGGAAACAATTGAAAGTTTATCCCTTAACCTCTGTCGGAACCAACACACTTTTTAATTTGTAATATTTTGCACACCAAGATGGCATTGAAACTTAAAATGTCATAAAAAGTTTACAATTATGTCAAAACGCTGAAATAAGCAGTGTGCTTTATTGCTGTGCCAAGGTGAAGTAACACAAAAATTTTCTATTTGGATCCCACCAGCACATAACATATCCTTTTTTCTGCCCCTATCACTTTTTTCACTAAGTTTTGTTCAATTCACAAAATATTTTTTGCAACAGTTACTACTGGTTTCTGCCTTACTAGAGAATCTGACAGAAGGAAATAATGTTTTACAGCAATGCGGCTTCACGAAAATGGTACAAGTTGCTTGCAGATGCTGTACTCGGTTCCCAATGATACTTACATCTGCAATTCAGGTGATAACTGATTCGAACTAAGCAATTTCTTCTGACATGACGACGAATCTGAGTTGTGTGTGTTTTCACATGGAATTCCTGAAGATAATGAAGTCACAGATCCAGACCCAACGCGATTTTTACTTTGGAAAAAATCCTTATTGGACAGGGTGTAACATACAAGGCGTGGATATAAAATATGGCAGCTGCTCACCATGCTTTAACTCATGGTAATTGGCTAAATGCTGAGTAATGAGGATAATGGGCGAGGGCTCTATGTCAGTAGTGTGTGGGTAAGTTGAGAATTTCGGAGTGCTAGTGTAGTCTGTGCACTTCCATATCCGGATGGTGCAGTGTTCAGTGCCTCTGTCTAGTAAGCAGGAGACCTGAGTTCGAATCCCGGTCTAGCACAAATTTTCAACTTTCCCACTGATTTATCAATGCCCACTGGCAGCTAATGTCAATAATTCCTTTATATCTTAACTTTGATTAACAGTTTTACCTTCAAGAAACGAGCAAAGACACACAATTCCACAAATATGATTCGTATAATACAGCCAAACAGTTGCCAAAAGATTTTACTTAATCTGGTTTCAATACTAACTATGGGTGTCTTCATAAGAAAAACCAAAAACTATTACCTATACATGATTGTAAAACTGTTAGTACAGATTAGAACCGAGAATAGATGGTTATAATACCAAACAAATTTACGAGGTTGGCTATACTCACATGTTTTATGAGGAAAATGCCCTCATCATATAAAATACATTAAAAATCACATTTAAAACCATACAAAAATCACAAGTATTGGAACTGACATACCAGTGGCACTTGTCAGTAAACATTATAGCTACATGACAAATCACACTGTGCAACGCTGAAGGTTTTTGGAGGAAACAGGCACTGGAGATGACATCAGTCTAAGAGGCTCACAGATCGAAGTTGCTGCAATGTGTACACGAAACAAGTCGTGCCACCTATTAACAGTTGAAGAAATCAAGTGCTTACATTAAGAACAATATTTGAAACTGCATATAAGGCTTCATCTCACACATCAACAGCCAGCATTACAATTTTTTAAATTTATTTTATTTTTTTATTACAGGACAATGCCATACCAAATATTCTATACATTTTGTATGAAAACAAATTACAAAGTAATAATGAAAAGAAAAGAGGAAGACGAGATTTTAGAGGCTACTCTGAGGAAAATGAGGTGTCTATTTTAAGCATTTCAAAGTAAGGGCTTTGTACCATTAAAGAAATCTTTATTACGTAGTGACAACTGGTCATTCAGAATGAAACTGGCTTTAAGAGAAAGGTGTTTGAATGTTTCTAATTCTTCAAAGATATTATATCTGAAGCCTTTCTTTTCTTGTGTAGTAGACTGAAATCATGAACTTCTTTAGGCTTGTGGCCTATAATTAATAAATCATCAGCAAAGGTGAGTCATATATTTGTACCTTTTCTTCCTAAGAGATATTCTTGAAATCTAACAATTATTGCTCATTCTGTCTGTCCCATGCAATGGCTGGACGTGTGTCACAGCTAATTTTGTAGAAACCTGAGCCTTGTAAGGGAGAATGCACTAGTTTCAGAATACAAATAAGATTATTTTTAAAACTATTTTATAGAAAATATACTCTGCAATCATATTTGTTTTGGAGGAGAAGCTCGATCCTTTAAGATACAGGCGCTTCATTCCGTCTATTATTTTTAAAAATATTGTCCACTATGGTTGGTTCCTAACCATTTTGACTGTGAGACTTCTAATCAAATTAACTCACAGCATTGGGATTTTCATCAGATACAGGAGTGGAAACAGCTCTATGGATGGCAGAATGAAGACAGACTTTTTTGTGAAAATAAGGGTATAGTGAACAGGACAGTACTATTTGATCGGTGCAGGTTACTTTAGGAAAAATATTGAAAGAAATTCTGTTATCAACTATCGTTAATATTAGATCAAAATAATAACTGATATAATTAATTTTTGAGCACATATGTGAAAGTAAATTTTTCGTGAAGTTCATTAAAGATTTAGAAGCAATGATCAGTGTCTTTATGAGGCCCTCTGTAAATAACCAAAATGTCATCTACATATCTGGTGTACAAAAGAATACCTACAGTCGCTGCTGAAAAATTCTTACAAAATTTTTCTTCTAAGGAATTTATGAATATGTTTGCAAGAATACCAGCAAACGGAATACCCAATGTATGACCAATGGATTTCTGATACAATTGTCTGTTGAATTCAAAATAGTTATATTTCACCACAATTTGAATTACATTCATGAAGTAGTAATCTGCTCATCAGAAATCTCTCTTTTCTGAAGACGTAAATTTTTCCCTACTATAGCTTAAGTGTATTTTCACAGGTATGTTCATGTAAAGATTTTTAAAACAGGACGATAACAGCTGGGTAATTTGATCAAAATGTAAGCATTTTATTTTCCTAATGCGATTTTGAGTGTTGGAAATTGAATGGCAAATTGGATGATCATTTTGTGGACTTTAAACTGAGAACATAACTTTGTAGGTTGAAAGTTCATGTTAATCAGGTACCTTTTATGAAATGGTCTGAGTAGAATTTTTTTGCATAATTAATAACAGATCTAATTTCACTTTGCAAAACTGGAGTGGGGTCCTCATGCAGCTTGAAAATAAGGTTTTCCTCAAAAAACTGTTAAGTTTTTGTTACATACTCCTGTTTCCATATTGGAAAGGCTGAAATTGTAATGAAGGCCTACTCTATCTGATTAAAATATATAAAATTTGACTGTAGACCTAAAAAAAAAAGAGAGAGAGAGAACTGGTCTCAAGAACATAAAAATGGAAAGGTCTTTCCAGACCAGTAAGACCCGTAAAGCTCATAATGTGTGCAATATTGTAAGCAAACATTTAGCCAATTTTCAAAGTACAGTTAATTATGGTAAAAAATTAAGAACATTAACATAAAGCTTAAAAAGAATCATGCATTAATAAGGAAATCTGATAACGACAATCACCTAATTGTTGCAGGCAAACACGAGTATGTAATGAATCCCCCCCCCCCCTCTTTTTTTGAGAAAAACAATACTTATTTAGCTACATGACGACTCACTTAAGTTTGGCAAAGAGAAATTAGGTCCACAATTAATGATGCTAAATTTCTACTGAGACTGTTTCATAAAAGACAGTTGATAACATGAACCCTGAACTTCCAAAGTTACGTTCTCAGTTTTAAGTCCACAAAAAGGGTCATAAGATTCGTCCAATTTCTAATAGTATAAATGAAATGACAGAATTTTAGAGACTTTACTAGTCTCTACATACATAAAAAGTATGAATATGATTTTCACAATATAGCAAAGTTTCTTCATGACAAGATAAAAAAGATCTTATGCCTTTCAAAATAGTTATTCAATTTTCAACAGTCAAAATTGCATCAGTAAATTAATAATATACTTACATAGTGATCAAAATACGATGATGTTATTGTTCAATTTTAAAAATCTAAACTTTAACTACAGTAGAAAAAATTTACATCTTCATAAAAAAAGAGATTTATGGTAAGCAGATTACTGACTTCACAAATTTAATTCAAACTGTAGTCAAACACAATTATTCTGATTCCAACGGACAGTTCTATCAGCAATCCTACAGTCTTGCAATGGGTAATCCATTAGTTGGTATTCTTGCAAATACAGTCATAAAGTAATTAGAAGAATTTTTTTTAAAAAACTTTTCAGCCACCACTCTAGGTATTCTTCCATATTTCAGGTATGTTGATGACATTTTGATTATTTACAGAGGGCCTAATAATGGCACTGATCATCTCTTCAGAATCTCTTAACGAACTGCACGAAAAAATTACTTTCACATATGAGCTCAAAAATGAATTCAGACAGTTAAATTATTTGCGTCTAATGTTAACAACAGTTGATAACAAAATTTCTTTCATTTCTTCTCACAAAGAAACCTGCACTGATAGAACAGTACCATCATGTTCAACATATCCTCATTTTGACATAAAAAGTCTTTCTCCATGCTTCCTTCCATAGGGCTGTTTCCACTCCCTTATCTGACGAAAATCTCGTTGATGACATTATTTTGATTGAAACTATCAGTCAGTAATGGATATGAACAAACCATAGTGGACAATACTTTCAGAAATAAAACCAATAACAAAATCATCACTCTTGGCAGACGGAATGAATAGAACCAAAAATTTTTCTATGCAGTTTTCAGGGCCTATATCTTACCGAATTCAGCTTCAAATATGATTGTAAAGTATATTTTCTATTAAACAGTTTTAAAAATAATTTTGTTCATAAATTGAAACTAGTGCATTCTCCTTTACAAAACTCATGTTTTCACAAAATTAGCTGTGACACGTGTTCAGTCTATTGCACAGGACAGACAAGACGAGCATTTTTCAAGAGCATCTCTTAAAGGAAAAAGGTACAATTATATAGAACTTGGCTTTGCTGATCATTTATTAATTACAGGCCCTAAGCCTAACGCTACATAATAAACATTTCTTTAATGTTATAAAGCCTAAAGTTGATTCCTCTCTTTCCTCAGTGTAGACTATAAAATCTCGTCTTCCTCTCTCCTTTTCATTTATTACACTGTAATTTGTTTTCACACAAGATGTATGGAATATTTGCTATTGCAATGTCCTGTAAAATTGTTTTAGTGTAATAGTGGCCGTTCACTTGCATCATGAACACTTATGCGCTATTTAAATATTTTTTTTTAATGTAATCAGTTGATTTCTTTAACTGTTAATAGATGACACGACTTGTTTCATGCCTACATTGTGGCAACTTTGGCCTGTTAGCCTCTTCGTCTGATGTCACCTCCAGTGACTGTTTTCTGGTTCAAATGGCTCTGAGCACTGTAGGACTTAACATCTGAGGTCATCGGTCCCCTAGAACTTGAGAACTACTTAAACCTAACTAACCTAAGGACATCACACACATCCATGCCCGAGGCAGGATTCGAACCTGCGACCGTAGCGGTCGTGCGGTTCCAGACTGAAGCGCCTAGAACTGCTCGGCCACATCGGCCGGCACCTGTTTCTCTAACAGCCCTTAGTGGTGTACAGTGTGCTACACTACATAGCTACAGTTTTTATTATCAAGTACTATTGTTATGTCAGTTGCAATACCTGTAATTTTTTAAGGTTTTAAATGTGATTTTACCAAATCATCTTTTATGATGAGAGCATTTGGCTCATAAATCTGTTTCTATCCGTCAGTACCCAAGTATAGTCACCTCTTAAGTTTGTTCGGTATAATAACCATCTATTCTTGGTTTTATTCCATGCTAATGGTTTTGTAATGATGAAGACACCGACAGTCAGTGTTGAAATCATGTCAAATTAAATCTTGTTGCAACCGGTTGGCTGTACTACACAAAACATATTCTCGTATGGTTGCTGGTTCACACCTACGTTTAAAATTGTGATTCAATGAGTACTGAAAATCTATCATAATATTTGAAAATCTATCATCATTTTGAATCCTCATTTGCTCATTCAAGCTTTTTCTGCTCTCAGTGAAGTTGGGCCTTCCAATGCATTGACTGGCTGTTAGTTTCTGGATTGTAAGTGAAAACCAAGATTTGCCACATGTTATCACTCTTTCCAAGAAATTAGGATAGTTTTTAGTGGTATTAAGTGTCAGCACAAACAGTTTCACAAGTTTCTTTTTCTTCAATTGTGAGAATTTTCGGTACCTGTTTCCCAGACAGTTTTCTCATGTTAAGTTGGTTATGTAAAATTTGCCTTACGCATTCTTGATCAATTCCTACAGTTTCAGCAACTGATCAAATATTCTACCGATCGTCAGACTGAATCACATTAGCTATTTTTTCAATATTTTCATTCGTTTTTTATGTTTACGGGCATCCCGGGTGTGAGACATAAACCGTCTCTGCCATACACTTATTTCAGTACAGATATGTTTCAGTTGTTGCTTTCCACGTTTCTTGTGAAACTTCACAACAATGTTTGTGGTGGGGGGGGGGGGGGGGGAGAAAAAAAAGGGCTCTTACACAAATGAAAGTCACAGCCACACTGATTTGTCTAGAGACACCAGAGAAGTGGCATTTGCAGTGACAGATTTAGCAACAAGATGAGTAGGCTGGAGCCTAGGTCGCCAGATTTTACAGGCGGCAAATTTGGGGCCGATTTTTTATTTTGTCGTCAGAGATTTAAGAGATTCATATTTATATACCTAAATGTTATTAGGTCCACACAAACAATTCAACATGTAATATGTTTCACCACTTAGATAAATTTTTCTACAATTTGCATAGTTGCATTTGGTTGCGGTGCAGGAATGAGTGACACTACCATTCGCTAAGTGTCTGACAAATTTGACAGCATGAGTGTGGCACAACCACTGCAGAAGGAGCCGAAGCAGGGTCGTGATGCTATAGGCATATGCCGTGTGGTGGCACATAGTTCCAGAGAGATGAATATAGAGCAGCTGATACAAGCGGGGAAATCCCGTATTGTATTTACTTGGGGGCAGGGGGGAAGAAAAAGAGATGAATATAGAGCAGCTGATACAAGCGGGGAAATCCCGTATTGTATTTACTTGGGGGCAGGGGGGAAGAAAAAAAAAAACCACCTCGGTTGATTTCATCCTGCAATTTATAATACTATGTGGCCACGATAACGTGATGATTCACGTGTTGACCACTGGGAATGGCCTTGCTACCACATTAGTGCTGTTGAGGGGAGAGGAGTGGTAAGGGGAAGGCAATGTCCGCTGCTTGCAGCCGTGCTAGCACCGTTACTCTTAACAACATATACAGTATATAGGCAGATTAAAATTGGCAGTGCTTGGAGACAAATGAGCATCTTCCAACTAGTGCCAATTTTCTCTGCTTTTGCGAGCAGAAGTGCAATCGTCAAGTTATCGTGGCCTAATAATACTTATGAATATTTCTCTGGCACATTTTTCTGGTTGCGGGCCAAAATTATTCAAAGTGATTTGTGGATTGCAAAAATAATTTCATAACATAATATTATAGTAGGTACAAAATCATCATATACTACAATAAATCACCTGTAACAAATCAGTAAGACTTAATTTCATTTGATAAATAGCCGTTTCAGAAGCTATGCAAAGAAATTTCAATTTTTTTGTTATATCATGCTTAAATAAATTTCTTGTACTTATGTTAGGTCATTATTCAATGCCTGAAGTCTGAACAAAAGCTACTACTAATTACGTATGGGAAATAAAACTCCCAATATAATCGTTTTTATTTCAGTTCTTGGATAAAAATTGTTAGAATGAATGATGGTAAAAAGTGACTTAGTGGAGCCGAGTATAAAAAGAAGGCCAAAATGAAAAAAAAAAAAAAAAAAAAAAAAAAAAAAAAAAAAAAAAAAAAAAAAAAAATTGGATAATACATCTTCCCAATGAGTATCTTTCAAAGAAGAATGATAATGAGGTGAATGATCGAAACTGGCTGGTTTATTCTGAAAGTAAAAGATCTGTTTATTGCGGGTCTTGTTTGGCATTCAGTCCATTGGAGAATAAGAATAAGTTTGAGAATGAAGGATTCAATGACTGGTAAAATGCACAACACTGAGTAGTTCAGGATGAAAACTCTGCGTGTCATAAATCTAATTTCCTTAGCGTGGAAGATAGAAGTGAGACTGATGGCTGACTCAACAATTTACTCTATGTGCAAATTGTTGAAGAAATTACTTATTGGAGAAACATTCCGGTTGGTTGGTCGATTTGGTGGGAGGGGACCAAACAGTGAGGTGATCGGTCCCATCGGGTCAGGGAAGGACGTTGGTAGTGCCCTTTCATAGGAACCATCCAGGCATTTGCCTGGAGTGATTTAGGGAAAACATGGAAAACCTAAATCAAGATGGCCAGATGCAGATTTGAACTGTTGTCCTCCCGAATGCGAGTCAAGTGTGTGAACCACTGCGCCACCTCGCTTGGTGAAAAACATTCTGAAGAGTGTTGTTGCCACAATGAAGCGACTGTGTTAAAGAGGCCTCTCTTTCAGAGGAAAAAGTGAAAAGTTTGGTGATCCGCGTAATGGAAATTACTGTATGATTTGGGAACCATTTGGAAGTACCAGTTACTTATCAAAGACCATTTGTGATGAGTTTATTTTCTTGATAGGTTATGTCTTAAAACAGATTGGAGATAAGATAAGAACAAAATATTTTTCCTTAATCATCAATTCAACACCAGATACAGTACATGTGGACCAACTTACCCTCCTCATTAGCTACTTTTTGGAAACAGATGAACAGAGTGAAAGATTTCTCAAATTTTTGCCCTCAGTGGGACATAAAGCCAAAGAAATGTTTTCTGCCATTATTTCAGAACTCAAAACACTGGGCATAAATACTGAAGACTGTTGTAGACAATCATATGATAATGCAGCGAACATGTCACGTGTACAATGGTTTACAGACAAAAATTCGAAGGCAAGCACATTTTTTTTTTGCACTCGTTAAATTTTGTGACAACTACGGTTGCTGAATCTTGTACAGAAGCATGTTGCTTCAAAGTTTGACACAATGCTGGCCAAAATTAATGACTGAAATAGAGAAAGGGGAAATCTTAAAGAAAGTAAATCCGACATGTTGGTCAGCTATAGAGAACACTTGTAGAAGTTTGAGAGATTCTTGGCATGGAGTCCTTAAACCTTTGGAATCAATATAGAATAATTGTACCGAAAAGCCTGGATCACGAAATGAAATGACAAGAAAAGTACTGAATTTAGAAGAATAGGAAACTATATTAATGGTTGCTGTGTGAAATGTTTTTCTGGAAAGGGTGAACAAACTGAATGTCCAAATTCAGGCCTATGTTGCACATTTGATCACTGTCAACCCTTTACAAATCTCTCTGAAAGTTTTTCAAAGATTAATAAGAAAATTTTAAGTATTTTGAAGAAAAAGGTGATGGAACTGAACGTGCCAAAGCAGTATACAGAAGACATGAGAAAAAGACAACTGAAAAGCACAGAAATTTACGATAAAATGCCCAATAAAGAAATGAGGATGACTGCGAGTGGTACTTTCAGGGTTAGCACATTTCTTGTCCTCGTTGGTACTCTCTTATCTGAATTTTAAAAAGATGGCAGGAGGCTCACAACAGGTTCAATGAAAAGTTTTCATTTCTGACCAAACTGAATCATTAACCCTCGTGGAAAAAGCCCTTTTCTTCGAAGAAATGTATCCTAATGATTTAGAGACTGACTTAATTCAAGAATGCATACATTTTCAATGCCACTTTTTTTCTGAAATTGTTTTGTTAAAACCAGATTCTGGGTAATTGAAAAGTCTATCTTTGTTCCTGTGAAAACAGAATTTGCAAAACGTTTATCCTAACTTGGATACAATAGTTTGCATGGCTTTATGTATACCAGTGACAAATTGTTCGGGTGAGAGATGTCTTTCTTGCTTTAAACGGGTGACAAATTATGCTCTTTTGTGCATACAGTCACAACCAATGTACAAGATTCCATACGATGATATAATTGATGATCTTGCAAAAAGAAAATCGCACGAAGAGGTACTGTAGAACTTTTGTAACTTAATTGAATTTCATTATGATCAGCTAGATTGTTACCAGATAATTGAATACATTGTTTTTAAACTGTAAGTAAGTGAAATAATGCCCGCCCGGCTAGCTGCATGGTCTAACACACTGCTTCCTGAGCAGGAAGGCGTTCCGGTCCCTGGCATGAATCCGCCCGGTGGATTAGTCGAGGTCCGGTGTGCTGGCCAGCCTGTGGATGGTTTTTAGGATAGTTTTCCATCTGCCTCGGCGAATGAGGGCTGGTTCCCCTTATTCTGCCTCAGTTACAGTACGTCAGCGACTGCTGCGCAAACACTGTCTCCACGTACATGTACACCATAATTACTCTACCATGATGCAAACATTTGAGATTACACTCATCTGGTATGAGATGTTCCTGGGAGGAGGGGTGTCCACTGAGGGCCGAACCACACAAAAACCCTGGGTTCGGTGTGGGGCGGCAGTGGGGTGGGTGCACTGCTGCTGGGTTGTGAACCACTGAGGGCTGCAGCTGGACGAAGCCTCTCCAACGTTTCTAAATCCCCGGTTTAATACACAAGTGCAATAAAAATTATTTAAGTATGTTTACAGAAGGCACACTGTTGTGTAAGTAATACTGAGGCATACCTTACGCCCCCTTATTAGTAGTACATGATTGAGCTTTAAAAACAATTTCTTGTGCAATCTTAACTAAATTATTGGGTTGTAAAAATAATCTAGGAACTGACACATTGCTCCCATAATTCACAATCATACTAATTACAAGAAAAGGTGGTGTAATTAGGACAACTGCACAAATCATAAAGTTACAATTTCACTGACAAAAAATTATAACTAATTTGGTTGTGAAGTAGGGCATCAAATTGTAGAGGTCAGTAGGGGCAGCAAAATTTTAATAGCCTACTGGTGACAAATGTGTAAATCCATCACAGCGCATTCAACTAAGAAGGCTTCACCTTCACAATTACTGGTTGTTCATCTTTGGTGCATGCACATTTACTCTGTGACAGGATCAGTACCATTATTTTATAGCCGCACTCTATATGTACACCACATACCCAAACGCAAGCTGAAAATATTTTTGATCTCTTTCCAACACAGAAAATGTCGTAAGGAACAGTGGACCTGGAAATATAATAGGAGCCAGGTATTTGTTTGCAAATGCTGTCCATTATATTTTCATATAGAAATGACACAATAAGAACAAGCAGAGGAAAGTTCAAGAAACCCTGGCAATCTTGAGCCTGACACTACTGAATAAAAGACTTTTATTTGACTACTATATTTTTCAGAATTTATGAAGTCAGGTCATGAAGCTGATTCACATTGTCTGCTTTATACAGGCCTGGTAGATAGACTTTTAGTACAATGTTAAGTCATAGATTTTTTTCCATTTTAGTCTTCTCTGATACTGATAACTTGACAGAATACTCATATGTGTTTCTACAAAATCTGTGAATTTGTATTGATACCTACAATGCAACATGATCCTGAAATGAGCACAGAAAATGGAAAGTCAGATGTGACAAATGACTGCAACAGTGCTAAGGGCAAGACTGATGACCTGGATCAACTTCACAGTTATTATACATTATGCATGTGAACCACAAATTGCCCTATGGTAATATTTTCTACTGTCTTTAACACTGATGGGGTAAACAGAGTCAATATTCTGCGGTCAGAGGAAATAAATAAATCACAGAGGAAAAAAAAAAAAAAAGATCTGACTCACCAACATATGGAGTTCTTAGATATGTCTCAAATTCCTCACAACTTGCAAGGAATCATATACACATTTTAGTGATGGGTAGCATCAACACACTTTCAATCAAAAAGCACAAATGAAATCAAGGTGTGAGATGTGATGTGTGCCCAAGACATGCAGGACACACACACACACACACACACACACACACACACACACACACACGTGTGACAAAAGTCATGTGATACCTTCTAATATATTGTTAGACCACATTTTGCCTGGTGTAGTGCAGCAACTCGAAGCGGCATGGACTCAAAAAGTCGCTGGAAGTGCCCTGCAGTTACATTGAGCTATGCTGTGAAAGTGTTGCAAGATTTTGTACACAAACTCCATTACATCCCATAATGTTCGATAGAATTAATGATTAATGTTGCGCAATCTGGGTGTCCAAATCGTTCGCTTGAACTGTCCACAATGTTCTTCAAACCAATCGCAAACAATTGTGATCTGGTGGCATGGTGCCTTGTCATCCACAAAAATTCCATCATTGTTTGGGAACACAAACTCTATGAGTGGCTGCAGATGGTCTCCAAGTAGCCAAACATAACCATTTCCAGTCAATGATTGGTTTAGTTGGTCCACAGAGGAGCCACTACATTCCAAACAAACACAGTCCACACCATTATGGAGCCACCACCAGCTTGCACAGTGCCTTCTTGACACTGTGGGCCCACGGCTTTCTAAGGTCTGTGCCATACTCGAACCTGACTATCAGCTGTTACCAACTGAAATCAGGACTCATTTGACTAGGCCACATGTTTCCAGTCATCTAGGGTCCCACAGATATGGTCACGAGCCCAGGAGATGTGCTTGTTTGCAAAGGCACTCACTCCGGTCATCTGCTGCCATAGCTCATTAACACCAAATTTCGCCACACTATCTTAACAGATATGTTCAGTGTACATCCCACATCAATTTATGAACTTATTTCACACAGTGTTGCTTGTCTCTTAGCACTGACAACTCTACACAAACGCCGCTACTCTCAGTTGTTAAGTGAAGGCTGTCACCCACTGTGTCGTTCAGGGTGAGAGGTAATGCCTGAAATTTGGTATTCTCGGCACATTCTTGACACTGTGAATCTTGGAATACTGAATTCCCAAACAATTTCCAAAATGGAACGTCCCATGCCTCTAGCTCCAATTACCATTTGGCATTCAAAGTCTATTAATTCTTTTTGTGGCAACTGTTATCACGAAGGAAACCTTTTCACATGAATCACTTAAGTGCAAATGACAGGTCAGGCAATGCACTGCCATTTTATGCCTTGTGTATGCGATACTGCCGCTATCTGCATACGTACACATCTTTGTCCCATGACTTTTGTCACCTCAGAGAGAGAGAGTGTGTGTGTGTGTGTGTGTGTGTGTGTGTGTGTGTGTGTGTGTGTGCGCGTGTGTGTACAAAATGTGCTATACTTTGATCATCTTGTCTTCTTACTATGCGTGTAATATGCCCATTTTGTGCGCTAAAAATGCAAGTAGTTAAACTATGTCAGTAAGAATTTTGTATATTTTTACAGATTCCATGCAATAAATAACTTTTTCGTATTTGTCAACTTTACACTGAACCTCCATTTTTGAGGTCTGCGTGGCTCAAGATGAAGTCAGTGAGGTTTTCAAACACCAGCATAGTTAAGGGTTAGACAAAATAAAAGCTTGCGTATTACACATTGCCAGATACAAGTAAAAAATTATGCTTATCCATTATGGATATTTTAGAACCGTGACTGCATATTGAATGTAAATAATTTATACACAACTGCAACCAGTCACTTTTTTCCCATAATAATGCTTTATTACATTAACCGGTTTTCGAACCCTTTCAGGTTCATCTTCAGATGATTTCGGGAGGATCCGGGAAGTTACATCATTACTGGTAAGTAGCATAATGCTGGGTGCTGGTTCTATGGCAGAAAGATGGGTCACACTTTAATGTATCACCATGACTATAGCTTATCTGTCGATATGGATGTAAATTTAGTTTTTACTTACTGCGACAGTATAGGCAGCTTTTTTCGTATCTGTCTGCCTCCATTTTGATGTCCAGAACACTTTCGTGTGAAAGTGTTCTGGACATCAAAATGGAGGCAGACAGATACGAAAAAAGCCGCCTATACTGTCGCAGTAAGTAAAAAACTAAATTTACATCCATACCGACAGATAAGCTATAGTCATGGCGAACATTAAAGTGTGACCCATCTTTCTGCCATAGAACCAGCACCCAGCATTATGCTACTACCAGTAATGATGTAACTTCCCGGATCCTCCCGAAATCATCTGAAGATGAACCTGAAAGGGTTCGAAAACCGGTTAATGTAAGAAAGCTTATTATGGAAAAAAAGTGACTGGTTGCAGTTGTGTATAAATTATTTACAAACAAGTAAAAAACAAGACAACCTTTGTATTAGCAGCTAAAAACATCTACTACAGTACAGCAAAGCACAGGTGCTTAAATGGAAGGCCATACTTCGCTTATGAAATTTCGTGACTGAGTTGATTAAACAACAGAAGATATTTCTTTAGATCATTTGTCAACAAGCTTAGTGAATTACTTGCTAATGAAAAATTTAACATTTATTTCAGGAAGCTATTCACATAACAAACAGATGTGTCCTGCCACTACTGAAATGGCTGACTATAGTTCAATTAAAATTACCTGATAGCTGACATCTGTCATTTGCCACTACAGTGTTGCCACATGCTCCCGAGTAACACTCGGTTAATGTGTTAATGTGTAATGCGGAACAATGTCGGAAGTGATCGCTGTGACATATACATCAGAAATGCGAGGTATGGCGGTACATTGTCGATTGCCGATTTTAAGTGACCGATGAATGAACTGCAGCAGTCAACGCATTTTGTAGCCCTGAATGTAAACCTGTGTCCTAGCTAACCACAACCTTATGAAGTGCAATATATCCGAAAAAATGTCAGCCAACAATATGCAGCAGAACTAAAATCACGATAGCTTTGTTCAAAATGATTAAAGCCGACCTTTATGAGCAAACTCAAGACAGAAAAAATTCAGTTTCAGTAAAAGGAAACTTATTTCTGTCACTGGTTACTTGAAACTTGCTACATGAGCTGCTGCATTACCAACCAATGAGCAATCTTTGTTGGCATCTGGTTTGCAGATTATAGGTGACACAGGCAGATTCCAAACAAAAAAAGAATGATAAGGAGGAAAATAACGGCAAATAGAAAAGTCGATACAATGATGAAAAATTACACGGCAAATGATTAGAAAGAAATTGCATTTAAACCAATTAATTGAATAATAACAACAATAATCAAACTATTTTGGTTGGATTTAGAAATAAAACTTGCCATAATCAAAATATCCACGGGTATGCTGCCGGTCTATAGTGTCCAACGGGCACAATATTTCGGCGATCAAACATGTCGCCATCATCAGGTGAACTGACGGACTGAGCTCCTGTGAACGTGCCGGCACGGAGATCCGTACGCTATGGCTGCTCAGAGGGAACTGGGTTCGGTCGCGGCGGCGGCCGATTTAAATACCCTCCGCCCGCGGCGCGCTCCCTCCGCCGTCCGCGCCCAGCGCCACGGTCGCGCGGTGGAACAGATTGCGACGGCGTCTGAGATGACGTCGGTGTGATGGCTCTGTCCGCCGTGGTCGTCACAACTATACGTCTGCTCGATTTACTCTTGATTAACCCGATCGCTGGTTCCCAAGCCTTGCTAAGATTATAGCCACAGTCCCGGTTTATGAGGTCGTCATTGGTGCGAATTTCGATGGCCTCTCTAACAACGCTGTCCCAGTATCTCGACGTCTGTACCAGAATCCTCGTGCGGTCATACTCCATGGCGTGATTTTCCGACAAACAATGTTCAGCGACCGCCGACTTGCTCGGATACATCAGTCGAGTGTGCCTCTGGTGTTCACGGCATCGATCCTCAACGGTACGCATCGTCTGACCAATATACGACTTGCCACATTGACACGGAATCTGGTACACGCCGGCCTTCCTCAAACCGAGGTCATCTTTGGCGCTCCCCACTAGTGCACGAGTTTTATTTGGAGGACAAAACACAGTTCCGACCCGGTGTTTCTTCAGAATGCGGGCGATTTTCCCCGAGAGTGCGCCTGTGTATGGAATAAATGCAGTGCCTACCTCCTCCCTCGTGACTTCATCCATCTCAACAGGTTGTGCTGCAGTGGTTGGGCGGAGAGCACGTTGAATCTGCCACTCTGAGTACCCATTTTTTCGAAATACAGTTCTCAGATGTTCCAATTCCTGGGGTAGACTCTCTGCGTCGGAGATAGTGCGCGCCCTATGTACTAGAGTTTTAAGTACCCCATTCCTCTGTGAAGGGTGGTGGCAGCTGTCTGCATGCAAATACAGATCAGTGTGCGTAGCCTTCCGATACACCCCATGACCTAGGGTGCCGTCAGCCCTTCTCTTGACCAAGACGTCAAGGAAAGGTAATTTACCCTCCGTTTCAGTCTCCATAGTGAATTTGATGTTGGGGTGTATGGAGTTTAGATGTGTAAGGAAGTCAAGGAGTTTATCCATACCATGTGGCCAGATGACGAACGTGTCGTCCACGTAACGGAAAAAGCAAGTAGGTTTCCATACGGATGACGACAGGGCTTCCTCCTCGAAGTTCTCCATGTACAAATTCGCTACCACCGGTGAGAGTGGGCTACCCATGGCGACTCCCTCCGTTTGCTCGTAGTATTCTCCATTAAAAAGAAAATACGTGGAAGTCAAGACATGCCTAAAAAGTTCAGTGGTCTTCTCATCAAACTTCTGACTAATCAATTCTAGTGACTCTCGCAGGGGTACCCTCGTAAACAAGGAAACGACATCAAAACTCACCATGATATCTGACTCATCCAACCTGAAGCTATCAAGGCGTTTAACAAAATCCACGGAATTACGGATGTGATGAGGGCATTTACCCACATAAGGACTTAATATTCCCGTCAGGTATTTGGCCAACAAATATGTAGGTGCCCTGATGTTGCTGACAATGGGGCGTAATGGTACCCCCTCTTTGTGAACCTTCGGGAGTCCATATAGTCTAGGCGGTACCGGACCTTGGGGTAACAATTTCTTAGCGTCACCCTCCGGTAAATCTGCGTCTTTGAGAAGCGCCCTCGTCTTGTTCTCCACCTTCTTTGTAGGGTCAACGCTGATCTTCCGGTAGGAATCGTCATTTAGCAGGCTCTGCATCTTATCAGTGTAGTCCTTATGGGAGACAACAACTGTAGCATTGCCTTTGTCAGCTGGTAAGACAACAATTTCAGAGCGCTCCCTCAGATCACGAATGGCCGCCCTCTCTTTACTGCTGATATTTGACTTCATCGGCTTGGATTTCGTCAACGCACGACAAGTTTCACGACGTATTTCCTCGGCTGATTCTGGCGGAAGTCGAGCTGCAACCTGTTCAACAGCACTAACAATTTCTGCGACCGGAGTGAACTTGGGGGTGGGAGCGAAGTTGAGACCTCTCTGCAAAACCGAGACCGCATCATCACTCAACACCATGCCACTCAAATTGATGACAGTCTTGCACGGAACCTGCAGGGGTGGTTTGTCAAGGAGACGTGAGAACTTAGCTGTTTGACGTCCTGTAGCCTTCTTATGGGCGGAATCAGCTGACACCCAGGTGACACCATCAATCCAATCCCAGGAACAAGAAGTGAACTTACTAGCCAGTTGCAAATGTAGTTTGAGTAATTCCTGTGAGATAAACTCAAGGCTCCGGCGGGTGAATTGCACTCTCTCACGTACCAATGCGAGGCTGGCTCGTTTCTTGATTCTTTTAGCTGCTGCAGAATCGATGTGATGCATAACCTTAGCAAAATTTGGAACAACATTCTCGGAACGACATCTCTTTAGAAAGGCAAGAGTACTTAGCAAACGACATCTACGGTGGCGCAACTTTTCAAATTTCTTCATGCTGCGATACATCTCCTCCCCGTAAAGGTGTATGATGTGATTCTTGAGTTTCTCCCGGCGTATTTGATAATCAAAATATCCACGGGTATGCTGCCGGTCTATAGTGTCCAACGGGCACAATATTTCGGCGATCAAACATGTCGCCATCATCAGGTGAACTGACGGACTGAGCTCCTGTGAACGTGCCGGCACGGAGATCCGTACGCTATGGCTGCTCAGAGGGAACTGGGTTCGGTCGCGGCGGCGGCCGATTTAAATACCCTCCGCCCGCGGCGCGCTCCCTCCGCCGTCCGCGCCCAGCGCCACGGTCGCGCGGTGGAACAGATTGCGACGGCGTCTGAGATGACGTCGGTGTGATGGCTCTGTCCGCCGTGGTCGTCACAACTATACGTCTGCTCGATTTACTCTTGATTAACCCGATCGCTGGTTCCCAAGCCTTGCTAAGATTATAGCCACAGTCCCGGTTTATGAGGTCGTCATTGGTGCGAATTTCGATGGCCTCTCTAACAACGCTGTCCCAGTATCTCGACGTCTGTACCAGAATCCTCGTGCGGTCATACTCCATGGCGTGATTTTCCGACAAACAATGTTCAGCGACCGCCGACTTGCTCGGATACATCAGTCGAGTGTGCCTCTGGTGTTCACGGCATCGATCCTCAACGGTACTTAAAACTCTAGTACATAGGGCGCGCACTATCTCCGACGCAGAGAGTCTACCCCAGGAATTGGAACATCTGAGAACTGTATTTCGAAAAAATGGGTACTCAGAGTGGCAGATTCAACGTGCTCTCCGCCCAACCACTGCAGCACAACCTGTTGAGATGGATGAAGTCACGAGGGAGGAGGTAGGCACTGCATTTATTCCATACACAGGCGCACTCTCGGGGAAAATCGCCCGCATTCTGAAGAAACACCGGGTCGGAACTGTGTTTTGTCCTCCAAATAAAACTCGTGCACTAGTGGGGAGCGCCAAAGATGACCTCGGTTTGAGGAAGGCCGGCGTGTACCAGATTCCGTGTCAATGTGGCAAGTCGTATATTGGTCAGACGATGCGTACCGTTGAGGATCGATGCCGTGAACACCAGAGGCACACTCGACTGATGTATCCGAGCAAGTCGGCGGTCGCTGAACATTGTTTGTCGGAAAATCACGCCATGGAGTATGACCGCACGAGGATTCTGGTACAGACGTCGAGATACTGGGACAGCGTTGTTAGAGAGGCCATCGAAATTCGCACCAATGACGACCTCATAAACCGGGACTGTGGCTATAATCTTAGCAAGGCTTGGGAACCAGCGATCGGGTTAATCAAGAGTAAATCGAGCAGACGTATAGTTGTGACGACCACGGCGGACAGAGCCATCACACCGACGTCATCTCAGACGCCGTCGCAATCTGTTCCACCGCGCGACCGTGGCGCTGGGCGCGGACGGCGGAGGGAGCGCGCCGCGGGCGGAGGGTATTTAAATCGGCCGCCGCCGCGACCGAACCCAGTTCCCTCTGAGCAGCCATAGCGTACGGATCTCCGTGCCGGCACGTTCACAGGAGCTCAGTCCGTCAGTTCACCTGATGATGGCGACATGTTTGATCGCCGAAATATTGTGCCCGTTGGACACTATAGACCGGCAGCATACCCGTGGATATTTTGATTATCAAATACGCCGGGAGAAACTCAAGAATCACAAAACTTGCCATAATTACAAGGCGAATGTACAACTTTCCACATATCAGGTTAATACGATAATCATTACGCTATGGTACATCACTGTGTAGAACACTTGTATCTCTGACTGTTGGACCCAGCTGCACTCACTCATAAACTGCAGTCTTAAAAAATACGGTTTCATGCAATGCCGTATGAATCTTGTCGAGGAGAAAGAAAGAGAGAGAGAGAGAGAGAGAGAGAGAGAGAGAGAGAGTCAGTCTTGTTTTTGGTGAGGTTATCATGTGTGATTAAATATGAAATAAAAGCAGCAACCCATGATTCGGGATCTGAACACATCAATAAAGAATGCCAGACAAGGAACTGGATGTGAACTGACTAAGTGCTTTGTCTGTCTGGCAACGCATGAAGTATCAACTATCAAGTAATTTTAATTGGATTATAGCATTGCACACAGTTTCATGTCTGAAGCTCCCTTAACAAGGTAGCTCAACATTACACAACACAGAATTACCAAGTATAAAAGTCATTGGAGTCAATTTGATTACAAGATAATACAGGTAGGCACAGAATGGTGAGAGCCGTTATTCCCACAGCAGGCTCCAGTCATAGTCACAAGATAAGCATATCTCTAATCCTGATTGGTTTTCGAAAATGCACAACTTCTGATAACAAAGAAAATGCACTGGCAATAGGAAATTGATATGAATGAATCTCTACCATGACAGACAGACTAATAATAGTCTAGGGACAGTGCCCTGAAGACAAAAATACATAGCCTGGAAAGAGTGGCAGCTGCTATTTGTCCAAATAAATGTAAACAAACCTGAATTATGCAGAAAAGGCAAGTTCAAATACTAATGTGACATTGAGACTTTTTAAAATGGTTTTACTATATCATTACAGGTTAAGCTGATTAAATTTAATTCAAATGACAGAACTCCCCCCCCCCCCCCCCCCCATGCACTCCATCAAGATTTTACAGACCGCATCATGAAAAGTTATCTTAACCATGGTGTTTCAATCTTTAGCACCTTAGCATAAAACTGATCACATTCAACAACAGATATGCTTTAACTATCATAGTTTCCATAATGTTATTGATCTGCAATCAGAAAAAATATTAATGACAAACTTTTTTGGACAGAAGTCAGAAACTTTCAGGCTATGTACATACTTATTTATGTACCTTTGCTGAAAGAAGTGAGGGAGAAATGAAAACCTCAATTTCACCACATAACATTACTTTCGTCAAGCCACATCTTGACCGTTTAGTAAAATTATCATGACAAACTTGACACTTCTAAACTAGTGCATTTTCTCTGGTGTTTCAAATATATTTTTTATTTCATTCTTGCGATGTGTTGATGTTTGCCTGTACAAACATGTTCCTCATATTCGAAATTTATATGCGGGTCTAATTGGGTGATCTCAGGTTAGTCCAATGGGATATTTAGTTTCACAATAAGTGTTAACAGGGACACTATAACACAAAGTTCAAGCATTACTCAAGCAGCTACTGAGAAGCACTGCCAGATGGCATGTGGAATAAGCCAAGTCATGAAGGAATTTGTGGTAGACAGATGCTAGAAGTTTAAGGAGCTGGCAGTCTTCTTTAACCCCAAAGCATGGTAGAAAACATTACACATTACCATGTTAAGAGTATGGAAACTGAAACACCCCACGATTTTGTGAAAATGCACTGAATGTGATATGACACTGGGCTGCATTAGAACTGCAGCCTGGCTTTGGCCAGACTTTAATGATTTTCAGAATGACACACTGAAATATCTGTAAACAACTGTTCACCACGTCTGACTGTCCTAGTGTTCTGTGCTACAACAATGCAGTAGTGCTACTAAGCCACAGCTAGAACACTAGTTAATCTGTGTTTTGATGCACCTGTTAATACATGTTGTTAAAACCTACACTAGTATTTTAATGCTCACATAAAATTACACAAAGATAGCCAATTAAATTGTTTTCTGTTGGCACTTAGCATTGCACGAAATACAGGGCTATTACAAATGATTGAAGCGATTTCATAAATTCACTGTAGCTCCATTCATTGACATATGGTCACGACACACTACAGATACGTAGAAAAACTCATAAAGTTTTGTTCGGCTGAAGCCGCACTTCAGGTTTCTGCCGCCAGAGCGCTCGAGAGCGCAATGAGACAAAATGGCGACAGGAGCCGAGAAAGCGTATGTCGTGCTTGAAATGCACTCACATCAGTCAGTCATAACAGTGCAACGACACTTCAGGACGAAGTTCAACAAAGATCCACCAACTGCTAACTCCATTCGGCGATGGTATGCACAGTTTAAAGCTTCTGGATGCCTCTGTAAGGGGAAATCAACGGGTCGGCCTGCAGTGAGCGAAGAAACGATTGAACGCGTGCGGGCAAGTTTCACGCATAGTGATGTGAAAGATTCAGTGTTTAAACCTCCTCTACCAAGAAACATGCCAGAACTGCGAGCTCGCATCAACGATGCTTTCGAACTCATTGTTGGGGACATGCTGCGCCGAGTGTGGGAGGAACTTGATTATCAGCTTGATGTCTGCCGAATCACTAAAGGGGCACATATCGAACATTTGTGAATGCCTAAAAAAACTTTTTGAGTTTTTGTATGTGTGTGCAAAGCATTGTGAGAATATCTCAAATAATAAAGTTATTGTAGAGCTGTGAAATCGCTTCAATCATTTGTAATAACCCTGTATATGATATGTAGTAATGATTTGAACTGACTTCATCTACAGATGGCAAAAACCAAATCATAAATATCTGCCGAAACACTGGAGAAAATGCACTAGGTAATCATTGGGAGAGAGAGATACCTGTGTGTGTGTGTGTGTGTGTGTGTGTGTGTGTGTGTGTGTGTGTGTTTCAGCACGAAGAGTCAACATGGTATACTTCAGGTGAATGCTGGGGAGGTTTCCCAAACCAGGCCACTACCAAATCCATTAACACATTTAATTAGGGTTATATCTTAAATGATCTAGCTGATGGGAGGGTTTTAGATGAAGAGACAATGAGCTCTTAAAAATGAAAGTGAACTGTTTGTGTGTCCCAACCAACACAGTGAAGTCAACAGACATTAAGAAAGTTTATGAATCAATTCTATGAAGTTAGTTCAAATAGGGCTATTTAACGAAAGACTTACAGTTCATGTGAAGGAACAATCTTCTGGCTCATCTATCTACATAAGATTTGATATCCAAGCACGACAGTGATAGAAAACAAGGGTAGGTGGGAGGCGACAGGTATGCAGCCAGGTTACTTAGCTGGAGCTTGAAGAGGGGATGGTAGAGGAGAGGGGATGACAGGAGGGGAGGAAGGTAAGAGGGGATGGTGGAGGAGAGGGGATGACAGGAGGGGAGGAAGGTAGGGGGGGGGGACAATAGGAGGAGGGTAGGGCCAACAGGAGGAGTGTTAACTAAACTGACAAAATTGGATTGTTATTACAGTAAAACTAAAATCATCGTGTAAAGAAGTTAAAATTGTGACCCGGTACACATACTTTCTATCTATCATGTTCAAGAACAACTATACAAAGATGTTTTATTGCTCAGTCAGATTCAAAAATGAAGAATAAGTGTGGAGGATGGGGGGGTGGAAGCATTATGCCTTTTACTAATTCCAATGATTTACCATCAACAGTGTGACTGAATATCTGATCTTTCTGCCTATTTATGCTCAACAGATTACATTTATTCACATTTCATGAATTATCTGTATGTCTTCACGGTTGACGTAACTTTCCTACATGCAACAGTATCACCCATTCACATCCTCGTTAAGAGCTTCTGGTGTCAACCACTGTATCATTTATACACACTGTGAACAGTAACAGATTTTTAACAATTACTGGCAGTATTCTGAAGTAAGTTTTAGGTATGATAATTTTAGCCAGTTAAGAAGAACCACTGAGTACTGGCTGCCATGAATCCAGAGTTCTGAAAGCTTGTATTTTGTTCACTAAGTAACAATGTGGAGCAGTGCCCTGTCTTCTGGAAGTCATGGATCGTGTCAATAGTCTATGTAAAGTTACACACAGTTCTCTGATCACAAGCACAAGGGGCAAAGCAGAGAGAGAGAGAGAGAGAGAGAGAGAGAGAGAGAGAGAGAGAGAGAGAGAAGGGGTGGGGGAAGAGAAGTGAGTTTAAAAAGCTTTACATTTGTAGAATATGTATTGGTTTCTAGAGAGGAGATTTTTGTTCTTCAAAAAGACTGCATATTAAAGTGTTTCATCATTCTGCAAATAACTGATGTCGATGTTGTTGCTGTCGCCATCAATCCAAAGAATGATTTGATTCCGTTCTCGAAGCTAGTCTATCTTGCCTAAGTACTTTCATGTCTACAGAACTGTTGGAACTATATACAATCGAAGTTGGTTCTGTGTTCAAGTCTTGGTCTTACTCTACAATTTATACCCTCAAACTTCACTACATTACACATTAACTATTTTTTTCTGTCTCACGAAGTATCCTACATAGGCCTATGACTATGTGCATCTGTCTGATAGGCCTTCTACAAAATGGCAAAGACCTGTATCTTTTTTAAAATCATTTGGTATCCTTCATTGCTCCAGTGACCTACAATGAATATCTGCTAGAAGTGGGAGCACATTATTTTGTACAATGTGTGTAGAATTGTATCATCTCATCAGGCCCAGCCGTCTTTCCTCTCTCGAGAGGGTTTCTTTGATTCTCTTTTCTGGAGTTACCACATTAGATTTTCTTTTCTTCTCTCAATATCTGCGTCTTCCGCAATCATGCTGGTCTGAAAGGAGGTAACTTATTACAATCATGAGGTACCCTTCACCACACACCATAAGGTGACTTGTGCAAAAATATTACACTTTTTTGTCCATCACTGTTGTTTTACTGCATTTTTATAGCCAACCATCTTCTACAGTGCTGTTACTACAGAAATATTCATTTTCCATATCCTTTTCTAATGATGGTACTTATTTTACTTCTAATTTGCTACTCAGTGCTCCTACATGCCCTTCAGATCTCCTCTTCTTCCTGTGACAACTCACACAACACATTGCATTCACTCTATTTGCGAGCATTCATTTCTGAAAGTCTTCACTCATGTAAATCTTTTAAAATTATTACAAAATACCACCAATTTGCAAGTGCACTTCTACATATCATACAGCTGTGGCAGAGTGGTCCATGTCGGTGTTAGACTTATGATATTAACAACTTAATAATTCGGATGCACTGCACAGACTGAAAACACAAGTAATATCATGAAATTGAGGAAGCAGAATTTTCTGGAACTGGAAATGAGACAGCTACTACTACACAGCAATTTCTTTAACCAAGTAAGTCAATAAAAATGTAATATGGCAATGGTTTACAATATAGGTACAATGCATCACAAAATTTCAGTGACTGCGAAACATTTATAATCACATACTGAAATTCCACCCAATATGTGGAAAAACCAAGACTAATTGTGGTTTTGCATGAAATCTAACATGACTCCATGTAAGCTAGAGAGTGCGTAGAAATGAATGAACAGTATAAAAACTGGAAACCCAGTCTCACATTTTAAATTGAGGAGGAGGAAGAGATAACGAAGACAGTGAACAGAGATGAAGAAAGATTTAAATGTAATTTACAAAACTCAAAATTGTGAATGTAGGGAACAAGGCACAGTAATGTTTCCAACACCGGATGGTGCCCAGCAAAGTATTAGTTCCCACCTGTGCCAACAAAGACATCTCTTTTCTCCTACCTGATATGTGCATTTGCTAAGCTGCTTGCAAAGCACAATATGTTTTAAAGCAAATGAGAGTACTCTAGTCATTGTGAAATCTCACTGGAGCCTTCAGGAATAGTCCACTACTCAGCAAAAAAGGTAGACAATTCAGTTTTTAGGTTGTTCTTTTATTAGGGAAGGCAGTTCCATAGTCTACGCTGTCCACAAGCCGAAGGTAGTCTGCAGTAAAGTATCTAATTTATTATTAAATACCGCTTTAAAAACAAGAGTGCCTTCACTGAGCTTAGCAAAACTCTGGGGCAGCCAAATTAACCACAGAAGATGTTTATTGTTGTCAGGCCCAGCTGTTGCCCGATAAACATCTCCAGAGGGTAAGTTACGTATTTAGCTGTTCCTGTGTTTTCCTAGTAGTGTGTGTCTTAAATTTTGTGCCTGTTTTTCTATTTAAAAGGTTAAATCTCACATTTTTAACTGTTAGCACAAATTTGAGCAGTCTGTAGTGCAGGTTTCATTTCTTCTGAACAGCCAGCTACATAGCCCATTAAAACATCAGCTGCCATTGGCGACACATCAAGAGGGTAGCAAATTGCATTCTAGGTTTCTGTCTATTTTTATAGTTTACTTCTTGAGTTGGTCTTGCTAGCATGGTTGGATGTGTGCATGCCATGTGCAGATGCAAGAGGAGCTGGCCACAGTTCGAGAATAGCTGGATGCACTTTTGGTTACAGCCAGTCACCTTCAGGCTGTTTCCTCGGTGTGTAGTGTGGCATAGAATCTTACGTGTTGCATGGGACACCACAGGTGTAGCTTGTTTTGCCGACAGGCTCTGCTGCTGAGACACATTTTTGTGTACCTGACGTGGTGGATACACCCTCACAACAGTGTGAGTAGTGGGTGGTAATGTGTTTGTGTCACTGCGGTGGAGTGCCAATGTGGAGGCTGGTCACCTGGCCTTACCTGTTTGCCTAGTGAGTGAACAGGTGGTCATTTATTCAGCACGGTTTGAGCAAGCACATGTGGACACAGGTTTGCTATCGGGAGCTCCACTGTTAGATGTGTTATAGAGCCCCTTGGGAAGACAACATTCAAGGACCTCGCCTGAGATGTGAAAGCAGTCTTCCTGCTGCTATCAAGCATGCAGGGTGCAGTTGTCTACAAGTTTCAGCTCACGCTGGCACCAATGATGCCTGTCGCACGGGTCCTGAGGCAGTCCCCAGTTCATACAGGTGGCTGGCAGAAGGGTGAAGGTTGCCAGCAAGAGTGCGGGATGCAAGCAGAGCTCACAATTTGCAGCATTGTTCCCAGAGCTGATTGGGGTCCTTTGGTTTGGAGCCAAGTTCAGGGTCTCGACCAAAGGCTTTGTCGACCCTGTGATGGTCTTGGGTGCAGATTTCTGGACCTAGATTATCAGGAGGGGATTTGTAGGACTTTCCTTGACAAGCCAGCAGTGCACTACATAAAGGAAGCACTCAAGAAGCAGAGTACCTGTGAAGTGCACATTCCTTACACTACGTGGTAGTTTGTGGTACTCTGATGAACACTCGCAAGTTAATATACTGAAAGGGATCTCAGACCACATTCAAAGTAAAGATATTTTGACTGTCAAAATTTCATCCATAAATTTTCACAGTATTCGTAACAAAGATCCCAAATTTACGGCCCTCTGGGAAAGTTGTCACATTCAAATTATTCTTGGGACTAAGAGCTGGCTAAAAGCCAAAGTGGGAATCTCTGAGATATTTTGCGAGTCACAGAACATTTATCGGGAAGTCAGATTAGATGTAATAGCAGGGGGAGTCTTCATTGCAGCTGACAAAAATATTGTCTCTATTGCTGTCTCTGAATGTAGAAAAATATAAGTTAATGTGGATGAGTAGGAAAAACAAAACTGTAATGTTCATACACAGAATTAGTAGTATCCTGCTTGACACAGTCACATCGTTTAAATATGGGGTGTAATGTTGCAAAGCGATACAAAATGGAATGAGCAGGCGAGAATTGTGGGAGAGAAGGTGAATGGTCGACTTAGGTTTATTGCGAAAGTTTTGAGAAAGTGCAGTTTATTTGCAAAGGAGACAGTGCATGGGTTGCTAGTGCGACAGCTTCTCGAGTATTTGGGACCTGTGCCAGGTAAGATTAAAGGAAAACATTGAAGCAATTCAAATCAAGGCTGCTAGATTTGTTACTGGAACATTTGAACAACGTACTAGTGTTACGGAGATGCTTTGGGATAGCAAATTGGAGTATCTGTAGGGAAGGTGAAATTCTTTTTGAAGAACACTACAGTGAAAATTTACAGAACTGGTATTTGAAGCCGATCGCAGAACGATTCTACTGCTGCCAACATACATTTCGCCCAAGTTTCATGAAGATAAGGTACGGGGGATTAAAGCTCTTATGGAGGTATAAACAGTCATTTTTTCCACACACTATGCACAAGTGGAACAGCAAAGGAAATGACTAGCAGTGGTACAGGGTACCCTTTGGCAAGTACTGTATGGTGGCTTGCAGAGTATGTATGTAGGTGTAGCTGTAGAATCCTTATAAGAATGTATCTAGCATACTCACTCTCAGTAACACTTTCTTTTATCAAATTTGCAATAGTCTTACTGCTCATCAAATGGGACATTATGCTGAAATGTTGCTCCAATAAACAGACCACAATGTGGTCTGCAGCAGCTGTAGTTCCGTCAGCATGTCATCTCCCTCATAATGGCACAGCGCATTACCTGATTCTTACAAAATGACTCACATGTAATCATGTTGTTTCACAACTGGAAACAGTTAAAGATCTACTTATATCCTGTCCAGAGCTTATCTTCCCATGTGTGAACTCCAGTGAGCTGAGCCCAGCAGGAACCTCACAGTAGCAAGCACCAGTCGCACACCTCAGCCATGGAGTGAGAGCTGTGCTAAAGGAGAAGACACTCTGTTAATGATGTGATGTCTCTGGCAGTTTCATATGTTTTGGAGTATGTACTTTGTCCACAGTTTCATTTCACAATTAAAATAGCTCACAAACAATGTTTTCAGGAAAACATGAACATTTCACAATTGTTCACACAAAACCTGTGACTACTTCTGACACTGAGAGATGCTTCTTGACTCTGAATAGGATCGGTACATATTTAGGAAGCACGATGACTTGCGACTAGGTTGAGCACATCAGCAATGTTCTCCGCTCAAAAGGACACAAATCAAATTGTACTAATTTTGATGAACCAGTTATTAACTTTACTGTTCCAAAGTAAGACAGAAGAATGATCTTCATATAGACCAACTGCACATTGGTATGCTTCTCTGCCATTTGCAGATGATATACACTATCTTAGACCAAAGTATTTCAGTTGTAATTATATTTCAGAGTAGAACTGTATGTGGTTGATATGAACTTTATTATAATTTTCATATGCATAAACTATTTTACATTCACCTGTGAACCTCCAGTTGTACATGTGCCATAAGAAATTTATCATGAAGTATCAAATACCTTTGTGATGTGAAAAATTCCAGCAACAAGAAAATTTCTATACAAAAAATTTTCATAATTAACCACACTATTTTAAATCATACTGAAGCTGACAGATACATCTTTTGTCGCTTTAACAGAAAAGCCCATTGTTAACGAGATCAAACAAAAATGGTGGCTCGCCATCCCTTTAGTGATGAACAGTTTTAAGCTAACTGTTAAAGTCAAATCCATTTCCAGCTTCACAAAGGAACCATCTTCAAATTTTCAGTAAATTTCGCTGTTAACGAAAAGTAGTTTGTTGTAAAGGAAAGGGTGGACTTATCTCAAAACAGTCCATAACAGGGAAAAACAGTAATATTCTTGTGATCTATAGTGTTAAATAGCAAAAGAACATTATTGAGATTTATCAGAAGGGATACTTAGATACTAACTATCCGAGTACAACTAATCACACCATCAACACTGCCTTCATATTCTGTGTCTGAATTACATTAATTAAAATAACCTGGAAACAACGTTTTCACAAAAAGATAAACATTTCACAATTGTTTGCACAATACCTGTGATGATTGCTGACACAACAGATGCTTCTCAACACTGAAGAGGATTGATACATATCCAACAAGCACAATGACCGACACATCATCTTATTTCTGAAGATTTTCCAACTAGACCATCACAGATTTTGATGAAATTTTATGTGAACATTTGCACGTGACCCCCAATGAACATTGGGAAGTTTAATGTTGTCGAAGCCCTACTGGCTGAGACATAGTCTCATTTTGACTCCATGTGTGACTTTGCTCAGAGCAAGCATGAATTTCTGGTGACTCTTGAACCACAAAAAAATACTGTATTTGATTATCCAACACTGAGTAATGCTAGATAATTTGAATCAAAGTTGGGAACAAAACAAATGTAAACTTTGGATTCTTATATCTCGAAGAGTAAACACATGCTGATCATGAAACTGAACTTTATATGCAATAGCTTGGTAGCACAAGGATGTGGAATACAGAATTTCATTCATCTATCATTTTCCAGTAGTCTAAAAATATGTCAGTAAGGTGATTTTTGTGAAAAGGTGAAAACAGGGCATATTCGAAGCTCCTTCTACAAATACTATATTCCGTTAAAAGTTAAAAATCAGTCTCATTCAAAACAATGTGTTTTAAGGCCTCCCACCCAGAACAGGGTGTTTATAATTTTCAACATAGGCTAAAAATGCTACACAAATTGAGGCAAAGCAGCCAGAAAAATTGCGCTGCGAATGAAGTTTCAAATTTGACTTCTTATATCTCGTTGATTAAAAGTATAATGAATATGAAACATTGGACACAACAATTTAGTAACATAAGTTAATTAGTTAGTTTCATGATCCATGGATCATTTTGCATAACAACATACATATGTGAATTAGTAATTACTACCGATCACGTTCTGCATATTCCAATAACAGAAATTTTTCTACAGAATAGGAGGAGTTGTCTGGGAGAAAGACTTTCAGTTTGTTTTCAAATTTTACATTGCTGTGTCAGATACTTTATATCCCCGGGTAACTGATCTTTACCAGCATTGTGCATCCCTTTTTGTGCTAGAGTCAACCTTAATGTGAAGTAATGATGGTAATTTCTCCTTCTCCTTCTAATCCCCAAATAACACTGAAAATTTCTTGCATTTCGCTAGGTATGATTTCTGTAATGTCGAAAACGGGTTAACCTTCCACTACTCTCTAGCTTCCCTCTAGCAGAAAGAAGCTGAACAGCTGAGTAGCAGGATAGCCAACAGCGTATCAAATGAGAAACAGACAACAGTTAATTAACTGAAATTGGAAAAGGTCTGGGAACAGAAGTAGATTATATTGGAATTAATAGAAGTGTAAACTTGAAACATAAGCCTTGTCTAATATGTAATAGTAATCACTTTAGGAACCAAGTTTAGAATATTTGAAGTGTTCAGTTGGCACATTCAGAAGAAAATACAAATAGTGAACACGGAGGATGTAGAAATGGAAAACATTGATTAAAGTGTGAAAATTAGTGGAAATTATTGAAAGAGAAAGCCTAATCCACAGAATCGGTGCAAAGCAATTGACAAGAAGTGAAAAAGTGGTAAAGAGTACAGTAATTATACGGGTGTAGTGAAAAGGGCAAAATCACAAGGTTCAGATTGTGCCTGTCCAAGAAAATGCGTCAATAATGTACATGGGCAAAGCTGTTTTGTGATTTCTGGAATCTAAGTTACAACAATCTTCAAAATTCTTATATATTTGGATGTGCGAATTTGAATCCTGTCATGCGGAGGTATACTGATGCTTCAGAGAGGAGAAGATGGTAGACAACCAACATCTATAAGGTTATTGTAGGTGAGGGAGATATTCAGATATGTAAGAAAGCTTTTCTAGCAATCTTCGGCATAAGCAATGGACATGTATCCCATGTAAATCAACAACAGAAAACATTTGGAACTCCTGTGCTGAGTTTTTGTGCTTCATTACACAACAAAACACTAGATGTACATTCAAAAGGATAGTTTTGTGTGTAACATGACATTAACAACTAAACAGTTTATTTAAGGTGGGAGATGCAACAAGTGCCCAAATAAATGCAGTAAGGAGGAGCAGGAATTTGCAGGGGGCTCATATAAATAGTTTTCCTACACAGTCGAGTCCTACTTCAGGAAAAAGAATCCCAACATGACGTATTTGTGTGCAGATCTAAACATTAGCAAGATGTACAGTGTTTATCAAGACAAGTGCCAAGACAGCAACAAGAAACCTCTTAGCATTGGCATGTATTGAAAAATATTTTATCAGTTTTTTCAATATTGGCTTTGCAAAATCACGGTAGTGACACATGTCAAGTTGTTGATCACTTTAAGATGCAAATTGAATCTGAAAATGGCATATTGCAGTCTCTCTAAAAAAATGTCTTGTTTATGAGACATTACATGTTTGGGTACGACTGGGCTTATTATAAGGGAGGAACAAATCTTAAGCACTCTATTGGAATCATCGTACGAACCAGTTGATCTTTTATTTTTGAGAGAATGTATAATTTTCATAATTTCAGAAGGAGAAGCTGGTGATATACTCATATGACTGAATTTTATGAGAATTTCTTTTTCAACATAATGCTGTGATTTTTCTACTACATTTAAGAAATGATTATTAATTATATCTGCTACCTGTGAGTCATCATTTATAGCCATACCACTCAGTTCAATAGTGATGTTATAATGTTCTGTGACTGATTGTCTTGTCTGTTGTTTCACTCCATTCCATATAGTCCTAAATCTGCTGTCAGTATTTCTGATTTCTAACATTACGTGCATGTTCCTTGACTTTTCAATAATGTTTCTTAGTTAAATTTTCCAGTATAAAATACCATTCACAAACTGCTTTTCAAATCAGTTCCAACTGATTTGTAAAAATTACATAAATAGATCACATTTTATCTGCTTTTAGAATATGTTTCCCATAACTGATTTCAAACTAGTCACAGTTGGAAAGAGCATGTTTACAGGCACTCAAAAATCATGTTCGATTTTACAATATGTGCTAAAAATACCCAAAAATGATGGACAAATTTGAGAGAATGTACCATGGCAACAGGTACATCACAGCAACCTGCTGTCCATGTTTCACTGTATGTTTTTATTTTTAAATTTACAAGTATTATCTCACTATATTGTGTTGATTTAAGTGACATTGCTTACAGTTTACACTATTTGTTTTATTGGGCCGAAAGACAGGGTGTGTGTTTGGTACCAGAAAAACACATTATTTCCACACTTTCTGTGCTTGCAATCATCACCTGCCCAACAGTATCAATTTCCACAAAATGAACTGCAGAAAGTGGCTCAAAAATTTCAAATATGTAAGCTGCAATGTTGAGAAGTTTACAATCAAAATTGGCATTACTTTTTCCTTGTAATCTATGTGAGATACTCTTACAGATTTGAGAACTGGAAATAAAGTATTTAGCAAATGGTTTTGTAAGCAGACAGCTATCACCATTAAGATTTTGGAACTTGTCGGTTTATGTTCTTGAACTGATAGTGACAATGTCACATGAGCCAACACAATGTAGTGAGATATTACTTTTCAATTTAAAAATAAAAATCACATGCAACAAAACACGGACAGCAGGTGACTGCTATGTAGTCTGTAGCCATGGTACATTCCCTCAAATCTGTTCATCATTTTCAGGTATTTTTGGGGCACATTGGAAACTTGAACAAGATTTTCTGAATGACTGAGAACATGCTCTTCCCAACTGTAGTTAGTTCAAACTCGATTATAGAACACATATTTTTTTTAAAGTAATTGAATGTGATCTATTTTTGTAATTTTCCCAAAAATCAATTTTGAACTGATTTCGTAGAAATTTGGAAAGCACTAACATGAATGATATTGTTTACTGCAAAGCCGTATGTTGCTAAGAAGTTGTGTACAAAGTTTCATGTTTATCATGCCTTCAATCGATGAGATATAAGAAGCCAAAGTTAAACTTTATTCACAGAATGATTCTTCTCATTGCTTTGCCTTAAATTATGTAGCATTGTCAACAACCCGTGTTTGAAATTAAACACAGTGTTTTGGGCAGAGAGGCTTGAAACACATCATTTCCAATGAGACTGATTTTGAAGCTTTAACAGAAAACAGTACTTGTAAAAGAAGGGTCGAATTACCATATTTTCATTTTCACACAAAAACAAATTTGTAGTCTATTAGAAAATACTAGGTGAATAAAATTAAAATTTAGTATTTGACATCCTTGTGCACCTGAGCTATTGTGTATTAGGTTTCATGTTCAGCATGTGTGTACTCTACCAGATAAAAGAATCAGAAGTTCACATTTTTTTCATGTCGTGATTTTCGTATCCAACTTTGATTAAAATTATCTAGCTGTGGCCCGCATTGGACAATCGAACAAACTATTTTTGTGGTTAAAACCATGGTCTTTCTAATGAGCCCAGTTTCTAAAGTTTTATAAAACAGAGATTTCTGCAAAATCACGTCTAAGGTATCACATTTTTTGCCTTTTCACAAAATCTTCAACTTTGTACTTATAATTTATTCAGACTGGAAATGGTATACAAATGATACTTTACAGAACTGTGTGTTGTTAGGTGACTACATGCCGAATTTCACGTTTACCATACCTCTAGTCTTTGAGATACAAGCAACCAAACTTTGAAATTGTTTTGGGTGCTGAAATTTTAATGAAATCCATTATGGTAAGACAGGGAGGCCTAGGTGGACTGACATGGAATGCCACTAATCACAATGCTACTGCTTGTAATAATATTCTGGAAAGAGAGGTGGTGGGGAGTGGGGGGATGGGGGAGCTATAATGTAGCTCTGTATTCATAGTCTATCTGTTCAGCCTGTTTGATTTCAAGGTTTAATCTGGACAACAACAATGGATCTCCATTGTCATCTCTCTGCAAATCCTACAGTACATTTGCATCCTTATTGTTTAAAAACAGCCAACAGGTTTGTCAATTTGCCTCCTTTAATACTGATAAGTTTTTGGATTGCAGCACTGAACAAACCACACAGCTAGTGAGATTCGAGCCCCCACACAGACTTAGTAACAACTGTTCTCCTCGTGGGGTATGCATGACTGGGACAGGCAAGGATGGTGGTGGGAGGGCGGGGGGGGGGGGGGGAGGGGAGGGGAGGGATAAGTTACCAAGACCCACAGCCACACACCATATGATGGCTACAGATTAGACACATAAATAAGCATTTCTGAACAGACTGGCCTCGCATAGCATTTTTTATCTCCAAAAGGGAATGTACTTTCTTATTTTGCTTACTTCATTTTGCAATGAAGAAAAGAAAACAAGCATTAGCAAATACTGACTGAGAATTTTGTACTTAAGTTGCAGATACCTTGTGTTATGAGCTTCTTAGTAGACATTCACTGTGTGTTAAGGGGGGCAGTGTTAATGAGCAGTAGGGGAGGGGGACGCATTTACTTGTTCAGCATGTAATAAAAGCAGAAAAATAAGCAAATCAAAACAACAGTTGATAACAAATACATTACCAACTCTGCAAGGGAAATAGCAGGATCAAAAAATTTCTTAAAACTTATTCAAATCGAACTACTTCTCATGGTTTTTACAAGAAAATTATGTCGCCCACAGGAATGCATTTCTGATGTATTACAATTTTTCACGTATTAAATGTGACTTCTCACTCACAGATGAATAATGTTAGTTGCCAATCATGACACTGTATAACTACACATTATTGAGCAAATAAATGTTCAGTGGTCTGCTAACAAATACGAAAGTATGTGATGTACATTACTTCACTACTAGCTATGTAAAAATCAGGAAACAACAATGAATGTGACCTACAGCCTTTAAAATCCTAACACGAATTAAGAGCCACTGACAAAATATTCTAGTTGGGGTCTAATTATTCGCATATAAAGTGAAGTAAATAACTGCTTTCAATTTGAATTTTAGTACCGAAATTCTCTTTGCTACACATATTTGCACATACAAATGTTAATATGTCTGATTTTTGACTAATTCAAAGAAATGACTAGCTCTGCCGTGGAAGTTGTCTGGCTCCACAAAACTACTAATTGCCTTGAATATGTTCAAAATAAGCTGTCTAAAGAGTCAAAATGCTTGTTTATACTATTAGAGCAAAGTGTTCACAGTAGGGAAAAAAATCATTTGCAGTCACAAATATTGTAACTGTTAAAATACTTTTATCACCAGAGAAACTGTAAACTGTATTTGATGTACTAAGACAAGGTGGTTTACTGCAAGACAATCCCTATATAATAGAAATCTTAAAACTAAGTTCTGATCTGACATTTCATCTGCCTTTTATGAGTAGCATTCTTCCAATTATAAAGCCATTGGCACATGGACCAAGCTGTCGAATGTCAATGTTGAGCATGTTGAGTTCAATATGTTGCTGAACGTTAAAAAACGATGTTACTTTGCCTTCTGTACATGGGCCCCAACGTGGTATACATGATCTCAACATGCTCCAGTAGCTGGCTCGTAAATCACACTGTTTCCAAAGGAACAGATATAAAATTCCTACATCAGCTTTATTAAAACATACTTTTCTCTCTTGTTTATACGCTAGCCAGGTTGTTCTGTTGTAGTGAACACAAATAAAATTTTCAGTATATGTGAAAATATTATAAAGCAAACTGGAAAGTACCATGTCCAATTAGCAAGGACACTGGCTTATGAAAGTTCCATTACGAATAGTGCAACACAAATTTACAATGGTTCTCCTCATAAGATAAAAACTGTTTCATCATTCTCAAGTTTTAGTAATACCCTAAGGTTATTCTTACTTGCGCACTGTTCCTACTCAGCAGCAGAATCTCTACATGTGAATTACAAACTTAAAAAAAAAGAGGCAAAATAACTTACTGCAAATAGTGCAAGGCATCCTGTAGATTAAGTCCATCAAATAAACTCACCCTTCAAAAAGAGCGTACTTATATTTACATAACATCAAACATTGTAGTATATACTTACACGAAACTAATAATGAAGTATCAGAACTTATTAAAAACACGGTTAGGATACAAAAATAAATAAATAAATTGGGTGTAGAGGGACATGATCCACTACATTCCAAAATTTCGCTACGAATCTGGAACGCTACTCATTGTGCTAAAACAACCTTGAACGTTGTATGACCATATCTAGACTGTTACCATTTCCTGAAAGCTGCAATTGCAGCTATATTACTAACTGAAATTTAATTATAACAAACAGTGCCAAGAACAATGCATTTTCTTGTGACTCCTCAACATGCTGTTGCTTGCAAATGGCGTACTCTCATAATATGCAATTTACAACAATTCTTTTACCACAAATATGACGTTTGTCATTTTATTACAACAAATCATAAAATTAACAGTGGGTTTTCAAGAGCTCCCCAGTTTGCTGGTGCTCAGAAACAGCATATACACATACAGTCCAACTGGAAGTCAATATGACACCTCACAACTCTGCACTGAACGGAGATGGCATGCATATTACGTAGGTGGCATTCTGTCGTCTCACCAATCAACGTCCAAATGCACATTCAGAATATCTGACATGCTAGATATCGCTCTGCACATTCAGAAAGACTCCCCAACACGCTATTCCATGCTATGACATAAGGAACTCGACATGCTCAACTCTCAATGTTCGGATGCGCTGTTCGGTCCGTGTGCTGATGGCTTAAGCATGCTTGGCTTAAGCATGCTTTGCTTAACAAGTTGAAGATTAAACTTTTTGTTGGATGCTCAAGGCTCCCCCAAAAGGTAAGAAGTCATTTCACACGAGTAATCACACTGAAGCTGAAAAAAAGTCAGTTCCTCTAGGAGAATATTTCCACAGTACAGTAGAAAAGCGTCCAAGGCAGTTTGTTGTATGTTGCTGAAACAAACTGTTTCATTAATTGCTTGAGGAACTGAGAGGACTTAGGAGGTAGGTGAAGCGGAGTTAGTCTACAAATGCGTGGCCAGATTGTTCAATCGGATGGGCAATCTCTATGAAAGGTAAATATCCAAGTCTGAGTGACAGTCTGGCACATTGTTTTAATTTGCCACAAGCATTCAATGTGATGAATTCTCTAACAAATAGTAACAATTCCATTTCACTGTATCAACATCTAAAGGTCTCAAATGGGGTAAAAAAGCATATCGAAAAATGCTCTGTCTCTTATGTGTAGCTTTTACAACTAGAGCTTTTTATTTATCACAAGAAGGTCCTTATACAGATTTAACTAAACAACAGTTAAGTACCAGTATATGTTACTATTTATATCATGAGGTAACTATAATGCTTAATACTAATTCATGAAAAAATACACATTACCTCACCCACAAATTACATTTGTATGGAAATTCCATGCATGGATAATCACTATTTACAATAAAAATAGATTTTAACTTACCTTCACCAACTGGCTTCCATTTTATCTGATGTACTTTCAATGTTAACATACCAAATTCCAGTGTTCTATCTGGTACACAGTGGATAGCAGATGAAGATTTGCTAGAGATGCATTTCTTTGAAACCATGCATGCAATTGCTAAAATCACACCAAAGCAAAAAGCAGTTTGAAATGCTTCAAAGCCACATTACCCAGAAAGGAAAAAGCTTAATAGTAGCTACTGCATAAGCCAGGATGCTGTGCTCTGAACACAAAAAACACACCCACACCCACACACAAACACACACACCCACATACATAGAGAGAGAGAAAGAGAGAGAGAGAGAGAGAGAGAGAGAGAGAGAGAGAGAGAGAGAGAGAGAGAGAGAGACTTTGTGATTGCAGTTAACTGCTGCTGTTATTTTTGTTATTACTGTTGCAGAGACTGTTAGTGGTTAGTGGTGTGTGTGTGTGTGTGTGTGTGTGTGTGTGTGTGTGTGTGTTTTTCCAGTTAGCTGTTGAAAGGTTTATCCATTTTGTATTATAGGCCTATTTTGGCATTAGTGCCATTTTCTAGTACAATCTGCAACTAACAAGAACAGAAAAGATATTGTCTACTTGGTGGTAGTTTCAGCAAAAGCTGTTTGACAAGTTTACTTACATCCAGGTTTTCTTCACATTCATACATACGCATTGCATCTTTGTGTGATTGTTGATTGGTGTCTATCTACTGCAAAAAAGATGCAATATGTAGGAAGTCAAGAAAATCTAGATTTAAGTCTGTGAAACATCTTTTACTAAAACTACTACCAAGTAGACAATATCTATACTGTTCATATTAATTGCAGGTTGTGTTAGAAAATGGCACTAATGCCGATATAGTCCTATAGTACAAAATCAATACACTTTTCAGCATCTAACTGAAATTAATTTTTATTTGAAATTGTAAGAGAATTGTTACTGTTATAGTTAGACTATTGGGTCTTTAATAATCATCACACACAATACAACTGTGTTGTGCCATAAAATATAAAACTGTTTTAGGGGTTGAACTTGACTTTTCATTTGTTCTAGTCACACTTATTTCTCTAGAAAAGCTTTATTCCACACAGTATAGCTCTCTGTCCAACAATGTCAAAATTGCATTTTCCTTTCATTTGTATGGATACACCTCAGTATGCTATCTAACAGTGCAGTTAACCTTTAACAATTTCATTGTAGTGGCAAAAGACAGAAAATTTGATCCATCAGTAGATTACAAGCATGTGTGCTATGATATAGTGTTTCCAGCATTTACAGGTGAACCATGGTGAAGTATATTTGCTCCATGGCCAGTTTCATTACGGAATTGAAATGTACAGGGTACTATGGCATCACATTTTCACCATCATACAATACCATGAAAACTGCTTTACGTATAACCTTAGAATATTTTTACATCTCATACTAACTGTTTATATGTATCATACTGAGAGGATATCTGAGCACTATTATCTATTCTTATGGCTTAACATCTCAGTGTGTGTGGAAGGGGTTCATTACAGTAAAGGCCCCTGTCTGAATTCTCTGACAGAATTGAGAAGGTAATGCTCATTGCCTTGACCAAGAAACTATTCTAGCATTCATTCGGAGCAACCTAAATTAACCACAGGAAACTATGAAGTTTGATAGAACCACTCTGGTTACCGTTCTGAGTTTTTTTCCACCACTTTCATTCTCCTGAAAACTGATGTTACTGTTTCCCTTAATTACTGTCTTAGGTAATGGCCTCTAACCAGTAATGATTTTTGAGATTTCCACACATGATTAAAGTATCACAAACACATTACATAAGCAACATGTACACACACGATACTTATGCAGAGTCTGTGTTACCTATCACACAGCTGATAAATTGGAAGGAAAGCAAGAAAGAATGAGGAACAGCAATCTGCAGATAATTCACTCAGTGCTGTCCGAGTGAATTCACCTGTAGCAGTAATCTGTGGCACAGAAGAAATCTGTGCTACTGCATCAACACAGATCTAAGTGTAAAATGGTTATATAGAAAATTATGCTTTGAAGTTGGAGGACGCATATGTCAATCATTATACGAGCTGATAACTTAATGGTATTTTATTCAGAAAAAGAAAAGTCTGAATGTTTTTGCAACACAACCTCCAGTCACTTGGAACTGGTATTACCGTTTACTTCAATTACTCCCAATAAATGCAACAATATAAAGCATACAGAAATTATTGATTCAAGTTTGCTTAAAATCTGTTACCTTTTCTCCCAAATTGCTAGTAGTAGTAGTAAGCAATGTCAAGTATGCCACAAAAAATACTACAGCTGCTTTACACAACAGGTGATTAAATCACACACTGAATTCAAAGCGGAGAAAGCAAGGTGCTTCCAAAACTGAGACTAACATGTTTAAGAATACAGGACTAGTACCAGTAGCTTTGTGTTCTATTTAGCACTTCATTACAGAATGTGTATGTAAGTAACTTGTACGACAAGTTTTTTGCTTTCCATATTTTCAGAGGAATTAGTACGGACCAGAACAAGAAAAATTTGCAAGTAAAAATGGGCTCTAAAATTAATATCTTAGCAGCTATGGATACTTGCTTAGCAGAAGAGATGAGTTTGCAAGTAATCAAAGATGAAGAAGTGTTCGCAGCTCTTAATGTGTGCATTTTAGAGCCCACAATTAGTAGACTTTTTTGTGTTTTCAATGATCGTTCCTGTCATATACCTCCTGAATACTTGCCATTCCTCCTGGGACACACTGTATACAGGGGGGATGGACAAAACCATTTTGAAATTGAATAAACTGAAAATGTGGTTAACCTGTACCAGCAGTTCGGTACCTGCCAAATTACATTAAAAAAATTTACTGCTCAAATGTAATTTTGGGTAATTTGAACTACAAACTAAAACTTGGTTACCAGATTACAATTCCATACCTATGTGTAAACCAAGAAGTATGTACATACGAGCACTGCAGTATTTTCCATTATGCATCTTCTATATTTTTCTCAATTATGCACCGTATTCTAATTTTACAATAGTAACACAATCACTTGCTTGCTGCAAATGTACTACTTGTACACTGTAAGATGCAAAGGTGGGGGAATAAGAGGAGATGGTCAGAAGACTGTACACAGCGTGCGACACACAATAATCTAGAGTGCTCTCTGTTTGTGAATAGTGAATGTGTTTTTTCCCTTAATTCCATAGCTTGCAATATGCTGCAGAAACAGATATGAGAATGCTATGATGCTAAAACAAAAGCAGCAAATTCTATATATGGTCGACAGCGAAAAGAAGACTAAAACATTGGTTGCAGAACACTTTCAGATCACGAAGTCTACTCTCTCATTGATATGTTCAAGACAGAAAATAGAGACAAGTCTGCCAATCTGTTCATTCAATGGCAGCAGCAACTGTATGAGGCCAGCCACACATGAACTGGAGGATTCGCTGTTTGAATGATTAGAACATATGTGCTCACAGCAAATTCTGTTGTCTGACCTCATGTGTTGAGAAAAGGCTCCAGAAATCACTTAGAATAAGGAATTTTTGGGTTTGCGTGTTCTGAGGACTTGCTGTCGGTAGGGAGGCACATAGAATATATGAAGAAGAGTTTGGCGCAGGAATATCAACTCAAGCTCTCTCATTTGTATCATCCAAGAAATGTGTGTAATATGAAGCCGGTATTTTCTATAATTTGATGCCTGAAAAAAATCACTACATGTCCGGCAGCAAAAACTGTCATGGAGGAAAATGCAGCAAGGAGAGATGCTCTTGTGTTGCATCTCAGATGATTGTTAGAAGCTCATACCATTAGCGATCAGAAAATACAAAAACTCACATTGTTCTTAAAAGATCTACCTATTCAGTCTGTCATGCCACTACGAGAATAACAATAAAGCTTGGATGATCAAATCTCTCTTCTGAAGCTGGCTCTTGAAGATTCGAGAACAAATGGCTGCAAGGAAGAAAAATGTTGCAACCATTGGATCAATGAATAATCATCCCAATGAAGCATAGTTACAGATGTCAATTTGTTAAAGTTAGGATTAGTGCAATTGAACTACCAAGAAACAGATTCACACTTGACTGTAGTGCAAGCTATCAGCAACATACTTGTTGCTTGGGATGAAGTTACAACAGGTACAATAGATAACTGTTTTAGGAAGGCTTGGACATCAACTGATAGTGGCACAGAAACGGAAGAGAAAATCAATGATCCAACATCTGCACTTACAATACAGATATGATTTTGGATTCTGGCGCTGCTCTTCTACAGCCTTACACCTGGTTGATGCCCTCTTGAACAGTCCCATATGGATGAATGGATGCAGGCAGACTAAAATTACTGTGCTGCTGAAGAACCAGTCATCAGTTCTGCTGATGATGCAGAAGAGTGCGATAATGCTTCACTGTAATCTTATGAGGAGGAACATGAAGATATGACACAACCACTACATGGTGAAGTTGTAACCACAATTGCTGTTCTTGAGAGATTTGCTGCCACTTCTGATGACTCCATGGCATTTCAGGCTGCTCTGGATGTGGTATATTCTAAGACAGCCATAATATTATAACCAACATTCTGAACAACAAAAATTAATTTTTTTCCAAATTAATGTACAAAAATCAAATGTGTAATGGTCGAGAACAGTTGTAAACAGAAATGTGTTCTGATCAAAACTTAAGTGTGTTAAAGAACAATAAGTTACAGTGCTGCTTAAGATTATTATGTTATGTTACATGATGCAATAAATGCAGTCATTTAATGGGGTTAATACTGTAAGGTTTTTTTAAAAAAAGAAAAAGACGAAAAACATCTGACAATATTGTCTCAAACAAATGACAGAAATACTACACATACAGTGTAGCTATTTTTATTTTTTCTTTGAGAGGTTGTGAAAATAGAGCACCTTCATTCACTGCTACCAATATCCAGAGAAAAGGTGAAAAGAGTCATAAATTTTTTTACAAAAAAACTCATTAAATCAAACTTTATTAAACTGAAACGACTTTTTCGGTCCCTTGAAATATGGTTAAATGAGGGTCTACTGTATCCACACAGAATACACAGTAGGAACACCTTTGGCAATCAAAATAGCTTGCAGTCATCTCGGAATGGACAAATACAGGTCTTGTACAGTTTTCAAGGGAATTTTATACCATTCTTTGTTTTGTATACCATTCTTCCTGCAAAATAGTGGCAAGTTCAGGTAACTATGATGGAGATGGATAGCAATCACGCATCTTTCTCTCCAAAGTAGACCATTAAGGTTCAATAATATTGAGATCTCATTACTGTAATGGCCAGGGGAAATGTGACAGTTCATCCTTGTACTCACAAAACCAGTCCAGGATGATGTGAGCTGTGTGAACAGGGATCCTCTCATCTTGGAACACATCACCACCATTGGGGACCAGCACTGTACCATGGGATACGTGATCAGCTAAAATGGCTAAATAAAGCTTGGCAGTAATGAGACCTTGCAGAATAATCCTGGGGCCCATGGGATACCACAATATGGGTGCCCAAATCACCACCAAACCTCCATCCTCCTGCCATTTTCTGCTTAAGGGGATCTCTCTGTGTTGTTTTAATGCTAAAAGGGTTCATGAGTGCGACATGCAGCAACTTCTGCTGCTGTCGTCTTCATATTTTCTGTCAAAATCCTCTTCAATGACCATCTGCCATGATCACTTAACACGTACTTCTGTCCACGCTCTGGCTTAGCAGATACTCTGTGATTATGATGCATCACAGCTATCAAATCTGTTAATAGATGTTATATACAAGAAATGGTTCCTCCTTAAAACTGAACTGAAAGAGTAGTTGACACAATTTATAAAATAACAAGTACTTAACATGCAGATGAATAATAAATGGGTGTCCAATTTCTTCTACAACATTCGTAATGTCAATGCTTACAACACAATACTCTTTGGGCCTTAAAATTTTGGAAAGAGATATGGAGAGATTTAAACTAATCACAAATGATGTGATATTATGATAATCCACAGCTCCTCTTCAGAGTTCCAATCATGGAGTTTCTGTTCAGAGAACAAAATACTGACAGGAGCGTTCAACCATTCGTTAAATTTAAGCCATTATTACAACACAGTTTACACAAAAAATTAACTACTCTATTCTAAACAGCTTTGGTATTGCTTTGGTTACTGTAGCTGAACCTTTACAGACTATAAAAATCATAAAATTTTCAATAACATTTTGGCATTCAAACTGAATATGTTCGATGACTGGCTGTCATTTAATAGGATGGCTATAAACATCAATGATACTGCAGTCAATGTTGAGACGATAAACCACAATTCAGAAATGAAGAGTTACTCTTGCTCCATGATGAAACAATTCTAACAGAGATGTGTTCCATGTTTTCACATGAACATTACTGGGATCACTGGTCAGGTGGATCTGTGTTACTACAATACTTTTAGTCACTCAAATTTATTACTTTTACACGGATTACTAACCTAGGATAAATAAGTCTCTGATGAAAGAGACAAAGTCAAGAATTTTCTCAATCAAGATGGATGTTTAATCTTACACTGACAAGGAGGGGGCCCCGGTGTTGGGATCAACTTTTTGAAACCACCTACAGTACAATGAGGTGTCTAAAGTCACAGGATAGCGATATGCATGTATACAAACAGTGGTAGTATCATGTACAAGTACACAAGGGTAGTGAATTGGTCGAGCTGTCATCTGTACTCAGGTGATCCATGTGAAAAGGCTTCCAACATGACTGTGGCCTCATGACAGAAATTAACATACTTCGAATGCAGAATTATAGTCACATGGGACATTCCATTTTGGAACTCATTAGGGAATTCAAAATTCTGAGATCCACAGTGTCAAAAGCATGCCAAGAGTATCGCATTTCAGGCATTACCTCTCACCACGTGCAATGCAGAGGCCGACAGTCTTCACTTAATGACCAAGAGCAGCATCATTTGCGTAGAGTTATCAGTGCTGACAGATAAGCAACTCTGCATGAAATAACCACAGAAATCAATGTGTGAAGTACAACATACATACCCTTTAGGTCAGTGCAGCGAAATTTGATGGGCCATGGCAGCCAAAAGACGATTTAGGAGAGGTGCTGCAGGTAATGTCGTGATGTTATAGCAGCCATGTATGACATCGCCTGCAGTGCCTCTCCTAGGCTCGTGACCATATTGGTTGGACCCTAGATGACTAGATAACCGTTGGCTGCTCAATGAGTCCCAATTTCAGTCGCTAAGAGCTGATGGTAGTGTTCGAGTGTGGTGCAGACCTCATGAAGCCATGGACCCAAGTTGTCAAAAAGGCACTGTGCAAGATGGTGGTGGCTCCGTAAAGGTGTGGGCTATGTTTACATGGAACCCTCTGGTCTAACTGACCCAATCATTAACTGGAAATGGTTATGTTTGGCTACTTTGAGACATTTGCAGCCATTCACGCACTTCATCTTCCCAAACAACAATGTAATTTTTATGGATGACAATGCACCATGTCACCACGTCACAGTTGTTCGTTATTTGTTTGAAGAACATTCTGGAAGTTCAAGCGACTGATTTGGTCACCCAGATCACATGACATTAATCCCATCAAACATTTACAAGAAATAATTGAGAGGTCAATTCATGCACAAAATCCTGCACTGACAACACTTTTGCAATTATAGACAGCTACAGAGAGAGCACAACTCAATATTTCTACAGGGCAGTTCCAATGACTTGTTGAGTCCATCCCACATTGAGCTGCTGTACTATGCCAAGCAAAAGGAGGGCCGGCATGATATTAGGACATTTCCCACTACTTTTGTTGCCTAAATGGTGTTGGCAGGGTCTCAGGTATCACACCTTAAACACATTCATCGCAGCGGACCCTTGTTTGCAAGTAATTGCCGAAATTGAATTTTACATTTTGCTCTAGAGGCTTATAATTAACAAAATCGTTTCGAGCAGTAGCATAGTGTAGTGGTCAAGGTACATACTACACTGAAGGTGGTGGGTTCCAATCCAGTCAGATGCATTTAAATTTTCATTTTTAAATCTTTAACAAAATAACTCTGAACATTTTTTTATTTAATTAATGAAAACGTTTTTATTTCTAACCCTCTGCCATGTCATTTTCATCATCACATTAACTTATTTGCTCTCATTTTTTCTTCCTATCATTCTTCTTTTCATTTAGCAACAAAAGGGAAAATGATATACCAGTACCTACACTGGTTGTACAATAGTCAAACAAATCTATTTTTCAATGCAAGATGTACAGTTTTTAAGTGATAATCTCCATACAGCATTTAAAAGATAAATTATTCTCACACCATGGACAAAATATAAACACCACCTTTCTACATTCACACTGATCTTCAACAAATTCAGAGGGAAGTAAACTTCTTAAACATTACAAAAATTATCTTTTTATTACCTAACTTCAATCCACACCATCCTTATCATTTCACATTACTGAAAGCTGGTGCATGCAGAATCCTATGAACAACTGAATGTATTTTGATTACATCTTCGTGTTTAGCAATTCTGTGTGTATCTTGAAGTAATTCTGGTATACTCTGAAGTTTCATTATTTTCTCATGTTTTACACCTGATGTTTTAAAATAGGGGGAGGGGAGGGGGGTGCACATGGCTGACAGGACAATAGCGATTGCAATAACATAGACAAAAATATAAAATGGAAGAAACTAGATCTAAGGTAATACATAAAAATAGTTATAATCATAAACAGGAAGGTTCCAAATGACAAATGAATGACAGGAAGAATAAGTGAGAGCAAAGTTAAAATGACAATGAAAGGACATGGCAAAGAATTGTAAATAAAATACATTTGAAACAAATAATTAAATAAAAATAATAATTATAGACATTTCAATCAAAGTCATTTCAATAATGATTTAGAGAGAAAAATTTAAAAGCATCTGACTGGATTTGAAACCAACACCTCCAGTGTATCATCTGTGTCCCATAACCAATATTCTACATGGCCACGCAAAATAGCACTGTAAATTATAAGGCACTAGAGCAATGCAAAAATATTTTTCATCTATTACTTGTAGATGAGGGCTCACTGTGATGAATGCCTGGGGCCCTAACCTACCCCACCATGGAGTGTGTTTCAAAAAGTCAATCCCACCTCTGGTGACCTCTCCTTGCAGGTATTTTACCTTTGCAGTTAATCAGAGGAAACCACATAAAATGAACATCAGGATGATTGATATAAAATTAGCACATCCAACACAACAACAAGAACAACAAAAAATTACAACAGAACTATGTGAGAGATGTACAACTTTAGTGAGAATGCACTGTCATGTAAGATGACATGGGTTTTCAGTGCAAGTAAACTCCTGATCCATGCAAAGAATATTAAAGTAAAAACAACCTCTGACAGAGTTCAGTGAATAGTCCTGTAACATTAACGTAGATGAACTATGAACTACAGTTACCTTACTGTCCTTCGAAATAGTCACCTCCCATAACCACACACTGCTGAGTCCTCCGATACAGGACCTGGAAACTTTGCATGAACTCTTCCTTTGGAATGGTGTTCAAAAGCCGCATCACATTTCATTGGATGTCAGGAATATTGTCAAATCTCTTTCCTTTCAAAGCGAGTTTGAGTCGAGGAAATAGGAAGAAGCCTGGGGGACTGAAATCTGTTAAGGTATGGTGGATGTTCAAATTGCATCGCCCCCCCCCCCCCTTTTTTTTTGCCAGGAGCTATTTGATGATATAGGCTGTGTGTGTCGACGAGCGTTGCCCTGAACAAAAAACCGGGAACTTTGCTGTGCGTACTGGGGTTGTACCCTGCATAGACGTTGCATGAAACAGGTCACAATTTCAAAGTACAATGCAGCATTCAACGTCATTCCCTCAGGTAGAAATTCCTTGTGGATAATGACTTGTCTATCGAAAAATGTGATGATCATTGTTTTGCTGCATGATTTTTTTGGCTCTGACCTTTTTCCTGGTGAGGTCACGTTGGAGAATGCCATTCCATGCTTTGCCATTTCGTTTCAGGGTCGTACCAGAGATACCAGGTTTCATCCTAAGTTACAATATGGTTCAAGAAATTGGGTGTTGCACACACAGTTTTGACAAAATCCTGTGAAGCCTCTAAACAAGCCTGCTTGTGACCTTCAGTCAACTGATGTGGCACAAGTCGACAACACATTTTCCTCTTCCGTAACTCCTGTTAACGATTTGTCGCACAGATTCAGGGTTCATCTGCAGTTCATCCACAATCATGCGCATAGTTAATCGACGGTCATTCAAGATTAATGTCCTCACTTTCTCCTCAATGTTTCCATCACTGACAGCAGTTGCTGGTCGTCCGCTACGGGGATCATCACGAACACTTTCCTGGCCTCCTCGAAAATGGGCGAACCACTTGTACACACACTTCATGAACAGTGCTTTATTCCCATAAACACGAACCAGCATTGCATGTATTTCTTTCAGTGTCTTGCCAAGCTTAAAATAAAACTTTAAATAGATCCTTTGCTCATCCATTGTCCCGTTCTCAGCTCAGAACCAACGCACAAAACAAGCACTTTGTCCAACATGTCCAACACGGAACACACACGATGATTAACTGAAGTACTGTGGAGGCAGGTTGTCAACACCGGCCACTACACAGGTGCAGTGTTGTGAGTCATCAGCGTTGCCCGATCGACCATTGACATCATTCACCAAACCTTATTGTCAGAGGTCATATAAATATAGTGTACTGGACAGTACTCGGTAGAATATTAATAGAGGAAGGAATAAATGTAACTGTGCATGGAAACGTTAAGGCTCTGAGCAATCTATAAGCATACAAATGAGGACAATGTCCAATTGTTCAGCAACTTTTTCAGTCTAGTTTATGGGCCTACTGCCAACTCAATGCCTCAACTATACCATGTTTGCTTACCTTTACTATCACATACATGGAATAGAGGAAGACGCACTATACTATGTTCTCGAGAAGAAAAAACGGCCCATACACTTAGCTACACAAAGCTGCAAAGGACAAAGTTCAAAGCTGATAACCATATGGTTACAACCAAACAACATAGAACACTGGACAATATGAAGAACACATATTGTGCACGACAAAGGAAAATGACAAGAATGAGCACTCCATTACAGATACACATCCTACAATCAATTACCATACAAAATTTGATACAGGGCACTGCAAAACACAGGCTACAATTTATTAATACACTAGCTTCCCCTAAGAATGTAACTTTTAACTGATTTATTTGCTTTGGAGATGAAACTAATGCGACTTTCGGTTTAACTGGGAAGTACAGCAATGGCCCAACAAATACATGCACTCTAAACTCTCTTCCAAGATATGCACTCAACAGCTTATATGGAAATATACCTGTATGATAAATACAACAAATTACCGGATGGCCCTCAGCATCAACGTGATTCTAATGGCTGTGACATTAATTATGCAAGAGCCATTACAGGCAAAACCTATTACAAGTGAAATGAGAGGGCAACACCATAGAATCGAAACAGATACAGAAGAATATTGAGAAAAACAAGACAGTGTGTGATAAGTGCATACAAGATTTTTGGAGATACGCTTAGCTTCTGTAAGGTAGACATATTAGAGAAGCGTATAATGCTGAAAAAAAAATTGAAATCACTAATGTCACATCCATAGCAGTAAATATTTTGCAAGCTTATTTTTCATAACACACATCTGTTGCCTGTGTAGTGCCGCGACTGTTTTCTGGCACTACCGAGTAAAACAGCAATGATGCCATGTCTGTTGCAAAGGGCCACAGGAGTGGGCAAGCGTGAAGTGGAACAAAATACTATTATGTCAGATGCAGCAACACCACCAGCCAATTTCCACATGGTGGGTCAAGCCAGGACCAGTAACGCAATAACACTGATACAGCAGAAAGGCAGGGCAAGAGCATCATCAGCAGACTGGTTACTACAGCTCCAAACTACGGCCTCGATTTGGCACACATGGTTGGAAGCAGTGCTTTGGCAAAAGAAACAGGTGCTGAACCAGTATAAATATCAATCATTTTTAACCAAACACATCACAGTCTGACAGCAGCATGGGAGGAGATCTACACTGTTCGATGTGGTGACATGGTCCTGCAAGAGGCTACCATGAGATTTGGCATCCACCAACTGCAGGTTTACTGCAAGCACCAAGTCCACTGCTGTGGATTAGTATTAGTGCCTCCCAGCTGGTGGTCCACCTCCAATGCTCACTTCTGTCACTCACAGCTAGCCTTCTGCTCAAGGGGAGGGGGGGCAGCTCTTTGAGACCTCGACGTGCGGCCTCTCTGCTACCTACGCTAGGGTGGGCATACTGATACATTACGTATCCAGTCTCCAATGTGGTCACCTTCCTCTGCAAGAATCACAGAGGGTTTCTGCAACTAGCCGTGCGCCCCACTTTTATCTGCGCATCTCCACATTCCAGCATTTATTCCTAGCCACTGGCACTGTAACAGGCCACTGGCCACCTGTCATGTCAGTGCCGCCGCATTTGCCGTCTTCGAGCCAAGTGGAATGCTGCTACCGCAGATTGTCACTACAAGTGGTGTTGTTTGTTGTTCGCTACATTGTATGACTAATAATGATGTTTCATATAGAAACCATCAGTCACCATTCTGAAACAGCCCAATATCTGAACTCAACTCTGCCACTACAGAGGTCATCCACCCCAAGCCTCTACATCTAGCTTTGGCTGCCAATATGAATTACGAGTCCTTATGTGTCAATGCACTAAAAGTACATATTCTCCAACACACAATATCTAATTAATAAAAAACAATGTGCCTGATGAGGCCTATGACTGAATTTTGTATCCAATATTTTCACTACACTGATAAATGGTTATGACGAAAGTGCAAATTACTTTAGTTGCACATCCTCCAAGAACAGGCACGACCAATGGTGTTCCGTTTAGTACCTACTCATTAGGAAACAAGTGACACAAGAAGACAAGAATTCATGTTAACTCAGTTAATCAGGCCACCTAACATAAATGTGTTATACTGCTAACACACTGTGCTACATAGGATATTAAAATTTCATATGGTCAACGTTACCCGTGAAGGAAAAATGGGGATAGAGTAATCACAAGGCTTCTAAATAATTGTAAATTTATTACATTACAGGTATATATCTTCCAAATTACATGTTTTTTTCAGTAACTGTTCCTTCCACCTTATAAGCTGACCATACTGTATAATTACAAAACCAGTAAAAATTTGTGCGCTGCTGAAATTTCTGATGAAGTTATTAGAGTCTTGAAGTAGTTGCCAATGTGATACAAAAGAGTACGTAGAAAGCCATCCAGTCCAAGCATGCACTGACACCAAACCTTTCCCTTTTTATACATATATGAATCTAAAGAATGCACTTTCTTCCAACTGAGTACAGCAGAAAAAACCACAAAAATAGTTTACATGCAACTGTTGTGAATAAAGGGATGTGTGTAAGGCAAAAGCTACATTCTGAAGAACACTCACTCACGTCACATCTAATGAACTCCACCTAACAACTTTAGAAAATTTGGAGTTATGTAACACTCAATTCTCCACATACTTATCTCTTTTGAAAATCCAACATGGTACAAGAAACAACAAGTCTTGTGTTACATTAGTGAAACACAATGGAACACTCAAATGACAAAGAAGAAGAAAAATAAGTTTTGAACAACAGAATATTTTTTCTTTTTTCCAAGCAGGTGCACAAACAACTAAGTACCATTGTTTCAACAGAACTGCCTTATAACAACCGACTGCTTCACTTTATCTTTCTGTTAAGTTTGTGATTTTACAAAAACTTTATGCAAGGTGACAAGCCAATCACAATTGTAGCCCAGAAATATAAAATGAAAGTGGTGAAACAACACTCATAGGTATTTTGGTGCATAACTAAGACAGGACAGAATCAATAGTAGTGTGAAACTGTTGTGAACCATTTTTGACCTTTCGAAGCTGTATGTTCCTTTCTTGGAAACTAAAGGTAAAACAGGAGTGAGGTAGATGTGGCATTATGACAGACTTAACATTCAGAAGTTTCAAGTGGCCTAATCTTCCATTCTTTTATATGGCCTTCCTTTCACTCCTGTTTATCACCAGCTCCCAATGAACTGATTTACAGCCAGGAAATTTTAATGACTGTCTTCAACTGTTTCACATAGCTGTCTGTCCCGCCTGAGTTTCTACTGCTGTCAAGTAAGTGTATCTTCTAAACTTATGTGAGCATCTTTTATAACCTGTAGCATATATACAAACATGTCCATTTTTATGTTAGTATCCTTTCATCTACTCAAAGGTCAGTAAACAACAACACTATAGTCTGGTTGTATAATTCTGTTCCAACAATGATGACTGAAGTTTTCATGCAACAATGCTTGAATTAAATCCATTATGAAGTTATATCGTACCTGGAGGCTCATTCAACATACGTACAAATGCCTCTTGATTCTGAGAAATAAGCTGTAAAAGTGCTGGATTTGTCTGCCCAATCTGCTGAAAGACAGCGTTTAATAGCTGAGGATTTTGTTGAATAACCTGTCTCATTTGTTGAAACTGAGGCTGATTTCTCAGAAAAGCTAGAGGATCATCTGCAACATACAACAACATTAGGTAATGCAAACTGAGACAATAAAAAAAAAGTAGTGACTAGAGAAGTTTCCAACAGCAGCACTATTAGTTGTAGCAGTAATAACAGTAATAGTAACAGAAATACAACCACTCACTGGAACAAGAAATTAGTTTAATCTCCTGCAAACTTATGCAGAAGTGAACTGCTTGATTTTTACCTTCAGGGCATGCACACATATTAAAACATTACAATATGAATTTGGTCTCCACATCATGTACGATACACAGAGTTTCTGCAGCAGAACTTTCAACTCTGTAAATCTAATCCTTTGCAGAGCTGTCAGTGGGTAAAAAGAAAGAAAAAAGAAAAAAATTCGAATCATTAAATATGCATAAAGCTGTTATCAGACAGAATATGAAAAAGTCTAAACACAGTCACTCTTTCAAATAAATTTGCAGAAAACTTTCTTCTAATTAGCCAATACCCCCAGGTGGAGGGGGAGAGGGGTTATAAAGAGAGAGAGAGAGAGAGAGAGAGAGAGAGAGAGAGAGGTTTTAGAGAGAGAGAGAGAGAGAGAGAGAGAGAGAGGGGGGGGGGGGGGAGCATTTTCTATAACAAAGTAGTATAACTAAAAGAAATCCTGAGAAGAGTTATTATGCCATTTACTTACACAGCAGTGTTGTCCATTGAACAAGGTGTTTTAGCAATTTTTTCAAAGTTCCATTAGCTTCCTTCAAATGCCAACTCCAGCTGTGACAACTGATATCCCTGATTATCACCTTTCAGTATCACATTGAAAACATTTGAGCCCCAAACACTAATGCCACAGATCTCTTTATGTTCGTATACTGCACACTTGAAAAGCTTTATGTAGCTTCCTACCAGAGGAGTCATTGTATGTCGAAAGAACAGGCACAAGTTACAGAAGTGACAAACTGACCCTTGGTATGGGAACTACATTCCTTTGTCACTACTGCAAAACATTCAACAAAACTGGACATCCTTTCTAAGTGCCAATTACAAATCATGAACATTAGTAGAAAAGCAACAACTGCTTTGTTAATGACAGGTAATATTTCATTTGTTAATGAATTAGATACTTTACGGCAACATTCTTTCAACAGAGTGGTTTGAAGATAGTGGCACTGTGGCTCGTTGTAAACGAAGACGTTGCAAAGCCTTGACTTAGAAATTAGTTAACCATCGTTAGAAACATATCTTTAATTACGTGATTTTTGAGAATGAGATAGTAAAAGAACAGGGAGCATAGAAAAGTTCTGAAGATGGGATATGCAGGGACAGTGCAGCAAGCACCCTGAGGAGGATGGGAAAAGAAATGAGAGAACAAAACATGGCCAAGAGTAAGGGGCAACAAGAAAGAGAGGACAAGGGGAAGCAAAGTAGGAAAAAAGGGTGAGAGGGCACAAGGTTGGTTTGTGGGGTGCTCAACATTGTGGTTATCAGTGCCTGGTTACAAAGATTAAAAGAATAAATGAGGCTGGAGGTGAAGTGTGGTGGGTGGTAATAGAATAAAGGAAGTTTGGGTAAGTGTGGTGGGGACAGCAGAGGAATGAAAACTGGTGGGGCTGTTGTAGGCTCGTGGTGGGTGGTGGGGTGGCAATTGTAGCAGTTTCGAGCAAGGGCAGCAGATGGGGGTGAAGGGCGGTGGCTGGGGGCGAAACAATCACGGCAGGTGACGGGTAAAGGGTGGTGGGATTAAACAATGAAGGCAGGTGGGAATTGAAGGGTCTGAGAGTGAAAGAACAGAATAAAAGGGAAGGGAGGGGAAGGAAGGTGTAAGGAATACAGGGAAGGAAAGTGTAAAGAAAATGGGAGGGAGCATAAATAAGAGAGGGGAGGGGCTACAAGGAGGAAGGGGGAGCATATGGACAGGGAGGAAGTAAGGGAGGCTTAGAGGGGAGCATAGGGACAAGGAGAGAGGGATGGACAGGAGTGTACGGACAGGGACAGAGGGGAGTGTACAGACTGGGATAGCTGGAAGGATGGAGGGGAGTGTATGGACAGGAATGGAGGGGAGCGATGGACAGGGAGCGAAGGAGGGAAGGAAGCATATGGCAGGGAACAAAGGAGAAATGTAAGTGTATATACAGAGTGGGAGAGAGGGAGGGAGGGAGGGAGGGAGGGAGGGAGGGAGGGGCAAGTATGGCAGGACGCTGAGGACAAGAGGGGGGAGGTGGGAGGGACGGAGGGGCATAGTGGAACAAGAGAAGGGTGCAGCAGAATGGTGAATGAGGGCATGGCAGATCTGGGGAGTAGGGGTATGGTAGAGGGTGGTGGAACAGGGGCCACCGGAAGAGGGAGTGGGTGTGCACTGGAAGGGAGGGAGGGAGGGAGGGAGGGGGAAAAAGGAGGGGGGGGCAAAAGGAGGAAAGGAACAGAGGCAGATGGAGACAAGCGAGCAAAAGAGGACAAAATAGCAAGGAGGGAGAAAATGAAGAGGAAAGGAGGAGAAATATAAGGCGTGAGGTGAAATGCATCAAGTGGCACAAAAGTCAAAACACTGTCAGTCTGGTATAATTTGAATAATGGGGGCTGGAGGGAAGTAATGAATGACTTATCACACACACGCACACACTTTTCTGATGCTCGTGGGCAGCTTATATGTAACTTATGTAAAACATGCATTATCAATTAGCATGTTCTAAAGAAGCAAAAAGCTATCTGCAAAGTAAGTATAAAAAAGCTATCAATGTAATAATATAGTACACGATGCATATACACTGGGGAGTACTTTATCAGATGCAATACATTTACACATGCACAAGCTATGTAGGCAGAATTACTACTCTGAACACCAACTTGAAAACATTTATGCAGATTCTCACTAAATCATCAAGACAACAGCATACATTTAAAATACCTGAAAATTTGAGGACTGTAACAAACATGATTACCTGGAAAATGTAGTAACGACTATTTTGGATATGTTCAACTTGTGGAAGTCCATTGTTCTTGCGGATGTGGGACAGCGGCTGATGATATAAATATTGAAAACAAACCACCACTGCCATATCATCAAAGAAATTTATTTCCAACGAGCAGTTTCAGCGCTACACTTACACCATCATTAGGTCCACTATAAAACAAAAGACTACTTTCATTTCTTGGCTCATGAATCGTAGAACCCAAATAATACTAGCTGTCACAGATTGCAACATCAGGAGTCTATACTCTATGATACTTCATCACCACTGTGACACCATGGACATAATTATATTCGTGTGGTCACAGTGGTGACAAACCATTATAGAGTATACACTCCTGATGTATGCAATCCATGACAACTTGTATTATATGGGTTCTAGGAATGAAAGAACTCTCTTGGTTTATAGTGGACCTGAAGATGATGTAAGCGTTGTGCCGAAATTAGTCATTTGAAATAAATTTATTCTGTGACACGGCTGTGGTGGTTTGTTTTCTTTATTTATTTTGTACAGGTTTCAATATTTTAACCAAACTTGACTTACACCTTCAAATTAATTTTTAATTGTACACTTAACTCTACAGTAAAAAAAAAAAAACACATTTCTGCACTGAAATATCAAATTCACGGTATATGAATAAATCATAACACAACAGCTTTTGATTCAGAACATGAGCCACAAAATTAACCATAGTAATTACTATTCCCCACTATTGCCCTTCTGTTTATCTTCTGAGAAAACATAAGCTAGTAACTAAACCTACTACTATACGCAGAAGCACAAACCAAAGGAATGAAAATTAGTGTTTGACATACCATCGATGAAGGTACTAGGTAATGGGCACTAGCTTGGAAAAGGCAACAATGGGGAAGAAAATTGGGCACGTTCTTTTCAAAAGAATCATACTGGTACTCGCTTTACTTTATTTACAGGAATCCATGGAAGACCTAAATCAGAACTGCAGAATGACAATTAGAAACTTGCATGTAGCTAATGTGAATTTGCTAATCACTGCGCCCTGTCTCACAGCAGACCACGTTAAGTCCTGTTTCTGTGTTGTTCTCACACACAAGACATCATCACACTTTCCTTAGATGTGAAAGTAATGTTTAAAAATTTTCTCAGAATAGAGCTGGAATGAGTATCATACCTACTTAATTTTAGGATACTGTTTTAGCATTCTGAGTGACTCGCGCGAATCTTCAATAATGAACAGCCTCTCACACTGTCCCCATGAGAATACTTTCTCATTTTCACATAGTTAAAAACATTTCTGCAGTTAGTCCATTAAAAATTTCAGAGAATTGTGCACCACCAGAAATACTGAGGCTTCATAACAAAAATGACAACTATTTTAATTTGTAAAGCATGGCAGAGTACGGCTGTCAAAACCCTGTGCTAATATACTAAGAGCATTCAGTCTTCTTCAAAATTAAATAAAGATGGCAAGGAAGTACATTATCCCTTCCTTTCAACCACATTTCTGAAGATGATCACCAAAATGGTACAAAGCTCTGAATACTGACAATCAGAGAAAGGTAATAGAGAAGCTGAAGTCTAATTCTCTCACCGTCTCTCTGAATGTCTTCAATATTTCTATGAAGTTCAGTTACCTGCAAGAACTATTATGTTATTGATATGAGCCTAATGAAAATGTGTCTTTCATAAAGAAGTACAAAACTGTTATACACAGAAAAGTCAGTCTTACATCACAGACATGAGGCAAGGAACAATACAAGTGAATCTGCACAGATAAAATAAACCTTGGATGTGTGAGGACGATGCAAGATGTCTCAAATGATATTTTGTGATGCACATTGATGTACAAACAATACTGGAGTAGGGCACATAGTTTCTTACATTGAAGAGTTTGCTGTTATCACTCAATAGCATTAGTGTCTTAAAAATGGACTCCAGCCCATGGACTGTGGAATACAACTGTACAAAGCAGTGAGCAATGTGAGTCACTTACTTTCTGGACCATGCACAGTTTGCTCCTCAAATTTCATGTAAACTTTAGGCATAACCCATGTACTGCTTCATGAATTTATTGAAAGCAAGCCAAAACCATAAAGAACTCTTAACTAACATTGTTTTCTGCAGACAATTATGAGCATTAAAAATACATAAAACAACAATTTTAAGTGAATGGTTTTCAGTAGCAGTGATCTGTGCCTATGTCTTTGCTATTAACACATCCTATTCTTAAAATTTGATTAAAACTCCTTTGGTAAACAAAGTATCCCCTGTATGAAGTTTTGTAAGCTGAAAAGTGTTCCAATATTTACAGAAACTCCTCAACTGAAATCTTCCAACAAAGGTCTATTATCAAACTGATAATGTTTGGATACAGCATTAGTAGTGTCATGCTTGACACAGTCACATAGTTTAAATATCTGGGTGTTAACACTACAAGGTGATATGAAATGGAATGAGCATGTGAGGTTTATGGTAGGGAAGGCAAATGGTCGACTTCAGTTAACTGGGACAGTTTTAGGAAAGAGTGTTTCATCTGTAAAGGAGACAGCATGTAGGACGCTAGTGCAACCTCTTCTTGAGTACTGCTCCAATGTTTGAGATCCACACCAGGTTGAATTAAAGACAGACATCGAAACTATTCAGAGGTGAGCAGATAAATCTGTTACTGGTAGGTTTCAAAAACATGCATGTATTACAGACACACTTCAGGAACTCAACTGGAATTCCCTGAAGTGAAGATGTTCTTTTTGAGGAATAATACTAAGAAAACTTACAGAATTTGAAGCTGACTGTAGAATGAGTCTTCTGCTGCCAACATAACATTTCACATAAGGTCCACAAATATAAGATACGAAAAATTAGGGAGGCACACAGACAGTCTTCTTTTCCTCGGTCTATTTATGAGCGGAAAAGGAAAGGAAATAACTACTAGCGGTACAGGGTACCCACCACCACCCACTACGTGGTGGTTTGTGGAGTATGTACATAGATGCAGATAGTCTAATCACAAATATTTTGTTATTATGGACCACCTAAATTATATACTAGATGATGTACCGGTCACGTGTATGCACAATAGCCAAAAATTACACTTAAAGTGACACTAACTTACCACCAGCACTTCCAACACTCAAACTCACAGCCCTGCACTACAAAATGATGAGAACAAATAAGGAAAACTGTCACTGTTTTCTTTGTTCTGAATCACACACAGAAAGACGAGTTTCTTAACTGTTATTGCAGAACATTGCAGAAGAACTGTGCTTATAAATGATCAAAGAGTATCATATTAACAAATTATTGAATATAATATGATCTTGAGACCCAGGAAGTGACACACTAATCAATAGAAAAGAGACCTTACCAGGCGCTCTCCGTTGTCGGTCAGATCTGGGAGCTATAGTACCTATTTGTACTCTATCGGCTAGCTGGTCTGGAATACCACTCAACAAGTATTCCACTGCCCTGTCCGGGTTGTTATAACTAGCTCTTAATGCAGTTTCTACCTGAAAGAAAAATACAACCATACATCAACTTAACACAATTCTCAGATATTGCAATAAGAAATTACCACCACCACCACCACCACCACCTTAAGAAGCTACCTTTTTTTAATGTGAAGTTGAATAACTGCAATAAGAAGTATCATAGAGGTTCTAAATATTTCATACCATGGTGCTACCCGACAATCATGTAAGAGAGCACATGCAAGACAGTTAATTGGTGATCTTCAATTTGAATTATCTGAAAATCCTGTAAGCTGCCTGGTGATCAATTGTGGTATTAACCATTGTGGCGGTGGTTGCTCTGTTCAAAATGGAAATGTTATCTACCTAGAAGCGCAATAACTGAATAATTATTTTGAACAAGTTCATAACAATATTTGACATTAGAATGCCATGAGCCAACATTTATCATCTCCACATGATTACAACATTGAAGTCCTCTGAATGTTTGTCACAAGGTAGAACTATGTACAAGATTTGAGCTTTTAACTGGATTTCTGCTTTTTTGCAAGCAAGGTTACTTCATGTAACATTCCTAAGCCACAGATGAGAGAAATATTGAACATACCAGTGCCAACTGTCTGCTGTAACCCATAAATTCATCAAAATGGTGGACACACACCGAAATCCAATATGCATAATGTGTGTGCCACAACAAGAATTATAGTTACTACAGCACCACAAGACATCCAGTGTCAGAGGGTCGACGGGCCCGTGTAAGAAGTGCCCAATGAGCACACGCAAAATGAGTAGCGAAACTCTTGCAACAAACATCGTCAGTGCTTGCTGAGAGACAATGTCACTACATCAGGCTGTAGCATCAGTGCCAGCTGACATGAAGCTGTTTTGATCTTCACTTCCTACATTTGAAGGGAAACAATGCTGCAACAAACCATACCCAGTTGGTCAAAGTATACAGTAAAAATGCACTATCATACTATACAATGGTTACATGGCACAGACACTTCCAGCGTAATCAAACATGTCCAAATCACCAAGCAGCAGCCCATTTCTCTGTGAAGGACTAGGAATCTCAAGAGATGCAGTGGCCCTGGTGGACAAAAATAAGCTTATCACAATCAGGACTACAGTGGGGGCAAAAAATCTAAATCAGTCATGGATCAGTTTCAACATCTTGCAGGACATTCCGAAGATGACAAGAGATCACCGCCTGCCGGGTTCCGGGACTCCTCATACCCACTTCAAAATCCAGCCAAACCGAGACAGCAGTGGAAATATTGCAGCAGTCTCAGGCCAATCCAGATGACATCTTTAGCCATTTCATCATGAATGAGTGCTGGTTTAACCACTATGACCCCAACATGAAGAAGCAAAGCACGCAGTGACAACGTAAGGATTCACTAGTGCCGAAATGGCAAAAACCTGGGGTGACCACTGGGCAAGGTGATGCCATTGTATGGAGCTAGCATAATATTCCCATAATGAGCAATCCGTCACTGGAGCAAACTATAGCTGTCAGCTGATGACTTTGTGGGAAGCTGTCAAGAGGAAGCATCACAGGAAGCTGCTGAACAAAGCCCCACCTCAATCTGCACATGACAGTTACACATGGCCTTCTTTGGACTATAAACATGCCCTCCCGTCCAGTACTATGAGAAAGCACTCACTGACGTTTTCCTCTTTCCTCGGGCGGGGGGTCATTGTATGGCAGTCATTTATAGAATGATAACTAGGTGATTTTTGAGACAGAATGTTTCCTAAATGACCAAAATGCAGATTTCTAAACCCAACGTCTACATGAAATCTTCAATCATTGGGAGAAATGTGTGTCACTGAAAAGTAAATATGTAGATAAGAACTAACATAGCACCATGTTTCACAGTCACATCTTGCTTTTTTCGAGTAGGTAATTAGATACCTATTAAATCCTCTTTTAACCACTGTACAGCAGGTACAAAGTACCAATACAATCAATTTCCTGTCTTCTTCCATTCACATACCGAGTGAAGGAAACATGATTGTCTATATGCCCCTGTATGTGAACTAATCTCGCTTATTCTATTCACACGATTCTTACGCGAGATATATAATGGTGGCAGCATAATGGCTGCATAATTTTCTTTGAATACAGTTTTTTGATGAGCATTATTGCTGCATCTTCATACATCACAATCTACATTCCAAAAAATAATATACGAGCAAAGTAAATACTGGTTTTCTGCCTATCTGTGTTTGTGCACATACGGTGTCATCCACATCATCATTATGTTATATGTTCCAGTCAAAAACTTGTATCAACAAGTTCAACTGACTCTAATCAAGGTACACTCTTCATCAAATTATTGACATCCAGGAAAGGAAATCCTCCACGATTGGCAGGAGAGAAGAACCTCCTGGACTCAATAAATGAATTAAAGAGAAACATCACTTTAAGTGTATCTACAACAGATCTGCTGAGTGCTACCTTAGAATGTATACAAGTGACCACAACAAAAATTTTACAAAATTAATTTCTCAACTCTCAATGTATGGAATGCCAGTGAGAGCCTAATTTTATGAATAAAAAGTTAATTTGTAAACGACTCATTCTAAATATTATTGAATTCAAAACTTTAGATCCATTTTCATGTATGTTTATAGGCATTCCTCCCAATCTATAGCTTTTTCCCACCTCTCTCAATGTTATATAGAACTGTAGTGTGTGTGTGTGTGTGTGTGTGTGTGTGTGTGTGTGTGTGTGTGTGTGTGTTAGGGCATAAAAACAACTAAGGCCACAAAAAGACCTTAAAAGTGAATATATGTTAAGCCCTACTGACGGAAGGAAAGCGAGCTAAGAACAAGGACTTCCTCGTGGAGAAAAGTCCACAAAATATGCTGTTAAGACAGTGGAGGTCCCGAACCAAAGATTAAATGTACTTCGCCATATTGCTACAACGGATAAAAAGTAAAATGCGGTCAACAGCCCGCGCATCATACTCCAAAACAGCTGATAACTCAGATGGCAAACATACATGAGAAGTGGTTAAGAAAAGCGCATTTGGTCAAGAAATGACCCACCGTCACAGGCTGACAACAATGAGCACAAAGTGGGGGAGGATCACCACTTAACAAGTGGTCCGTGAAGGGAGAACCAGCAGTGATGCCAAAGTGACACCACCTGCCAACAGATGGCGATATGGAGATCATCAGAAGGAATGGAACAGCTAGAAGACGGAAGTAGGAGTGTTGCAGCCTTGGCAGCAGTGTCAGTAGCCTCATTTCCCATCAGACGGACGTGACCAAAAACACACATGAACATTGCAGTGGCTCCCTCAACAGTGAGCAAATGGCAGTTTCTTTGGACCCACTACACTAAGGGATGGACTAGACAGCACATAGAGGCTCTGAAGGGCACTGAGAGAATCGGAGCATATGACACAATTAAAAAGCCTGTGTCGCTGGGTGTTCTGGGTGGCCTAATAGAGGGCAAAGGGCTCTGTTGTAAATATTGAGCAGTGTTCTGGAAGCTGATACCGAATATGGTAGATACCAATGACAAACGCACACCCGGTACCACACACAGCCTTACAGCAATCTGTGTACACGAAGCTGCTGTCACTAAGTTGTGTGCCAAGGTACAGAAACTTATTGTGATTGATCGAATCCAGAGCAGTTTCCTTAGGAAGCAAATGAAGTCCAAGATGTACATGGACCACCACACAAAACCAAGGTGGTGAAGGATTCACACCTATAGGGAAAGTGACTGGTAGCGAGAAGTGAAGCTGCTGGTGTAGGAGCTGAAAGCGAACTCCGGGAGGTAACAGAGAAGAGGGATGCACCTCGTACTGGCGGTCAAGCGAGTCACTGAAAAAGGAGGCGTAGGATAGATGGCTAGACATGGCAGACAAATGGCATGCATATCTGTTGAAGAGAACATCACGCCGATATGACAGTGGTAGTTCAGCAGCTTCTGCATAGATTCTCAACCGTGCCTAGTATAAGAGTGCCCACGACCAAATGAATTCCATGATGGTGGACTGTATTAAGACAGTGTTAGATGGATGGGCGTGCAGGTGAATAAACAAAACACCCACAGTCTAGTTTTGAATGGACAAGAGATCGGTACAAACAAAGGAGGGTGGTCTGATCTGCTCCCCGGGAAGTATCATGTAGGATACTGAGAGACCAGGTACAGTGTGTGACCAGGTAAGACATGTGGGAGCCCCAGGAATTTTATAGTTTTAGCAAATCGAAGAGCAACAGGCCAAAGATGTGAAGATGGTGGAAGAAACCAATTCCACCACCAGAAATTCATACAAACGGTTTTTTACAGTGGAAAAGTGAAAGCTATTATCAATACTTCACGAATAAAGACTATTGAGACATTGCTGAAGACACCACTCATGGAGACAAGTGCATGGAGAACTGTAATACATTGCAAAGTTGTCAACAAAAAGGGAGCCAGAAATGCCTGGCAGGACACAGGACATAATTGTGTTAATGGCTACAGTAAAGATAATGATGCTCAGGACATACCCTTGAGGCAACCTGTTCTCCTGGATGAAAACTCTGTCTTCGAAAAATTCCTGAAGGAAATGGGGCAGGTGGCCTCGGAAGCCCTTTTGTGTATACAGTAAAGAGGATACCAGTCCTCCAGCAGGTGTCGTAGGGTTCCTCCAAATCCAGTCAGGCCGGAAATAGGGGAATGGACCTTGGTCTCAGAGCGCCGACAGAGGTTGCCCCACACAATGGAAGAGAGCTAGTAAATGAAATCCAGCTGGCTTTTTTGCTATCCTGAAGAATGCGATGGCACTGTGCAAGCAACTGTTTATAACAAATACAGTTCCTCATCGTAGGATGATGGTTAAAAATGCAGAGAACATGTCTCCACACATGAATCACATTGTGGCATGCTTCAGTCCACCAGGGGACTGGGACATGGTGCAGTAAAGATGGGGTGCGAGGTATGGAACATTCAGAAGCGGTAAGGTTAACATTCATGAGGCACTCTATCTGGTCATGATAACTGAAGAAATGTTGTTTGTCAAAGATCACTAGGTAGGAATAAAGCCTCCAGTCAGCCTTAGAAAGCTGCCAATTGGGTTTACAAGTAGGTGGGGTAGGAGTCAGCAAATAGATAGCACATGGGAAATTGTCTTTCGAGTACTTGTCATAGACAACAGACCGTTCGAGATGACGCACAAGCTGGGCAGTGCAGAACGAGAGGTCCAAATGGGAATAGGTGTGTGTGGAGTCTGAAAGGAACGTGGGTGCCACAGTGTTAAATAAGGTCGAGTTGGTTGAGGTCAGTCAAGAGGACACATGTCTGACATGTTCTGGAAGAGCCTCAAAGGGGATGGAGTGCATTAAAATCATTGAGCAGCAAAAAGGGGTGATGGAGTTGATCAATAAGCTGGAGGAAGTATGCCCCAGTGACAATGAACGACACAGGGGTGTAGACGTTGCAAAGAGAAAAGGGGAAGAGAGGAAGGATAATGCAGACAGCACCAGCCTGCTGACAAGTGTTCAGTGAGATGATATGGCTACGAACATCATCCTGGAGAAGCAGCACAGCTCCCCCATGAAATGAAACGCTGTCCTCAGGAGGAAGGTCAAAGCGGACTGGAACGAAATGCGAGAGGTCAAAGCGGTGATGAGGACGCAATTTTGTCTCTTGGAGGCAACAAACAACCATACGCTGTGATTCCAAGAGCTGCTATAATTCCTCTTTGTTGGATCTAATGCCGTGAATATTGGAGATGAGTCATAATTGGGAAGGGGGAGGAAGGAACAAATGAAGGGAAGTCACCTTGGCAGCTGCCGAGTGCCAGCCTTTGAAGACTCATTACTACAGAGTGCAGAGGCCGGAAGACTCTGTTCAATAAAATCTAGAGGTGTCGACATTCTCACTGGTTGGCCTGCAGATTCCAGAGCAGAAAAACAGCAGGCAGTGCGCACCAGCGAAATGGAGGTCAGCCGGGCGAGGGTATAACGCGGTGACACTGTTGAAGAGGATCTCCGGGTCGGGGAGGTAGAAGACCTGCCTTTGACTCCCTAGAGCCTTAGTGGTTGACAGATGAAGACTCGGACATTTGTTGGCTGGAGGGATGTAAAAAGACTTCATGAGAGTACTCCTTTTGTCCTTTCTGGCCTGCCAGTTGTGTGGCACGAGATTTCACCACCACAGGCAAAGATTTGGTGGCTTGTTGTACAGCTGGAGGAGATGGAGACAGCACTGGTATCATGAAACTGGGCGATTTTACAACTGCAGTACTGAATTTGACACTGCAAATCTGCATGGCCATGTCCTTCGTGAAGTGAGGTACAGTAAGAACAGTATGGTAAATGCCAGATGGTAAAATGCTGGGCTTCTGACTAGCCAAAAACTTGCAAGTGATAGGAAAAAGGCACCCAGATCTCCTTGACAGCCTGCTCATCAAGATACACGGGACATTCTAAGGATGAGGCTACATGGTCACCACTGAAGGTTGATACAGCAGGGAGAAAGAGGCAGGCAATCATCCTCGTGAGCCTCCTTACTAGTAACACATTTGGCCGTGTTTTGACAGGACATGCGAGTGTGGTTGTAACATTGACACTGGTAGCAGCACATCAAGTTTGGAATGTGTGATCAGATCATGACAACTTCATAGCCTGCATTGATCTTTGATAGAAGGACTACTCTATCAAACATGAGAAAAAGAGTGTGTGTAAGCACTAAGGTTGCATCCATCTTTTTCATTACCCGATGAACATCAATGGTACCCTGATCAGAGAGGTAAGTTTGCATTTCTCCCCGAGGCAGGCCATCGAGCAACGTAGAGTAAATAACACCATGCAATGAATTCAGCGTTCAATGGGCATCGACACAAACAGGATAGCCATGGGGGAGTGAAACTGCAAGCAGTTGTTGGGCTTGAAAATCTTAACTAGTCTCCAAAAGCAAAGTTTCATTAAGTACACAAGAGCAGGATATCACAGGGCCTGCAATTGCATCAACACCCTTCTGAATAATAAATGGATTAACCGTAGGAAAAGACTAACCTTCAGTACATGATACCACGAGGAACCGAGGTGCAGGAAATTCTTGGAATCTTTCGTCTTATTCCGTTTTGGTAGACATAAACTGAAATGGTGATTGGCTCACTGCAAGAAAATCCCCCGTGACTGCCAGGCATCTACGATGGTGTACTCCTTCCAACTGCCCTCTGCCCCCTCCCCATCAGAGGGGGCTCACCCACCTTACGTGATTGTTCACACCTCAGGTCACACCACCTGAACTGTCAGGGGGACCAACTGACGATTTGGGAAGATAACAGCTCAGACAATCATCCCTCCGTGGGCCTGGCCTGTACCACAGGGTATGTGCGAACTCTACTTTTCGACCTGGGGCTGGGAATTACATGTTACCCAGTCATCTTTTATGCGTCAAACGTGTGGGCTGGCCTACAGGAGTGCACAGGGAGGAAGAAGAAACAAGAAGCTCAAATGCCGAAGCAGAGGAAAGATAGGAAATGCAGAATGATGAAAGAAATAAACAATTGAGGGACCGTAACTCTTCAGGCTTTCCCGGCGAGATCTTGACATGTGGAGTAATCGGGTCTACTGCCGGATGTTTGTGTCGCTCTGGCACAATATTTCGGCCACGTAACTCGTTGCCTTCTTCAGGTGCTACCTGAGACTGCCGTGTTGGAGGATCTTGTCCAGTATTTATGCCCAGAGGGCGCTGGGTGTTCTCTTTGCCATCCACGCCTGCCTGGTGCTGCTTGTAAGGTGTTGTCTCTTCCCCGGTGTTTCCTCGGGCGTCCGCGCCTGACTTGGGCGCCATCTGTGGCAGCTCTCTGAGGCCTGTCCTGTGTCGGGCGTTCCGTTCGCAGTCCGCGCCCACCAGGTGCTGCTCCTGAGGTTTTTACCCCTCCTTGGTGCTCCCACAGATGTCTGCGCCCGGCTTGTCCACCATCTGTGGTCGTGGCAGTTGTCTGGGCCCGGACCTGCATGTGGCGTTCCGTTCGTGGTCCGCGCCCGCTTGGCGCTGCTCCCACGGTGTTGGCATTCCCCTGGTGCTCCGATGGACGTCCGCGCCCGTCTAGTCCGCCATCTGCAGTTGTGGCTGCTGTCTGAGGCCCGATACGCGTCGGGGGCTCTGTTCGCGGGTCCGCGCCCGCCTGGCGCTGCTTGTAAGGTGGTGTTTCTTCCCCGGTGCTCCCTCGGACGTCCGTGCCCGACTTGGTCTCCATCTGTGGCAAAGTATCTTCTGTCCACCCTCCAAAATTGGGACCATGCTACGGAGTGTGAAGGACAACCTGGGGCTATGTAAACCAGGCATTTACAACATCCCGTGCCAGTGTGGAAAGTCATACATTGGCCAGACAACCAGGACGGTGGACGTCAGGTGCAAAGAACACCAGAGGCACACCAGACTCGGACAGGCGACAAAATCTGCCATAGCGGAGCACTGTCTGGAGCTCGGCCACTCAATGGACTATAACAACACCAAAATTGTGACACAGACGCCAAGATTTTGGGACAGTGTCATAAAGGAGGCCATCAAGATCAAGGTCACAGACATCCTAATAAACCGAGACAGCGGTTACCAGCTCAGCTCGGCGTGAAGACCAGCTCTGGAGCTTATCAGGGCTCAACGAAATGAACCAACAAACTCCTCAAGAAGTAGTAACACTGCAGGAGTAGCACCAGGTGGGTGTGGACTACGAATGCAACTCCCGACGCAGGACGAGCCTCTGACAGCCGCCACGACCGCAGATGATGGACGAGCCGAGCACGGATGACCGTCGGAGCACCAGGGAAGTGCCAACACCGCAGGATCAGCGCCAGGCGGGCGCGGACCGCGAATGGAGCGCCCAACAAAAGGACACGCCTCTGAGAGCTGCCACAGATGGCGCCCAAGTCGGGCGCGGACGTCCGAGGGAACACGGGGAAGAGACAACACCTTTACAAGCAGCGCCAGGCGGGCGTGGACGGCAAAGAGAACACCCAGTGCCCTCTGGGCATAAATACTGGATAAGATCCTCCAACATGGCAGTCTCAGGTAGCACCTGGAGAAGGCAACGAGTTACGTGGCTGAAATATTGTGCCAGAGCGACACAAACATCCGGCAGTAGTCCCGATTACTCCACATGTCAATTGAGGGACTGTTCTGATGTCAAGCTACTAAACCTTCAGAGCACATTCCCAAAAATATCCAAGACATGTTCCCCAGGGAGGGGAAAAAAGAATAGCAGGAGGATAGACATGCAGCACGAAAAGGGGAAAGGTGCTGCAAAGGATGGGGCCCCGTGGTAGCCAACCACGAATTTGCCACAATGCGGTGAGCCCCCCCATGTGTGTGTGTGTGTGTGTGTGTGTGTGTGTGGGGGGGGGGGGGGGGGGGGGGCACAGGAGGTAATGATTTTGAAGATCTTTTCTACCAATACATTTGTTTCAAACAGCATGGTACAAACACTGCATTGCCCCTGAAGTTATTACTCAAGTACCAAGTTATTACTCAAGTAAAAAGTTCTTTCTTAATGAAGAATAGTGTATGGTGTTAGGTGAATAAACAAAGATATTCTGTATTATTATTTCAGAAATATACACGCAAAAAGTTTCATCTGCATCTATACTCTGCGTAACACTATGTGCATGGTGGGGTGTACTTCCCACTGTAACAGTAATTAGGGCTTCTTTCCATATGGAAATGCATCTGTGTGTGGTGTAATTAATCGAACCTTATCACAATTCCTATGGCAGCAATATGTACACGTTTGTAGTATATTCATAGGGTCTTCATTTACAGCTGGTTCCTGAAATTTGTAAGTAGGCTTTCTTGGGATAGTTTACCGCTATTTTCAATAGTCTTCTAGTTCAGTTCTTTCAACATCTCTCTGACATTCTTGAGAGAGTCAAACAAAACTGGGACCATTCATGCTGCCCTTCTCTGTATATAGCCAATATCCCAAGTTGGTTCTGTCTGGTAAGGGTCCCACACACTTCAGCAATATTCTGGGATATGTCATACAAGTGATTTGAAAGCAATACAGCGTGTGTATGCAAACAAGGTAAAAAAAATTCCCAGATTTCCCAGTTGAAAATACACTTTCTTCCAGGTGGAAATAAACTTCTTCCATGTTAAGTGACAGCATACTTTTCCTCTGAACTGTAAAGCTTATCAATCCTTTGATTGGTCATGGTTGTATACGCCAGCATAGAATTTTCTGACACTTTAGAAAACGAAACTCGGGGGAAAAAACACTCATATTTTTGTATTACACAAGAATAAATTCAAATTCCAACAAACACCACATTTTACTTTCCGAAGCATTGAAATCGAGATTGCAATGCGCTTTTGTAAGCCAGTCATAACTCATGTCACGTGATCTCGCCAGGCGATGACAGCGGAAATTCAAAGCACAGGACACGTAATGTAGTCAACCAATGGCAACATCACTGTTAACTAGTGCGAACACACAAATACGAAAAGTTAACGGTTTAAATTAATATGCACAGTGTTGCTACACGAAAAGAAAAGCTTTCACATATAATATTGGTCTCTAAGATTAATAAGCTGCAAAATAAGCTAAGCTTTAACATATAATGTTGATTTTTTTTTTTGCACGTTACACTTTAAGATACATCACACATATGTGCTAGTAAAATTTTTAACGATATAAACGTCTGATCTTTTGGGATCGAAATTCTTCTAAATGGCTGTCCTCAAAGAGTTGATTTTTAAATGAGAGTCAAACACACTGTGATTTAAGAAATTCATCATACATTCTCGCACATAGTTCATCTAGCAGGAAAGGAAATTTACTTTGATAGTAACGCTTTTCAAACAACCATTCGCAATATTTTCCCGTGACCTCTTAGAAATAGGTTCGTTTCAGGAGCTGCCAGATAGTGCAAGATAAAAGATGTCACCACGCTTGTGCAGCTACAATGATGCAAGAAGCATGTATGTTCATACGTGTCCAACATTAAAAGACCTTAAATTATGTCATAAAAGAAACAACACATTAGAGGATACTCCAAGAGCATCAGAATTTCATGAACCATACTAAAATGCACAATTTGGCTTAAAGTGCACATTCATAGGTCCAGATTTGGATGTAAATTTTCTTGGAGTACCAGTACTGTATTATCTCATGTTTGGTTCTTTATTACGGCATAATGCCATACATGCTAGAAGATGAAATGTGCGTTTGAAGTGCAGAGAACAGTTGAAACTAGCCAATAGTGTGGAATTAAACACATCGTTTCAAATAAATTTATTGTCTCAGCGGAAAAGATTAATAAAAGCCAAATTTCCTTAGCAAACCAACAAAAATAACTTCATTTTTCTGCAAGGTGATTAATGCTCGACTGTCAGAAAGGTGGAAAAAAGTAAAATCTGGAACTAATAACATATTTTAGCCTTCCATAATTAGGTGAATGTATTTTAATTCACTTGATAGGTACTGGCCACAGAAATCCATTTTGTTTTCATTTGGCATGAGAGCAATAAACGAAGAGGAAACAGCAAAATCACAACTCATAAACGCGGATCACATCGAGAACACCCACCTCCCCACTACAACTCAGACTGCTCTGTGCATCAAGCCCCAGACCTACAACATTTCCGAAGTGGGGTAATACCAGATATTGGCGACACGACCCCCCCCCCCCCCCAAACCACCCTCCCTCGAGCATTTAAGGTAGGACACAAAAAATTATAAAACAGCTTTTCAAAAATATGTTCATTTTGAAGTGCACATCTTTCTGAAGAGTCTGATACATAAAACATATGTTTTTGAGGAAATGTAAGATGTTATTTGGTCTCAAGTGTGTCAAAGTGCAGCACCACACCTCTTCACACAGCATTCTTCTTCACAGTATTTCACTCTGTGGAATTCAAACATGTAATGTTTTGTAATGGATGCCATCAAACTATATTCAGGACAAGGGAAATTAAAATATCCTGTGGTTCCTCTCCTGTTCTGTCGGCCAATTTGACATTCTGCCCTTTTTTTTATTAAAAAAAAAAATAAGCCTCACAATTAATACTGGATGAGATTATTTGTAACCCGAAGAACAAGAACTCTTCAGAAAATTTGCACTCTTTATTGTCTATTACCTAATAACTTTCTGTTTTTTGTGTGACATAAAATTAAATATAGGATACAAAAAACAAGTAAAGACAAGAGACAAGCAAGACAGTACACATTTCTTCAATCCGTTAGTCCTAGCATTTTTTTTTTTCTCTCTAATCTTGCTACAGCTGTACATGGCCCTTTTCCTTTCTGGGAAAATCTATTACCTCATCAAAGTTTGTCACACGTGCTGCTACATGAAAAAATGAAATGTCGCCGTCCAATACTGAGAAAGCTGTTAATACAAATAGTACCCAAAACTGGTGTGGTCTCTTGATCTGATTATGTGTATTTTGTCACAGTGTGCTAAATAAAACAAAATAGTCCTGCCTAATATTGCAGCAATTGTAATACACACCAAACGAACAATACTGTTCTGGCACAAAAGGTCATTTTTATAACACAACAGAATATAATTCACGAAATACCAATATCAAATGCCCATTAGGCCTACTACAAGCAAAAAGTTTTATGTTAGTAAATACTTTCACATTTCATTCATATGCTCCAGCTTCTGAAGTAGGAGATCGAAAATTAGTAGTACGAAATTCTTATATAAATTTGGAATCACCATATTCTTCCATAATTTGTGTGATGTCCCCGTTTCTTCTCCTTCCTCATTCTAACAAACCATCCTGTCATCACTAAGTCTGTAACTATTCCTGAAAGTGTTAAAACTTATTCTTCTGTTAACCTCACTAATCCTGTCACAACCACTGGTTTAGTTAGCCCATGTTTATTCTCCGGTTAGGCATTATCACGTGTTCGTACAACACGTTTTCCGTGCTACTCCCAGAATAGTACTTAAGTGGCTGCTAGCTGGGGACTGTACAATCGACCCTTGCTAGTGTAGCGGTCTGGCCAAAAATTTTCTGTGAAAATTTTATTTTCTTTGATACACCGAGAAGATACTATGTAAGCTTTCTTACCTGTTATTCTTGTTAGTCGTTTATTTCCACTCTGGTAGTAGTCTGAATCTACAGATTTCACTAGTAATTATAACACTAATCATTCACAAACCCAGTAAACCACATAAACAGCGATTGACATTCACCCATTTGGCTTTATTCTGCTCAGCTCGTATAGCTCCGTCCCGTTTTGTCTGCAGGAAAGTTTATTTCTATATGTGACAGGGATTCCCCTGGCAGAGATATTACATACACTATGCATGCATTCAAAAATCAACTTATGATTCATTCAGAAATCAACTTAGAATATGTTCAAAAATGCTCAAAAACCAACACGGATGTGTTTCAAAATAATATGAATAATCGATAGACCAATGTGCGTGCTGGATGATAGGCACTTTGTGAAACAATGCCCCCCCCCCCAAAATTGCGGCCTGGGGCAGATACCCTAATTTGCCCCTACCCTAATTTGCCCCTCACCCCTTAGATCTGGGCCTGTTGCGCATGCATGAATCTGGCAGCTTAGGAGTACCAGTAAAATTTTTCCAGGTAGCATCTGGCTGCTTGCTGCTATTGCTTATACAGCTAACTGCCACACTTCCATAGCCAGAAGTGGGAGGAATTACTACTCATACATGACTCAACTGCGCTTGCGCATGAGCTTGCAGCTCAAACTAATCTAATGTGAACAGTTGTGATGTCACGCTTATTGGAGGCAATTTGTTGTTATGAAGCACTGCATAGTCTTCCTAAAGCCTTTGACACATTTTGCTGTTGACAGATACTTCTGTGAGTACTGTGTTTTGTTGTCGTATATGGTGCATTTCTTTTGCAACTTTGTTTTATTTTTTTTCCTCATTCATGAGTAGGGAGGTACAGTAATATCCTTTGTTAGAGTATTGGTTCTTACCAGTAAAAGTTACAAAAAGTTAAATGGAAACTAAAACAATGAAAAATTCCCAGAATTCAAAAAATTTCCCACGTTTTTCCCAGTTTTCTCCCAGATGAAAAATTTACAGGGTTTTTTCCTGGATTTCCCAGGTCATATATACCCTGTACTATTCTTTGTAGGCTGACTGCATTTCCCTGGTAACCTACCAATAAATCAAAGTCTGCTACCTGATTTACCGACAACTGAGCAAATGTGGTTATTCTACTTCATGCCCCTACATGTTATACCCAGATATTTGTACGAGTTTAGCGATTCCAATCGTGACTCCCTGATGATATATTCACAGGATATTATTTTTCTTTGTTTTGTGAAGTGCACAATTTTACATTTTTGAACATTTAAAGCAAGTTGCCAATGGTTGCACCACTTCGAAAAGTTATCAAGGTCTGACGGAATATTTGTAGAGCTTTCTTCATGCTGCACTTCCCTGCAAGTAAAGTCTGAGGTTACAATTAACACTGAAGTCTGGCGTGCACGAAATAGTGGTCAACGGCTGGCGACACTACACGGGTGTCGTGTGCATAGTATCGCTCAGTGGCAGGCGACAACACTTTAGTATCTTTTTCATTCTGTTGGTGTTTTTGTTTAGGTAACAATAAGTTACACACGTCAACAAGTTTTTTGTTTTTACAAGTACTTGTGCACTTTTATCATGGCAGACGAAAGAGACGATACGATTATTTACGATGAATGCACGGACATCTTGTCTGATGTTCCAAATGACTTGGCCGATTGGCAAGAAGACATTGGTTATCAAAAAAATGAAAGTGAAGCAGAATTGTCGGAAGATAGTGAAATACGTCCAACAAGAATTCAGTGAGTGCTACAGTTGCCAACTGATTCGGATGAATCATACGGAGAAGACAAACTTACTTTTAAATTTGTCAGTGTACAACAACAAGTTAGCCATGCCTATGATTGTCTTGTCATGGAAACTGACAGGTTTAGTTACTACATTTGTTGGAAAGGTTCTAGAAAAGTACAGAGCATATGCAAAGGAAACTGCATACGACACAGTAGTGCAAACAATTCTAGACTACTGTTCCAGCACTTGGGGTCCTAATCAAGGAGGGATAGAAGGAGACAGGACACATCCAGAAACATACTATAACTATAGCTGGTTGGTATGAAACAGTACACTCACAGAACTTAACTGGATATCCCAGAATAAGGGTGATGACATTTTCGCAAGACCCAATCAAGTAAATTTAGAAAACTGGTATTTGCAGAAGACTGTGTGGCAATTCCGCTGCCACCGGCAAGTATCTTCTATAGGGATCATAAGACTAAGATCGTATAGTTTAGAGCATGTTGTAATGACTGAATTATGAAAGACAAAAACACACAACATCCAAGTACAAATATCAGATGTAAGTCTTGTACCTTTTAAGGTGCACAGTGCAAGCAGCTTTCATCAGCTCATTAAGAGTTAATATGCATTGAGAAATTGCTGACTTCATGTGCACCAATTGTGAATTGCAGGTAAAAAGCAACACAGTCATGCATCATCAATAAGCAAACAGCCTCAAATGCCACACAAGTCAGAGTTCAATAGATCAAGCAACATCCCCCTCAATCCGTGAAGAAGCAATAAAAAGGAGACCAGCAAGTCAATCCATAGTCTCCTTTTCCCTATCATTTCTGTATCTACCTCCTTAGCCTAACTTCGAAGTCATTCTGTACTGTCTCCAACCAGGTTATGACAATGCCCAGAAGAATATAGACAGTTGTATGTCTCTCACTTGATATGCAAATGGAATAAGGCAGAAAGCTGCTATTATTTGTGCACAGTACCCTCCACCACACACTTCAAAATGGCTTCCTAAGTTTATATGTAAATTTGGAAGTGGACTAAAGACTAAGGTGGAGCTCCCTGGATTCTTTTATTAACATTTGTCATAGCCATTTTATATTGTCACACACTTATCTCTGTCAGCTTTTAATGAAAAAGTCCCTCTTCACTTTGTTTCATTTACTACTTCAACATGAGAAAGTAAATACACTCATGGAAATTGAAATAAGAACACCGTGAATTCATTGTTCCAGGAAGGGGAAACTTTATTGACACATTCCTGGGGTCAGATACATCACATGATCACACTGACAGAACCACAGGCACATAGACACAGGCAACAGAGCATGCACAATGTCGGCACTAGTACAGTGTATATCCACCTTTCGCAGCAATGCAGGCTGCTTTTCTCCCATGGAGACGATCATAGAGATGCTGGATGTAGTCCTGTGGAACGGCTTGCCATGCCATTTCCACCTGGCGCCTCAGTTGGACCAGCGTTCGTGCTGGACGTGCAGACCGCGTGAGACGATGCTTCATCCAGTCCCAAACATGCTCAATGGGGGACAGATCCGGAGATCTTGCTGGCCAGGGTAGTTGACTTACACCTTCTAGAGCACGTTGGGTGGCACGGGATACATGCGGACATGCATTGTCCTGTTGGAACAGCAAGTTCCCTTGCCGGTCTAGGAATGGTAGAACGGTGGGTTCGATGACGGTTTGGATGTACCGTGCACTATTCAGTGTCCCCTCGACGATCACCAGTGGTGTACGGCCAGTGTAGGAGATCGCTCCCCACACCATGATGCCGGGTGTTGGCCCTGTGTGCCTCGGTCGTATGCAGTCCTGATTGTGGCGCTCACCTGCACGGCGCCAAACACGCATACGACCATCATTGGCACCAAGGCAGAAGCGACTCTCATCGCTGAAGACGACACGTTTCCATTCGTCCCTCCATTCACGCCTGTCGCGACACCACTGGAGGCGGGCTGCACGATGTTGGGGCGTGAGCGGAAGACGGCCTAACGGTGTGTGGGACCGTAGCCCAGCTTCATGGAGACGGTTGCGAATGGTCCTCGCCGATAGCCCAGGAGCAACAGTGTCCCTAATTTGCTGGGAAGTGGCGGTGCGGTCCCCTACGGCACTGCGTAGGATCCTACGGTCTTGGCGTGCATCCGTGCGTCGCTGCGGTCCGGTCCCAGGTCGACGGGCACGTGCACCTTCCGCCGACCACTGGCGACAACATCGATGTACTGTGGAGACCTCACGCCCCACGTGTTGAGCAATTCGGCGGTACGTCCACCCGGCCTCCCGCATGCCCACTATACACCCTCGCTCAAAGTCCGTCAACTGCACATACGGTTCACGTCCACGCTGTCGCGGCATGCTACCAGTGTTAAAGACTGCGATGGAGCTCCGTATGCCACGGCAAACTAGCTGACACTGACAGCGGCGGTGCACAAATGCTGCGCAGCTAGCGCCATTCGACGGCGAACACCGCGGTTCCTGGTGTGTCCGCTGTGCCGTGCGTGTGATCATTGCTTGTACAGCCCTCTCGCAGTGTCCGGAGCAAGTATGGTGGGTGTGACACACCGGTGTCAATGTGTTCTTTTTTCCATTTCCAGGAGTGTACATTCCAATGCGCATAATGTCAAAGATCAGGAACTCTCGTCAAATTAAATTAGCTTCTGTGAAATATTCTTTGAAAAATACAAAAATTATATAACTGGCAACTATACCACACCTTCTACAAAGCACTGATTTACTGATCTGAGAAATCATGACTTAACTCACAAGAATAATACAGGATAATAATTAAGTCCGTGAAATATTTCAGACAATTAGCAGAGGTATATAGCCAAGAACAATTGAACAAATCATACAATATGTGAAAGACAAACTCTCAAAGTTCTTTTACACTATTTATAAAGTTGTGTGTTCATTCTTCACCACAAAACTAACTGGTATTCAAATTCTGTCCTCCACTATTAATAAGATCAGGAGTGGCAGTAAAGACAGCTGCTGTGACAAAATGGAATCCCACAAGAACATTGCTGGTTGCCATGTCTGGAGTGCGTGGAGGTCACTCGGGTAGTGTCAAGTCAGCCATCGCAACATGGCCTATCCAGTGATGTGATGTCATCTTGTGCAAGCAATCATATACAGAATTATGGAAATGGGGAGTGGTTTCACCTTGTTAAAAAATGAAATTCCTGCTATCAGTTTCAAGTTGTGGCACGAGTCAAAACTGCACCATGTTGGGACATGTGATACCACTGACAGCTCTATTGTTTGTGGTGCCCCTGCCAGTGGCTTTCCAAACTAACTTACTGGCACCAATGTTTTTAAGAAATAAAATGAAAGAACAAAGAAAGAAGAGTTGAAAGTTCATCTTTCACATACCGTATAAATTGTTACATTGTGTTTAGCCATTTACTTATGCCAATATTTTAAAATTTTTCATGGACTACAATAAAAGTAACATTTTTTATTAATGTTGTGAAAGTCATTGTTTAGTCCTCCACTATTAATAAGATAAGGCTATATGAACAAATTAGTTTAAGTCTTATAAACCAACACAAGATACTTAACCAATTCCACAATACAACCTACGCCCCACAATGGACACTGATTAAACATGCGTCATTTACGCAAACTGTTGAAAAACATATGCTAAATGGCAACAGCAGGGATTGCCATTGGTAAAAAAACTCACCTGTTCACGACTATACCCAAGATCCATTATATTACGGACATAGTCCCTGAATTCATCTTCAGACACCAATGTTGCTTCTAAGTCACCCATTTCCTCGTGTAAAAACTCAGGCGGTATGTTGATTGGAGAATTTGAAGAGGAACCACTCCTGTCACAGAAATTTCACATAGTGAAAGATGACTTTTTTACATAAAAAACCCAGCAATATTAAAATCCTTTCATTGTATTAAATATCCTTAATTTAAATCATAATATGTTTAAGATTTTAAATGCAGGATTTGCTATCTAGCACATAAAGCTTTTAAAGTCCTGATGAGTAAACAGGATAGAGTAACAGCTGACTATTACTAGCCAGCCAACCAATGCTAATGGATTCCATGAAAACATACTGAACAAATTAATACCTAAGAAACATCACACAAATCTACATGGGAACGCAACACAGAATGTTAAAGGAGTCACGACTCCTTATTTTGGTAATTTATCACAAGAGCTAGCTAACATTCTTAAACTGTTTAAAGTCAAAATCACATTTAAAATCAACAACAACTTAAAATTTAAATTAAAAAATAATTTAAAACAGAAAGTTAGTAAATATGATAAAGCTGGCATCTACAGAATTTATCATAATAGTTTTAATGCAAACTAGATTGGTCAGGCTGATGGGTCCATCAAGTTGTGGTATAAGGAATACAGGGACACTTTTTAGCTTAACAATTTTGAAGAGTCAGCCACAGCCATGCATATCCAATAAACTGACCACCCTTTGCTGGGAATTGAAGACTCACAATTCTGTACATACAAGATAATGGTCGGAAACAGGATCTACTGGAACTGTTAGAGATTATGACACACATTACAAAAAATGAACACACTTTACATGAATAGATTATAGGAGAGACAACTTTTTTAAAAAAATTGTAGCTCTATGGTAATAACAAAATTTGTGGTTAGCTACTTTATAGCCACTGTCAGTATTCAGTGCATGGTGTAATTCAAACTCCCAAGAAACTCCGTAGGAGTGTGAATTATCTTTGATGATTGATGAATGTCAGATTACTTGATTACTGTTACGCTACATGTGTGTGTGTATCCAAATGTGTCTTTTAGTCGAGATATTGACTGTACATGCAAATAGATGTTGCTGTGACACTGCTCACATTTACAAACTGCATATGCCATCTTATTTTATTTTGCTGAGTGGACAAATGATGTTGAAGCACGTTACGAAGACACTGTTAGGGGAAGGGACCATGATTTTTTTAGTATTTATAACTATACTTTTATCACAAAGAGCAATTCTGATTATGAATGCTCGCCACTTCCAAACATGTCAATTCTAGTGTTTCTGCATTTTTAAAGGTGGTTTAGCCTCCATTTTAACACCTAACAACTGTGACCTCACATAAATCATGGGTAAATTCAAAGTCCAAATAAATGTTTCAATTTATTTCTCTACTGACCACAATTTTTGTGAATAATCATTTATCAGTATGTAAATATTAGTAGGAAATAAGAGTAAAGATTGGTTGGTTGGATGGAGACGGGACCAAACGACACGGTCATCAGTCCCTCCGACCTTAGATTAACTAAAACTGATAAAATCCCACATTAAAAGAGGGAACTAAAATATCCATAAAATGATAAACTATTGACAGGGAATGAAGGAAAAGGACAGAAGAAGAGGTGACAGAAAGAAAGTGACTAATGACAGGGCTGTGAAGGAAGAAGCACAGGAGACAAGAGAGATGTGCAAGACATAACAGACCCCATAAGGAAAGGAGTGGGAGGGCTGAGGGCTGGAGTGAACCACCAAGCCCAGTTGAAGCCAATCCAGTCGGGGCAAAGGGGGAACAAGAGGGCTTGCCATCCCCTCCACTCACCGATAAGGTGGAAGGTCCCTCCCTTAAATAAATTGATATAAAAAACCCATCACGAATAAAATGTAAAACGAGATCCGCTGTTGAGGCATTGTCAGCCAACAACAGGGGTAGCGAGTCTGGAAAGCTAAAAGCCTGTCGCAGGGTGGCTAAGTTGGGGCAGTCCAATAAGATGTGAGCCACAGTCAACATCGATCCACAATAACAGAGACGGGGAGTCCTCACGACGGAGGAGATAACCGTGAGTCAACCAAGTATGGCTGATTCGGAGCCGACATAGGACGACAGAAGCCTTACGAGAGGCCCAGGAGGACGACCGCCGCGGAGTTATAGAATCCTTAATGGCCCTGAGCTTGTTTGGCGAAGGAAGTGTGTGCCAATCTGCATCCCAAAGGCCCAAAACTTGACAATGTAATGACGAGCGAAGGTCTGTTTCCGGAATGCCTATAGCAAGAGACGGCCTGGTAGTTGCTAACTTAGCCAGTCGATCGGCAAGTTCATTGCCAGGAATCCCAACATGGCCTGGAGTCCAAATGAAAACCACCGAACATCCACATTGAGCAAGGAGAGAAAGAGTCCTGGATAGAGATGACCAACAGGTGGTGAGGGAAGCACTGACCAATAGCGTGCAAACCGCTCAATGAGTCACTACAGATAGTGAAGGATAGTCCTGAGCAGGAACAGATATGGTCCAGTGTGCGCAAGATGGCTACCAATTCTGCAGTAAAAACACTACAGCAATCGGGCAAGGAACGAAGTTGTGTGTGTCATGTATAGGTGTCAGCAAAACCAGTGCAGCAAGAAACCATGGAGCCATCAGTATAAATCACTTCTGAACCCTGTAATGTACTGAGGAGACAGTACAATTGGTGGCGAAGAGCCATTGGAGGGACAGAATCCCTAGAATCGATTGAGAGATCAAGACAGAGCTGTAGCCGAGAGACGCGCCAAGGAGGGGTACGTGCGTGAGAAGAGAAGAGAGGCGGTAAAGGGAACTGCTGGAGTTCAGAAAAGAGCGACTGAATGCGGACAGCCACGGTAAGCCCACATCGTTGCCACCGCTGTGGCAGGGTGATCTCTGTGTCTAGATAAAGGAGACCATAATTAGGGTGCTTCGGGGTGCAGCGAATGTGGAGCGCATAAGATATCAGTTGTTGTTGGCGCAAAACTTGCAGTGGTAGAAACCCTGCCTCTGCGAGAAAGCTAAGTAAGGGGCTAGTCCGGAAAGCACCAGTCGCAGTCCACAGTGGTGGATGAGGTCTAGGATCTGCAGCGTCGAAGGCAATGCAGAATCATAGACAGGACTTCCATAGTCTAAATGAGACTGGACCAATGCTTTATACAATCGCAAGAGAACAGAGTGGTCTGCACCCCAGGTGGTATTGCACAGACACCTAAGAACATTGAGATGGGACCAGCACGTCCTCTTTAGCTGGTGAAGATGAGGGAGCCATGTCAACCGGGCATCGAAGACCAGACCCAAGAAGTGATGGGTGTCCTCTACCTCGAGGGGTTGGCCATTGAGGAACAGTTCCGGATGGGGATGGACTGTACGGCGACAGCAAAAATGCACGAGAAATGTCTTGGACACCGAAAACTGAAAGCCATGGGAGAGAGCCCATGAGTGGGCCCTGTAGGTGCCCCCTGTAGATGGTGTTCTGCAGCACCCATTACGGAGGAAGCGATGTAGATACAAAAATCGCCAGCATACAAAGAGGGGGACACTGTCTGCCCAACAGCTGTCACCAGACCATTAATGGCTAGGAGAAAGAGAAGGATGCTCAGCACAGAAACCTGCAGAACCCCATATTCTTGCCAATAGGGAGTGCTATACGAGCAGCCAACTGGGACCCAAAGAGCGACAAGAAAGGAAGTTACAGATAAAAATGGGCAGAGCACCAAGAAGGCCCCATTCGTGAAGGGTGGTGAGGATGTGGTGGTGCCAGGTGGTGTCACAGGCTTTCTGCACCTCAAAGAAGACTGCAAGGAGGTGTTGCCAATGGGCAAAAGCCAACCGGATAACAGACTCCAGGTGCATGAAATTATCTACCGTAGAGCGGCCACAGCAAAAACCACTTTGAGTCGATGACAAAAGGTTGCAGAATTCAAGGATCCTAAACAGCCGCCGACTCACCATGCGTTCAAGGAGCTTGCAAAGGGTGTTAGTAAGGCTAATTGAACAGTAGCTATCCAACTGAAGAGGCAGCTTCCCTGGCTTCAACACCGGAATAACAATGCTTTCCTGCCACTGGGTAGGAAGGTAGGAAAGACTCCCTCAATCCACAGATGGTTGAAGATGGTCAGTATACGATGGTGGCCAGCCACCGATAAGTATTGGAGCATTTAGTTATGTGTCCGATCCAGTCCAGGAGCCGTGTCAGGACAAAGGGCGAGGGCACTGGCAAAGTACCAGTCGCTGAATGGAGCATTATATGGCTCCGAGCAGCAAGAAACAAACGACAAAGGCAGTCATTCTGAGCACTCTTTCAGGAGAAAGAACGTGGGCGGATACTGAGGCGATGCCAAAGCTTGAGCAAAGTGTTGAGTGAAGTTTTCTGCTACACAGTCCGGATTGGTAAGGACAACACCATGCACAGAAATACCTGCAACCATGGTGGGAGGACACTGGCCACAAATTCGCTTGAGTTTTGCTCAGACTTGTCAAGAGGGGGTGTGTGGTCCTATGGCAGCTACATACCGTTCCCAGCAAATCCGTTTCTGAAATTTGATTAGATAGCAGGCCCGGGTGCAGAGTCATTTAAAGACCAGAAGAAGAGCAGTAGAAGGATGTAGCTTAAAGTGTTGAAGAGCACGGCAGCAGTCTTTTATGGCTGCAGCAATTTTCGGAGTATAGCAAGCGACCATCTTCCGGCGTGGGGAACCTGAGGAAGAAGGGATTGCTGAAACAGCTGCTGAAAGGATGGCAGCAGTTAAAGTCTGAGTAGATTCATCAACTCATCAACACTGTCATGTGGCAATACAGGGGGGGGGGGGGGGGGGAAGCAGAGGAGAAGGCACCCCAATCAGCCTTAGATATGGCCCACCTGGGAGGGAGACGGAGCGAGAGACACTGAACGAAGGTAAAAACAATTGGATAATGGTCGCTGTCACTTAATTCATCGTGCACTCCCCACTGAATGGAGGGAAGAAGGCTTGGACTGCAGATGGAGAGGTCAATGGTAGAGAAAGTGCCGTGCGCCACACTTAAGTGTGTGCGAGTGCCTGTGTTTAGTAAACAGAGGTCAAGCCCTGCCAGAACAGCTTCAACTGTCCTGCCCAGGGCAGTAGTCATATGACTACCCCAAAGAGGGTTGTGGACATTAAAGTCCCCTAATAGCAGGAAGGGAGAAAGGAGTTGTTAAAGAATGGTGGTGAGGGCATGGGATGTGGGCGGCCTGTCAGGTGGGAGGTAGAGATAACAGATTATGATTGGAGTGGCCAGATGGACCCTGACAGCAATTGCTTCCAGAGTGGTATGGAGGGGAACCCATTTACTAACAATGTCCTTGCGGACCAAGGTGTAAACGCCACCAGAAGCCTGAAAAGGGCCAGTTTGGTTCTGACAGGGAGTGTGGAACCCACGAAGGATGGGGGAGTAAGAATTGACAAAATGGGTCTCCAGGAGTGCAATACAAGCAGCAGAGTAGAAGGAAAGAAGGGTCTGCAATTCTGGAAGGTGATGCAAATACCCATTACAATTCCACTGGAGGATTCTCAAGCCAGAGTCAGTCACACCACCGAGTTGCCATCCATCACCGATAAGGGTGGGGTAATATCCATATAGGTGGGGTCAGACACTGTGGGTTCATTGACTGGACGACGGGAAGGCTACACCTCAGGGGGTTTCGGAGGGGCCTTCCACTTGTTCTTACATTTCTGCTTCTTCTATTGAGAAGGAAGAGAAAGGCAGCGAGGGCAGGCATGGAATTACACTGGGAAATCTTGGCGCCCACCGCCAGCGGATCACGCTGCTGATGTGGAGCCGTAGATCGCCGTTCAGGGGGGATGCCGGGAAGAGGAGTCCCGGGAGGGAGCTCCAGTACCGACAGCCGCTGAAGGAGGGGAGCACTTTTCCAGCAGGGGAGGGAGAGCAGCACCCAAAGGGGTGGGTATGGGTACTGACGGGGACGGGGAGGGGAAGGGAGAGGGAGAGGGGGAAGGGGAGGGGGAGAGGGGGAGAGGGGGATGGGGAGGGGGAGGGGGAGGAGGAAGCTGAAGGCATGGGGAGAATGGGGTGGGGCTTGGAAAAGGAGGGGGTAGGAGGGGGCATGGACGTAACGGAAGCAAAAGTAGAAGACACAGACATGGAATGGAGCCGGTCATACTTTTGACGTACCTCAGTGTAGGTGAGCCGATCTAAGGTTTTGTACTCTTGAATTCTCTCTTTCACAAACACCCGGCATAAAGGCGAGCGTGGTGAATGCTCCCCATGACAATTTACACACACTGGTGGGGGAGCACAGGCACTCCCCTCATGGAGGGGGCGCCCACAGTCACTGCAGAGGGGATCAGTGGTGCAGCGGGAAGACGTGCCCAAACCGTAAGCATTTAAAGCTTCTCATCAGTGATGGAATACAAGGTTTTACATCACACCGATACACCATTACCTTGACCTTCTCTGGGAGGACATCCCCCTCGAAGGATCATGAGACCCAGAAAATATTAGATACAGGCTCCCAGGTAGATGCCATTTTCCTTGACTTCCGGAAGGCGTTCGATACAGTTCCGCACTGTCGCCTGATAAACAAAGTAAGAGCCTACGGAATATCAGACCAGCTGTGTGGCTGGATTGAAGAGTTTTTAGCAAACAGAACACAGCATGTTGTTCTCAACGGAGAGACGTCAGCAGACGTTAAGTAACCTCTGGCGTGCCACAAGGGAGTGTTATGGGATCATTGCTTTTCACAATATACATAAATGACCTAGTAGATAGTGTCGGAAGTTCCATGCGGCTTTTCGCGGATGATGCTGTAGCATACAGAGAAGTTGCAGCATTAGAAAATTGCAGCGAAATGCAGGAAGATCTGCAGCAGATAGGCACTTGGTGCAGGGAGTGGCACCTATCCCTTAACATAGACAAATGGAATGTATTGCGAATACATAGAATGAAGGATCCTTTATTGTATGATTATATGATAGCGGAACAAACACTGGTAGCAGTTACTTCTGTAAAATATCTGGGAGTATGCCTACGGAACGATTTGAAGTGGAATGATCATATAAAATTAATTGTTGGTAAGGCGGGTGCCAGGTTGAGATTCATTGGGCGAGTCCTTAGAAAATGTAGTCCATCAACAAAGGAGGTGACTTACAAAACACTCGTTCAACCTATACTTGAGTATTGCTCATCAGTGTGGGATCCGTACCAGGTCAGGTTGACAGAGGAGATAGAGAAGATCCAAAGAAGAGCGGCGCGTTTCGCCACAGGATTATTTGGTAAGCATTAACGGAGATGTTTAGTAAACTCAAGTGGCAGACTCTGCAAGAGAGGTGCTCTGCATCGTGGTGTAGCTTGCTATCCAGGTTTCGAGAGGGTGCTTTTCTGGATGAGGTATCGAATATATTGCTTCCCCCTACTTATACCTCCCGAGGAGATCGCGAATGTAAAATTAGAGAGATTCAAGCGCGCACGGAGGCTCTCCGGCAGTCGTTCTTCCCGCAAACCATACGCGACTGGAACAGGAAAGGGAGGTAATGACAGTGGCACGTAAAGTGTCCTCCACCACACACTGTTGGGTGGCTTGCGGAGTATAAATGTAGATGTAGAAGTAGTGGTGCGATTGTTTGGAGGGCCTCGCTGCACACAGCAGATAAAACGAACCCCTCGCCGCTCAAGGTTAGCATGGAGCTCCTCGTCAGTTTGGAGAAGATGATCTTGGTGGAAAATAATGCCCTGTACTGAGTTCAAAGATTGGTGGGGCGTGACAGAGACTGAGACGTCACCGAGACGGTCACAAGTACGCAGGGCATCAGATTGGGCAGCAGAAGATATCTTTATGAGCAAAGCACCAGATTGCATTTTACTCATCAATTCCATTTCGCCATACTCATCTTCAATCGTCTCCACGAAAAACAAAGGCTTGGTCATGGCAAAACTTCCGCCATCTGTCTTGGTACAAACCAGGTACCGAAGGAAAGGTTTCAACCCAAGCCGGCGAGCTTGACCCTCCTCCCAGGGGGTGGCCAAGGAGGGGAAGGCCGAAGGATCAGAAAAAGGAGTGTCATGTCACGTCTGCTACCACTCTTAGAGACTGCCACAGAAAGGCCAGGATGGTGAAGCTTTTGTCGCTTCATGTGCAAGGCGTCTGCCCACCCAATCCGATCAGGGGCTTGCACTGTGGGCACCACCCAGCCACAGCAAGGGCCGTCTGGCACGGGGCCATTGCTGGGAGTTCTGGTGCCCCAAAGTGATGAGCATCAACTCCTGGGCATACACGAGGCGTTAACAGCTCATGTACTAGCAGTGCGATCCCTGTGGTTTCAGGGGGCTCAGCCAAGTGGGTACTTAACAGCCCCACCACATGGTCTGGCTACCGTGCTGGTGACCTAGCAGGAGGGGGGCCAGGGGGCAAAGGGAAAGGGAGGGGGAGGGAGAACCTGCACCATGGGAGCTAGGTAGGGAGTTCATCCCAAAATGGCTGACACTGAACGGAAAATTTTGTGAATGGAGGTCAAACCCCAAGGGAACCAAAAACACGGAAAAGGAGATGGAAACAGCAAACTAAACAATAGCACAGACCAAAACAAAGCCAGGAGGATAGCCAGGTCGACATAAAGAAGTCAACCAAGAGGGAAAAGAGGGGGTAGGGACAAAGGAGTAAGGATAGGGAGGGAGAGGAACAGGGACAGTAATGTAGCCTGAAAAGGAAAGGAGACTGTAATAGCTCGGGGACCAGTGCGTGCCACACACGTACCCACAAAAGGACTGTGTGCCCCCTGGTGGGAAATAAGAGTGAAAGGTAAAGTTGTACTGCACTGCGGACTGGGCTAAATAGAGGGGCAGGTCCTAATTGGTCCTAACTAGCCAGGTATTTCTGATGAAAATTTTTTTCACCTCTAGGATTCTAAACTGTCCTCAGAGTCAAGCCCCACTGCACAGGATTGCACAAGTGATCTCGGCTACTAATGTGCATTTTGAATCTGACTGTACAGCATTACTCAATTTCTGTATTACTATTTTATGTTACTGAAAATATCACTTGACCTGGAGATTGACACTTTAATTCTTTATGGGCAGCCTACACTTACAAATTATGACGGCTCAAGAAATGAACATGTTAGCCCGAACAGACTACACAGGACAGCACACTCCACTGCCATATTGAATGTTGTTTAAAACACTGGGTAAGTTTGAGGTATATCATTCTTTAGACCAATGTCATATTTCTTACAATGAGGAGCAGGATCTACGAAGCCAATTAATATATTTAAATACAGTATAATGTTTGAAACCTTCAGAGTTTCTTTGTTCTTTCCATGTTCTACCTTCTTTATTTCTACTTCATAGTTTAACTGCTTATTAAACTCTCTTTCATTAACATATTACTACTTTTAATTAAACCAATAGTTATTCAGAACTTCTATACAAGAATTAGAAACACCAACTGTCCTCCTGTGCCTCCACATCCAATGCTCAAACAAAACTTTTTCCAATCAATTCAAGATTACAGATTTTCAGCAGTACACCAACTGAAAGATCTGCCTTTACTTTCGACAAGATAACATCATTGTAAGATTTTTTTTGTCAACGTCTCTAAACAGAGTTTCTTAATCAAGTTATTTGTCTTTGGAAAAAACTGAGTTGACTTCGATGTATTAATACCTTGTTTATGATACCTATGCTTATAAACCTGTGAAAATTTTCAAGGTAAACAATGCTTTATGGCTACTTATGAATACCACATGAATATAATTTTTTTGTGTATTTGCGTGCATGCAATTTTAAAGATAGAGAGATTACCTTCAGCACAGTAAACAGACACACATACTTTTCTTTTGGTATTAAAACTACAAGGTATTGACTTTTCTGTTGGTAGACAGATTCTAAGGTGCACAAATTAGAAAGTCTTATCACTCTTACCTCTTACAATAAACTTATTCACTGAAGAAGTTCTATAATGTCTAGGATTATCACAAACAATTAATTAATGTGGAGTTATTGTACTTTGAAGTTCAATGTCAGTTGGCAACAGGGAGAAGGTTAGATGGGTGGGTTGTTTGGGGGAAGAGACCAAACAGTGAGGTCATCGGTCTCATTGGATTAGGGAAGGATGGGGAAGGAAGTCAGCCATGTCTTCTCAAAGGAACCATATCGGCATTTGCCTGGAGTGATTTAGGAAAATCACAGAAAACTTAAATCACGATGGCCGGACACGGGATTGAACTATCATCCTCCCAAATGCGAGTCCATTGTGCTAACCATTGCGTCACCTCGCTCAGTGAGACGGTTAGATTTAGTATCAATGTCACTTGGAAACAGAGACAAGGTTAGATTTAGTATAACTGACAATGAAGCCAATTAACATTGAGCACAAGCTCAGATAGAGGTAGAATGGGAGGGAAATTACAGATGTGCGTTTCAAAGGAACCATGACACAATGTAGGGAAATGACAGAATCCGGATGGGCAGACGGGGGTCTGAACCCTGGTCCTGAATCTGAGTAGAGTATTCCAATTACTGTGCCATCTTACTCAATGCAATTTGGGATAGCCAGAATAGTTACAATAAAGGATATCAAGGGAGCACAATAAAAGCCACAGGTGAAGAGTGGCATTGTAGCCTAACAACATACATTTGGACATGGATCAAAATGAGACTTACAGAAGTTGTACTTTCAGATTTTGGAGAAGTTAGTAACCATGAAAAACATAAAATTTTAAACTGTATTAAACCTTATATTAAACTCACAATACACTGCTCTGCAAAACTTCAACATGAGCTAAATAAAGCAACATAACACGTTAACTACTCAGTGGAAATCAATGAAACTGCAAGAGCATGCTGCCAGAAGACTGAAGAGACATGCACAAGAAGTTGTACATCACACGGCGTTAGGTTGGAGTGACTACAGTGCCAAATAGGGGTGCCCCAGAAACACGAGGCAGTTGAGAGAAAGGAAGGAGATAGTGTGTGTCAATCAGCAAGCAGTTACAGTGGATTGTGGCAGTGGTTTCACTACTAAACGGCCTGGAGACAACGTCTGAATGACCTCACACAGGAAAGTAGAACGAAAACTGACTAGCTGCTCACAGCATTTTCTCACATGCACAGGGAGCATTCCAAACCACAGGCTGAAGAAGAGGATGTGGTCAACCACGGTCAACTATGGAAGCAGATGACCACTATCTTCTGCAGCAGGCAAGAAGGGATCCACATCAACCACTGAGTGCAATTGCAACCACATTTCCCAAGGCTGCAATCTCACAGCGACTGCATGAGTGTGGTCTCTCTGCCCAATGATCAGTATTGGCGGCACCGTTTGTGACGGTGCGAAGAGTATAGGGACTGGATCAACAAGGAGCGGGGTTGCATGCTCTTCCGAGATGATGGCAGATTTTGTTGGGTTGGTGATTCTGGACGTGGTGGAAATACGTAACACAGCCAGGAACATTGGCAAACATGATGGTTTTGGTGGACCAGGTGTTATGGTGTGGGGAGGCATAATTTTACATGGGAGTCATGACTTCCAAATCTTCGAACACGGTACACTCACTGGTCAACATTATTTTGACAACGTACTTCTTGCCCACATTTATATCTTTTCATGGGTACAATTAGCCATGATTTCATTTTTACGGATGGTAACGCACAATTGCATCGAATAGAGCATTTGGAGGAGCTCTCTGAATGAGAGGATACTTGGCAAACGACTGGCCTGCCCGACTTTGAACTTAAATCCCATTGAGCACTTGTGGCATGCATTGGGGGAGAATATTGCAGCACATCCACATGCAGCAATGACCATCCCGCAGCAGTCAACCCTGCAGGTGAAAGAACGCAATGCCCTACCAAAAGAACTTCTTAGCAACCTTGAGGCCAGTACAGGAGTACACTGCAGAGTATGTGTTGCTATCTGTGGAGAACACACACCCAACTGAGAACTATGTCCTACCTTTTGTAATGTCCAGGGAACCATCATAAATGGGCGTGACTTCAGGGTAATTACTGCCTTTGAATAAAAGTGTCATTCTTGTTTGTTTGGGTATTTCTTTCAGTTACCTTTGTACTATACTGTAGCAATTCTTTCCATTTATGGTCCAAGTTTCATCAAGCTATGTCACTTGGCAGTGACACATCATGCAAAACTTGTTTTCGTAAGTTTTGCATACCAGTATAATTATAGGTCAAGAAAAACTGATACTAGGGCTAATTCAGTTACTGTACAGCTTTGTTTCAAGTTGTGCTGTCCTTCTATAAACAGCATTCACTTATACTATAGTGGGGTATATGTAAGAAGGTGACAGTATGACGTGTTCTGCACAGAAAGAGATACAGAGAATACTTTGTGGCACCGTCAGTGCAGCGTGCAGTGCCACATCACACGCTCCAGCCACTGCCCATCCCAGTAACTGGCAATGAATGGGTGAGAGCTACATCAGGATAACTGTGTCTGCTTCCGACACTGCCTAGCAGAATTCATGTGATCAGTAAATCAGTGCCATTCTTCTTAACATAATACTTGTTGTGTTTGCTTTATGCCACCCATAACGAACACTACAGTCGTTAAGTACCATCACCGTACCTCAATTAACATGAAATCGATGCTACATGTTCTACAATATATTTTGGGTAAATGTCAGCATCAGCAGTAAAGATTGAAATCCTGTATTTCACAGATCGATTATATGTTGGAGTGGCAATTGCTGAGGTCACAAGATAGGCTCATCAGTAATTTCAAAATTGTTCTATGCAGTAGAAGTGAAGATATCTGTTGGAAGTAATCGTCACATTACATGTTATACCTTATAGAAAATATTGTGTTGTTATGATATAGGCCTTCAAGGTTTGAATAGTTAGCACTGAAGATGGTCTTACAGTGAGCAAAATCGATCTGGAAGATAAAGGATATCAATCTTTATGACTGATGCTGCCATTTATTCAAAAATATAGTGACAATAATACAGCCATCGTGCACACGGTTCCCAATGGAATTATACATCAAAATGTTCTACATGCACCCCGCTGCACGTGCTACAGGCAGAAATAGCAGAATGACAGTATCAGGTGGAGTGTCACATGATACTCTGTTTCATGCCACTACGCATTGGCCCACCACCCCCGCCTTCTTATGTGCACACCACTACAGTGAAAATAGCAAAAAATAGAAATACAATGCTATAAAAATAAGACAATCTCTCCATGCATAGATAAACCACGTAGTAGCAAACAGGCACTTCAGCATTGGGTACAGTGTTCACATTTTATTATGGCCTTCATCCACAACAAAATGCTGAGGTAAACAAAGTGTGAATTCAAAAAAAGTATACTAGTTGGAAAGGAAAACTACCTACAGGCATATACAGCACATCATTCACAATTTGCATACAGAGAAGGCAACAAAGTGCAGCCAAAGGTTGAAGCAAAAATACTTTAAAACCTAAGTGAGGGAAAACTTTTAATTAAACTGTGTAACCAAAAATTAAATGAAATTAATATGATGAGACTGAGGAAGAAAGAACACAATGGACAATATGTGGAAAAGATGGCTCAGTTGGGATGAGGATGAGGCAACCAAGGGTGAATAAACTTGAATGGACTGGAAAGTGGAATTAGTGAAAAGAAACAAAATATGGGGAGAAAGAGCAGGTGTATTTTAATTCCCACATATGCTAATATCTTATGAGGACATAAACCTCAGAAGCAGTGAAATTTCACTCCTTTAGCACAATGGAGCACTGCATCAACAGTAACGAACAGACCTGGGAAAACAATTCTGAAGCCAGACGTGTTATGATCAGATTCACAGTGAAAGTTAGCAAAAAAATTAATAATGGTAAGTATTCTATTGAGGACATTCAATCTTGTACTTATACAAATTTGTAGACAATCAGAATTAATTACGCCTAATTACAACCATTTCCAAAATTAGTCTTGCTAGGAGTTGCTGAAATCACTCATTGATGATACAGTCATTCTACTGGCTGCTGAGCAGTCATACGGAATGTAGAAAAGTAAAGGTCACATATTACAGAATAAGTATGATAATAGGCTGCTTTCAGTAGTGACTAGGTCACTTCCGGTATGCAGCATCATTTCTAGATATCAGGGACAGAGCTACTTGAGCCCTACACAGATATTTCATATCAACTGTATCAATCATGACAACCAACAGTTTACAGCCACCATCCAGGTCTGTTATATGTCCTCTGCATTTTCACCTATCCTGCCACTTTGGCACCAACCTGTTCCAGTCCTTTCCTCCAAATTCTCTCCTTCATTCCTTTCAGTGTAGTCTTGATCTTTCGCTTGGATTCTCAATTAATGCACTCTGTACCCTCATTCTCTTTACCTGCCTGGTTGATTCTGCTGCCCCTGTAAAAGTACCTGTTTTACTATATCCCTGAGCATTTCTTATTCTGTTCGCCTTGCTACACCCACTCAAAATCCGTAAAATTATATTTCACATGTCTGTATATTCCTTTAATTCATTTTCTTCACAGCCCACATTTCAGAAGCGTAGGTCAAGTTAACCCAAAGTAGAAACAATATATTATTCCTCTGTTCTTTGCAGGACAACTAGATACGATATTTCTTCTTTACAACCACCACAAAAATTTTATTATTATTACCATTAGCTACAACTGATCTTCCACACTTGGAGAAATTTCGCTGAACTGGAAGTGTGTCCTCCACTGTAAACAGATAACTTGCTAAACGTGACCAGGTATAAGAACATGCTTTACATATCTTAACTAAGGTGGGCCATTTTGTATTAAATATGCAGCAAAAAAGAAGCAAAATTAAACCACAGATCTTAAATTAAACAACCTGGCAGCCCCTCAACTTTCACTACACTAAACTGTTCACACACCATGTTATAAATTCAGACATTTTACTTCATATTTACTATGTGGTATCACAAACCTGTGATCCATACACCATAACAGACTATAGTATGTTTGAAAGTACTTTAGGAATGGCAGCTACGGTGGAAGTAGTAGAGGGGAAGCCTATTCTGCCAATCCCATGACCCCTGTAACTGCAACGAGCACCCAAAGTCGCCAAACCTCTACGCGTACCACATGATACTTCTTCCTTGCACTACACTTGAGTTTCAGACAGGTTGGTGTTCTCTGTGATTTCTACAACCTGTGAGTTTGTTTGCTTGCATTTTTACTGTTACAGGAGTCATTATTATATTTGTTACTGCTATTTGCTGTGTATTACTGACCTATGTCAGAAGCAAGTGTGTCAAAAGATGAGTAAAAATGTTTGACATTCACTTGGCCAGGGGACTGCCATTTGAGATCAGTTGAGAGAAATGGCTTGCTCATTACGTAAATACTTTTGGAGACTGAAAAACGTAATGGTGGCCTGCTGTTCTCCATTACCAAGGTGGTTGACACACTGCTGTAGCTTTAAATACAAACAAAAACACTGTTGTGAATAATAGCAAGGAAATATTGGAGAAAAAAAAGGAAGTTGCAAAAACATATTTAGTATCCCTGCCAACAGACACTGCAACAAAAGCAGATGAGCTGGCATGATCAGTGCCACAGAATAGTGGAGAAACCGGCCACGGTGGGTGCACGTGACATGTCATACAGGCAGATCCGCTGACGGAGGTGTTTACCTACAGGCAGCAGTCAGCCTACTGTGACAGCGCTTACGCCGAATTGAACTACTGCAGACCTTGTCTTGCGCACTGTGTTGAGCGTTGTTGCCAAGTGCGCAGTTGACAGAGGTTTTGGACACACTGCTGCTCGCAGACAGACTCGAATGGTGACATCCCCTGCCCCTTCATCTCACAGCGTTCTCTTCCCTGGCTATTATTGAACCACCATCAGGCCACAAAGTACCCAGCCCAACTGTGTAGTGTAGCGGCATTGTCATGCCAGTGCCGAGTCTAAAATATCAAAGCTTCAAACTCCAGAGGAGAAAAAATGTGTGGATAAGCACATTACTAATATAAATTCATTTGCTGACAATGCAATTTGTGACCACATTTATGATTATTACTGCAGAAAGGAACATCCAATAATCAGCAAGTGACTGGCCACTAAAACGAAATCAAGTCTTTTTCAAGGTAATGGTACAACATTATTCACACTTTTGCACAACGCAGGATTTCATTATACTGTTCATGTTTGTGGAAGGGGGGGCCAACCTCTAGTTTTAACAACTAATCCATTTTGCATTTCCTACCATTCTACAATTTCTACATTTTCAAATGCACAACATTTTTGTTATCAAATTCCTGTAACTCAATGTTAGCGCTCTGAAATTTGGATCTCATATTTGTTTCTCTCAACGTAAGTCCAGATTTGATGTGCAGAGCAAATTTTGCAGCTCTTCAATACACCTGTTATCTTCTTACACCAACTCTGTATCTGTCCCTTTCTACTGACACTGGAGACAAAGTACTCAAAGTTGGCATCATTTATTTTTCAGTTTTTTAGTTGTAAAATCTTTCACAAATTGTTCTTGCTTCACTAACTGTTAATAGCTTCTCCTCTTCTGTAGTATCCAGTATTAAACTTCAATTCTCATTTCCATAATTTGAATTGTATATTGTTAATTTCACATTCATGATTTGTAATTAATATTTTTTCATCATTTTTGTTAGGTGACTTAACAGCCATCTTGTCATTCATAAAATGTATATCTGACCATAAGCTGTTTTGTTGAAAACTTTAAGCACGAGGTGGTTTCAATCTTAGATCACGATCAGCAGATATCTATCCAAAGTTACAAACACAGATAAATGTAGTTTGCAGAAATATGTAAAGAAATTATAAAGTAGTACAAAATGAACATGAATACTTACAAGGTTAAAAATAGTTCAACTAAATACACCTCTCATGTCATTATTTGACAGTGAATACAACTCAACTCAGGTGTTATAATATGTAATATTTCCAGTATATTAAGTTCTACACAGGGCACTTAGAGTGCACTTAGTATTGACATCAGTTAATAGGACAGTCTACACACAATGAGAGGGCTAGAGAAGTAAATACTGCCATCGTACAAACTCTGAAGAGTTGGTTAAAGACCTTCACTAAACCTTTTCATCATTTGATACAAAGTCTGTCAATTATGAGTTAACTGCTGATTGCACGAGACTAGATTATCTTTGGTGTACATCTCTGGTAGTTTCTCGCGTAAACAAAAAGTGAAAAATGAAGTTTCCATTACAAAAACAGACAAACACTTATCCCACAGCAAGAAGGTACCAAGCTCTGCAATATCTAGATGCTAAACAGTTGGATAATTATTACATAATAATCTCTGAGGTGTAAAAAAACATCAATCACAACACAAATGTAATGTACATGATTGGTCATAAAAAGTTCTTAAAATAGGTACCAATTGTCAGCTACCATTCATTTACACCCTTGGTGCATTAATCAACTATTACGATGAGGTAACAATTAAGTATGAAGGATCACATCATATATAACTGTTTTATCAGTTAAACTGGTTATTCAGTAATGTTTTTAAAATTTTACAGTGTGATACAACAATTACATATGATGTAATCCTTCACACTTAATAATTACCTTATGGTAATGGTTGATTAATGTACTTATTGTGTAAATGAATGGCAGCTGACATTTGTACTGATTTTTAAGAACTCTGTGTTTTTTGTCTTTTAGTCAATTTTATATTATGACCAACCATGTACATTACATTTTTGTTGTGACTGCTGTTTGTTTTTACATACCTCAGGATTATTATGCAATAATACACTACTTTTTAGCATCTAAATATTGCAAAGCTTTGTGCCTTCTTGCTGTGGGATACATGTTTTTCTATTTTTGTAATGGCCACATCGTTTTTCACTTTCTGTTTACATGAGAAATCACCAAAGTAGTTCACGACAGATAATCTAGTCTCCTGTCATCAGTAGTTAACTCATGGTCAACATACTTTGTATTGCAGGATGAAAAGGTTAAGTGAAGGTATCTGATGAACTCTTCAGAGTGTTCACTATTGCAGTACTTGCTTATCTAGCCATCACATTATTGTATATACTGTCCTGTTAACTGATACCACTACTAAGTGCACCCTGAATGTCCTATGTAGAACTTAATATACTGGAATTTATTACATACACCACCACCTGAGAGGTATCCACTGTCAAATGATGACAAGAGAGCTGTATTTACATGAACTATTTTTAGCCTTTTAAGTATTCACATTCTTTTGTACCTCTTTATAATTTCTTAACGTATTTCTGTGCACCATATACATCTGTGTCTGTATCTTTGGACAGCTATCTGCTGATGATGGCCTACACACGAAACTGGTTGATGTTTAAGATTTTCAATAAAACGGCCAACAGTCAAATATGCATTTCATGTAATATTTTGTACTTTTTATGATGAAATGACCATATATGGCAATAGTACAATCTTTGATTCAGCATATATTATCCAAAGATCATAGGGCAGATTAGTATGGACCATAGAAATTCACATTTCATGATAAACATGAATTCTGCCTCAAAATATGAAAGAGCGAAATTAATTAACAGATGCTGTTTCATAGCAAATTGTGTCCAGATGAACTATTTCGTTAGAGATAGTAGGAAACAACTTTATCTACTGCATATAAATATCAAAAATGTTCCAATTTTTGGTTACTGGTGCATTATCTGGCAAAGCCCAACTGGGGAAGATAATATGCGTAAGAACATGTTAGCAACACAAAAAAATGCACGACTGCGATGACATACCAGTGCGCTCGACGCTCTGGCGCCATGCCATCATTCACACTGGAGAATCATACAAACATAATGTCATTTGACCATCAGACTCCTGCATGGACAGCATAGTAATAAGCATCCCAGGCACAGAGAAACAACTGAAAGATTTGAAAGCAAATAACTCACCAGGTCTGGATAGAATCACAATTCAGTTTTCAAAGAATACTCCATGGCATTGGCCCCTTACTAGCTTTCATTAATCACATATCTCTCACCCTGAATGAAGTCCCAAATGACTGGAAAATAACGCAGGTGACTGTGTATAAGAAGGGTAAAAGAACAGACTCGCACAATTACAGACCAATATCCCTAACTTCGGTTTGCTGCAGAATGCTTGAACATATTCTCAGTTTGAATATAATAAATTTTCTTGAGACTGAGAAGTTATGCCCACAAATCAGCATAGCCCACAAAGCACCGCTCGTGCAAAACTCAGCTTGCCCTTTTCTCACAATATCATATGAACTACAGATGAAGGACAACAGGTAGATTCCAAATTTCTAGATTTCCGGAATGCATTTGACACTGTGCCACATCGCAAGCTGTTAACGAAGGTACTAGTATATGGAATAAGTTGACAGATACGCGAGTGGCTCGAAGCCTTCTTAAGTAACAAAACCCAATATGTTGTGATCAATGGCAAGTACTCATCAGAGACAAGGGTATTGTCAGGAGTGCCCCAGGGAAGTGTAATAGGACCACTGTTGTTCTGCTGATAATGCTGTGGTGTACAGTAAGATGTTGACGTTGAGTAAATGTAGGAAGGTACAATATGACTTAGACAAGATTTCTGGTCGGTGTGATGAATGGCAGCTAGCTCTCAATGCAGAAAAATGTAAGTTAATGTGGATGAGTATGAAAAACAAACCTGTAATGTTTAGATACAGCATTATTAGTGTACTGCTTGACATAGTCATGTTGTTTAAATATCTGGGAGTAATGTCGCAAAGCATTATGAAATGGAACGAGCACATGAGTACTGTGGTAGGAAAGATGAATGGTCGACTTCAGTTTAATGGGAGAATTTTGGGAAAGTGTAGCTCATCTGTAAAGGAGAACACATACCGGACGATGGGGGGACCTATTCCTGAATACTGCTCGAGTGTTTGGGATCAATTCAGAGGTGGGCTGCTATTTTTGTAAACAGTGGGTTCTAACAACACTTCATTGTCATGGAGATGCTTTGGGAACTCAAATGAAAACCACTAGGGTGAAGGCGACATCCCTTTTGAAGGACACTATGGAGAAAATTTAGAGAACCAGCATCTGAAGGTGATTGCCAAATAATTCTACTGCCACCAACACACACTGTGTGTAAGGACCACAAAGATAAGATACGAGAAATTAGGGCTCATATGGAGGCGTCACCCTATTTGCGGGTGGAACGGGAAAGGAAATGACTAGTTGTGGTACAGGGTACCCTCTGCCAAGCACAATATGGTTGCTTGCAGAAATGCTACGTGGATGTAGATGTAGATGCCAACTGTGGACATTGAATGGTCTCTTACAAGATACATGTCATGTAATGCAACATAGTAATCAGTCGTGGAATACAGTTTCTTAGAACAAAGAAATGCGTACGCAATATTCGAAAGTTGGCATAATGCGGACACTTCTACAATGACTTTTTTTTGGGGGTGGGTATTTTGAACCACGGCTGAGTCGAATACCACTAGAGGTCAGGCCCTTTGCTAACTGTTAAGCATACTCTGCCAGTCTCGACAAGCAACTGCACGGTAACTGTGCCCAAATGTCTCCTGTTGTGCATTGTCTGATGTTTTCTTTTATCATTCTGAAATGAATGAAGATACTAATCCTGGTCCATCACAAATTTTGATTAGGACCCTCACAACAGCAGAAAGGATCAGTAAGCACTGTGAGAACGTTTCAGTTCTGCTTTTGGATTACACAGGTGCAGGCTTTTGCACTTGGAGATGGAGGTAGGGCTCATTTGTCCGCACTGTTCCTCTCCCCTCTGACGGCCAAAAATCCAGTCTGTTTACACTCACCGCTAAATCTACATCTACATCCATACTCTGCAAGGTGTGTGGCGGAGGGTACCTTGAGTACTGCTATCGGTTCTCCCTTCTATTCCAGTCTCGTATTGTTCATGGAAAGAAGGACTGTCGGTATGCCTCTGTGTAGTCTCTAATCTCTCTGATTTTATCCTCATTGTCTCTTCGCAAGATATACGTAGGAGGGAGCAATATACTGCTTAACTCTTCGGTGAAGGTATGTTCTCGAAACTTCAACAAAATCCCGGATCGAGCTACTGAGCATCTCTCCTGCAGAGTCTTCCACTGGAGTTATCTATCATCTCCGTAACACTTTCGCTATTACTAACTGATCCTGTAATGAAGCGCGCTGCTCTCCGTTGGATCTTCTCTATCTCTTCTATCAAGCCTATCTGGTACAGATCCACACTGCTGAGCAGTATTCAAGCAGCAGGCGAACAAGCGTACTGTAACCTACTTCCTTTGTTTTCGGATTGCATTTCCTTAGGATTCTTCCAATGAATCTCAGTCTGGCATCTGCTTTACTGACGATCAACTTTATATGATCATTCCATTTTAAATCACTCCTAATGCGTACTCGTAGATAATTTATGTCATTAACTGCTTCCAGTTGCTGACCTGCTATATTGTAGCTAAATGATAAGGGATCTCTTTCTATGTATTCGCAGCACATTACACTCGTCTACATTGAGATTCAATTGCCATTCCCTGCACCATTCGTTAATTCGCTGCAGATCCTCCTGCATTTCAGTACAATTTTCCGTTGTTACAACCTATCGATATACCACAGCGTCATCCGCAAAAAGCCTCAGTGAACTACCGATGTCATCCACAAGGTCATTTATGTATATTGTGATTAGCAACGGTCCTGCAACACTCCCCTGCGGCACACCTGAAATCACTCTTACTTCGGAAGACTTCTCTCCATTGAGAATGACAAGCTGCGTTCTATTATCTAGGAACTCTTCAATCCAATCACACAATTGGTCTGATAGTCCATATGCTCTTACTTTGTTCATTAAACGACTGAGAGGAACTGTTATTGAGCGCCTTGTGGAAGTCAAGAAACACGGCATCTACCTGGGAACCCGTGTCTATGGCCCTCTGAGTCTCATGAACGAATAGCACGAGATGGATTTCACACGATCGTCTTTTTTGAAACCCATGCTGATTCCTACAGAGTAGATTTCTAGTCTCCAGAAAAGTCATTATACTCTAACATAATACGTGTTCCAAAACTCTACAACTGATCGACGTTAGAGATATAGGTCTATAGTTCTGCACATCTGTTCGACGTCCCTTCTTGAAAACGGGGATGACCTGTGCCCTTTTCCAATCCCTTGGAACGCTACGCTCTTCTAGAGACCTACGGTACACTGCTGCAGGAAGGGGTGCAAGTTCCTTCGCGTACTCTGTGTAAAATCGAACTGGTATCCCATCAGGTCCAGTGACCTTTCCTCTTTTGAGCGATTTTAATTGTTTCTCTATCCCTCTGTCGTCTATTTCTATATCTACCATTTTGTCATCTGTACGACAATCTAGAGAAGGAACTACAGTGCAGTCTTCCTCTGTGAAACAGCTTTGGAAAAAGACATTTAGTATTTCGGCCTTTAGTCTGTCATCCTCTGTTTCAGTACCATTTTGGTCACAGAGTGTCTGGACATTTTGTTTTGATCCACTTTGACATAAGACCAAAATTTCTTAGGATTTTCTGCCAAGTCAATACATAGAACTTTACTTTTGAATTCACTGAATGCCTCTCACATAGCCCTCCTCACACTACATTTCGCTTCCATAATTTTTGTTTGTGTGCAAGGCTTTGGTTATTTTTATGTTTGCTGTGAAGTTCCCTTTGCTTCCGCAGCAGTTTTCTAACTCGGTTGTTGTACCACGGTGGCTCTTTTCCATCTCTTACGATCTTGCTTGGCACATACTCTGCAAGAACATAATGTCTGCACTCTGCACTACAGCGATCAGCAAACGAAACCTGTCTCGTATTTAGACTGCCTCAAAATTCTTCCCCTAATGTTGGAATAGTTATTTATGGTTCTCCTTCTGCACCACGTACCTCGTCGGTTCTGTCTGTAACATTGTCAAGTACGGTCGCCCGCCTACGAATGCCCAAAAAAGATCAAAATTAATATTGTGTAGATTCTGTAATTCACCTATAGCACAAGACATTATTGGAAGCTATCAATGCAGGTTCAGACTAGGCAAGTCAACTGTAAACCAGATATTTACTTTCTGAGAAATAGTAGAAAAGACCAATGAATTCAATGTTGGTGTGCACCATCTTTTCATTGACTTTAAATCTGCATATGACACAATAAACTGGGCCAAACTTTATGAGGGAATGTGGGAATTTAAGTGCCTGGATTGGAGCATTTAATAGGGGTCACCCTAAAATACCCCCAGTGTACAGTGCGAGTGCAGTCCAGGCTATCACCTCAATTTCCCACTCGAACTGTGCTAAGGAAAGGATATGGGCTTTCCTGACTACTTTTCAACCTGACATTTGAAACACTGGTGCATGAATCAGGTACTCAGACAAGAGATACTATCTGCCGTAAGTTTGAATAATTGCTGGGATATGCAGATGACTTGGATTTAATGAGCAGAACACTTAGAGATCTACAAAGTGCATTTTCAACTCTAAAACTGAGTGCAGAGAAGATGGGCCTAAGAATTAATGAAGGAAAGACAAAGTATATGTATACTGGCACTAACCAACACTTACAGCCCACATTCCTTGATGGAATGACATTACAGTGAGTGGAATGTTTCACCTATCTGGGCTCAAAGATAGAAGCAAATGGCACCACCTTTACTGATATGACTCACATAAGTGCTTCTAACCGATGCTGCTCTGGAATGTTGCAACATATTACAATCCAAGCTTATATCACGATGGACTAAGTGCTGACTTTACAAAATGCTGATACGCACAGTACTTACTTATGGCTCACAAACATGGACAATTACAAATCAGGATAAAAACAAACTGAGATCACATGAAAGAAGTATATTGAGGAGGATTTTTGGACCTGTATATGAAAATGGTACCTAGAGAATGCGAAGAAATGACAAAGTTTATGACTGCTGTAAGGAGGAGGACGTGGTCAAGTTCATAAAGCTGTGTAGACTGAGATGGGCTGGACATGAAATGCAACTCGATGAGAGAGATCCCACAAGGAAAGCCTGCTGCAGTGAACCTGGAGGATGACGAGGTCAAGTCGGTTGCCGTAACTGAAGGTCCACAGTGAAGTCCAGAAAGGAATGGCAGAAAATTATTGAGGAGGCTAAGTCCCACCTTGGGGTGTAGTGCCAATTGAAGAAGAAGAAGGTTCTGTTATCATCAAATTGGTCAGGCAAAGAAATATAATATTGAGAAACGCCTTAAATCAGATACGCATTTAGTTCACTGGCGGCAAATGCGGCTGCTTCTCAACAGTACAATCATTTGTTGAAAAACTGAATATAGCCAAAGGGAAAAAACAACGGCCATTTCAAGGAGATGGGGGTGGGGAGACATTGACTTTTTTTGTAAAAGCAAATATTCCACACAAAATGTTCACCAACCACCAGTCAGTTTCAAAGCACTATGGCTTTTTTCTTCACTCAAGTAGCATAGCAACATTTTACATTGTGCATCTACCCGTATTTACCAAAACAAATGTGAATATCGACAAAAATAAACACCACATGTTTCAGTCCCTAGTAATTAGCAGAAGTATAATGCATGTGGAGCTTATTCCACAAGCACTCTACAGCACTGAGTTTGATTATTTGCATTCACAGCTCTGCAGTATTTTAGAAATGACAACACGTTTCCTGCTAACTGTATTAACCCCTAGACTGAGCTGTTCCTTGTGCCGCTATCTGTTCCCACCCATGTAATTAATCCTCTGCCTCGCAGTGCTTCTTGTAGTGTGCCATAATCTGACACATTTCAGTGCACTTTTCTCAAATTAAGTGATTGTTGGGACTGTAGGTTCTCAACAACTGAAGGGCTGAAAGACAGATTGTGCCAAATTATTTTCATGTTTTTAGAGCTGCGGTCAAATACAGGGAGCAAAAGAATAGTTACAATTTGTACAAGAACCAGATGGCAGTTATAAGAATCCAGGGGCATGAAAGGGAAGCAGCGGTTGGGAAGGGAGTGAGACAGGGTTGTAGCCTACCCCCGCTGTTATTCAATATGTATATTGAGCAAGCAATAAAGGAAACAAAAGAAAAATTTGGAGTAGGAATTAAAATCCATGGAGAAGAAATAAAAACTTAGAGGTTTGCCGATGACATTGTAATTCTGTCAGAGACAGCAAAGGACCTGGATGAGCCGCTGAACAGAACGGACAGTGTCTTGAATGGCAGATATAAGACAAACATCAACAAAAGCAAAACGAGGATATGGAATGTAGTCTAATTAAATAAGGCGATGCTGAGGGAATCAGATTAGAAAATGAGACACTTAAAGTAGTAGATGAGTTCTGGTATTTGGGGAGCAAAATAACTGATGTTTGTCAAAGTAGAGAGGATATAAAATGTAGACTAGCCATGACAAGAAAAGCGTTTCTGAAGAAGAGAAATTTGTTAACATCGAGTATAGATTTAAGTGTCAGGAAGTCGTTTCCGAAAGTATTTGTATGGAGTGTAGCCATGTATGGAAGTGAAATGTGGACAATAAATAGTTTAGACAAGAAAAGAATAGAAGCTTTAGAAATGTGGTGCTACAGAAGAATGCTGAAGATTAGATGGGTAGATCACATAATTAATGAGAAGGTACTGAATAGAAGTGGGGAGAAGAGAAATTTGTGGCACAACTTGACTAGAAGAAGGGATCGGTTAGTAGGACATATTCTGGAACAACAAGGGATCACCAACTTAGTGATGTAGAGAAGCGTGGAGGGTAAAAATCATAGAGGGAGACCAAGAGATGAATACACTAAGCAGATTCAGAAGGATGTAGGTTGCAGTAGTTACTAGGAGATGAAGAAGCTTGCACAGGATAGAGTAGCATGGAGAGCTGCATCAAACCAGTCTCTGGACTGAGGACCACCACCACCACCACCACCACCACCACAACAACAACAACAACAACACAGCGGACACCATCTGTTGATTGTTTGCTGAACTGAGTGCTTCACAAAATCGTTGTTGTGGTCCAAATCCCTCACAATACGATATAACAACCGGGTAACTAAAACTCACTCTAAGAAATCACAGTTCCCTTTAGAACCATAGTGGGCCATATCCAAGCAGCCAGTCAGAACAAATGACGTACCAGGTGATGTAAACATTCAAGATGGCTGACATAATACAAGTCGTAAAAAAAAAAAAAAAAAAAAAAAAAAACGGGGGGGGGGGGGGGGAGGAAACGTGTGAAATTGTGATCAGTGGATGAAAAATACTAGCAAAAGGAAAATAAAAATGGGTTAATGCAGGACACTGACTTTATAGTCTGTATAATGGGTTCAAACGATTTGGCAAAAAATGTAGCAGAGGTTTGCGTGTAAATGCTGCAGAATTTTTTACAAGCTAACAAATGCAGAAACACTGTAGTTGCCACACTGCCTCATAGGCAAGATCTAATTTACAGATCATGTGTAAACAAAGAAATTCAGAAAACAAATATTAAAATAAGGTTCAAATGGTTCAAATGGCTCTGAGCACTATGGGACTCAACATCTTAGGTCATAAGTCCCCTAGAACTTAGAACTACTTAAACCTAACTAACCTAAGGACAGCACACACACCCATGCCCGAGGCAGGATTCGAACCTGCGACCGTAGCAGTCCCGCGGTTCCGGACTGCAGCACCAGAACCGCTAGACCACCGCGGGCGGCTCTTAAAATAAGGAAACTGTGTTCTCAGTACGCTAAGCATGTTGTACTGGATGTAAGCAAGCTTCATCGAAATCTGCACACAAACCTTGGAATGCATTTGAACTATGAAGAGAAAAGGTTTGATTGGAATCATGTTAGTGAAATAACTAAAGAAAAACTTCTAAGGAATAGAACAATCTATCAGCTTCCTGTACATCCTTCCAACAACAGCAATGGGATACAACCTGGTAAAACAAGACAACCACCATCAAGAAGTGAGGATATTTACTAGTCACAGGTGAAGAAAGCACCTCCATAGTTCATCCTAGAAGTGTTCTTCAGATTAAAATGAAAGGAAGGCAGGGAGAAATCAGATATGCCAAGTGGGAAACCCAAGTTTATAACTGTCCATCAAAATGTGCAGTCATCGTGAAACAAAATAAATGAGCTTGAAGTATTACAGTCAGATCAATTAGAAGAAGTGTCAGTAATGTGTTTTAGTGAACATTGGCTAACTGATGAGATGTTAGTAATCACAAGTACACAGGGTTATGTTACGACATCTCGCTTCTGTAAGAAAATATCAACACATGGAGGAACATGTATATTTATGAAAGACAGTATCAGCTATTTCTGCCTAAAATCTCTCAAAAAGTCGGGAAAAGAAGGTGATTTTGAAATTTCTGCTGCAGAACTAACCTCAATAAAAACACAAAAATATTCTTTACCCAACTTGAAGGTAATCTTGACAGTATCAGGGACCTAAACAAAACAATTATACTATGTGGAGATTTTAACACAGACTTTAAAAAAGTTTCAAAAGATAGAGATGATCTTATGGCTATTTGTGCAACATAAAACCTGCTCCCAATTATAAATTCCCCTACCAGAGTTACAAGTGTATCCAGCACCACTATTGATATGATACTGATAAACAAGGAAAGCCATGAATATGCAGCTAGAAACTTCAACACATGTTTCAGTGACCACTATGCACAGCTTCTTGACATATCTTCAATGCTGAACTTAATTATACAAACAGAAACAATAAAAATAGGAAGAAACTTCAGCCATCAAAACATTGGATACTTTAGGAATTTACTGAAGAAGGAAACCTGCACTGAAATGTACAGATGCGAAAACACGAATCAGAAGTTCAAATATATTTATGGATATATTTACACTTATTTTAACATGTCATTTCCATCTAAAAATCAGACAATCAAGAGTAGTAGGCTTAACAGAAGAAATTGTTGGTTGACAACAGGTATAAAAAAAGTCATGTGCTGAAAAACGAAGATCACATGAGATCTCCAAGTCTTCCATAGTATCCAATGAATTCCTTGAATATTTCAAGAATTATAAAATGATATTTAAAAAGTTATCAAAGAAGATACAATAATAGCAAATGACTGCTATATAAATAACTCCAATAACAAAATGAAAGCTGTACGGAGTATAGTGAAACAGCAAACTAACAATGTTTCTCCTCACAATTCCAATATTAAATTGAATTGTAATAGTACAGACATTAATTATGATAAAGAAATAGCAAATGTGTTCAATACTTATTTTAGCAATATAAGTGAGCAATTAATCACTGAAATCAAACCTTGCAATAAAAACGGCACAGTATCATCTGTAAATAGAAACACAAATCCTACCTGACTGTTTCTGTTTTCAACAACCCAGAATGAAGTCCTGTCAGTTATCATAACTTTAAAAGTGAATCATTTCAATGGAATAGATGGCATCCCAGACAGCCTTATTAAAAAATGTGGAGATCTCGTTATTGAACCATCGTTCTTCTTCCTCCTCCTACGTGGTCTGGCCCAGTGGTCTTTTAGTTTCCCCACATGGCACCTTTCAACTCTTTTTAACTTAGGTCCCGTTCTTCCTTTACACTGTACGTTTAAAAGGCCTCTGACCAGGAAATGATCACTCCCACCTTTGACACCCCGTGCTGTCTTAACGTCTACAACCCATCTCTTGGTTCTTAGATTAATGGCAACATTGTCTATTTGATTTATAGTTCTCCCTTCTGGCGACACCCAGGTTCCTTTACGTATGGTTTTCTGCTGGAAGTTTGTGCTGGAGATGAACAACCCTAATGATGTAGTGAAGCTGATGAACCTCGCCCCCATCATCATTGCTTAGGTCATATAGACTGTGCTTTCCTGTTGTGTCTTGAAATATTTGTTCTTTCCCAACCTTGGCATATATCACCAAGGAGGATCCTCAGGTGTCCATTTGGTATAGCGTCCATCACTGCCCCTAGCTGTGCACAGAACTCGTCTTTCACTTCACTTTTGCTCTCCTCCATGGGAGCATGACAGTTCACAAAAACCGCCTTAATATGCTTTACATCCACTCTTAGAGCAGATATTCTTGGGTTGACTGACACCAACTCTGAAACATTAGTGACCAATGTCTTACTGATGCAGAAACCAGTGCCTAACAGATGACCTCGTTCACAGGCTCCATACAAAATAGTACAGTTTTCAACATCCATCCTTTCAAACCAGAATTTTCCCATCATGCCTAAAAACAGCTAAGCTCAAACCACTATTCAAAATAGGTAAAACGAATTAAGTGGCTAACTACAAGCCCATCGCTCTACTTATCTGTATTCTCAAAAATCATAGAAAAAAATTTTTCAAAGAAGAGTAACAGATTTTCTGAATGAGCATGAAGTACTATCCACAGTGCAACAAGGGTTTCAAAAAGGTCAATCAACTGATACAGCAACTTTTGAACTATTAAGGGAAGTATTTCAGAAACTAGATAATGGCGAAAATGTCATTGGCATATGTCTAGATCTCCCTAAGGCTTCTGGTATCATAGATCACACAAAACTATTGCCTAAGCTTGACAACATGAGGATTTGAGGAATATCTAACAACTCGATAAAGTCATACCTAAGCGGTTGAAAACAAGTGGTTGAAGTGCAACATCAAAATTTCATCAAACTCACTCAACACTATTCAAACAATGAAATCATTAAATATGGAGTGCCACAAGGTTCAGTTCTATGACCTCTTCTATTCCTTTTATATGTGAATGAACAAATTCTGCGAGAACATCATCTAGTTTGCTGACAATACAAGTGTGCTAGTGAATGGGAAAGACATGGAAATGCTTCAGAAGTCTACAACAGAGACACCGAACAATACTGAAAACTGGTTTAGTCACAACAAATTGGTAATAAATGCAAGTAAGACGGTGGCACTAAATTTCTATAATGTGAAAAAAGATGAGCAATCTGTTCAGAGTCAGATATGACATAGATCTTCAGAATATAGACAATATTAAGTTCTTGAAGTATGGATCCAAGATAATCTTAAATGTAGAACTTATATTGAAAAAGTCTGTAAGTAATTAAACACTACATGCTACTTAATGAGAATATTAGAGGGATGCTGCAACAAAGATTCTCTGAAAACTGTGTATTATGCCTATATATACTCACAACTAAAATATGGAGTTATTTGCTGTGGTAACTCTTCTCTTAGCCAAAATCTCTTTAGGCTACAAAAAAGAATTATACTGTAAGAATAATGGTAGGTTGTAAAATTGAACAAAACCTGTAGACATTTTAAAAAACTAGAAATCCTCCCACTTCCCTGTACATATGTGTATGAGATAACTGTGTCTGTGAAAAAGTATTCAATGGAAAAGCCCACTGTCTTCCAGAAAAATGAAAATATCCACTCCTGAAACACCAGGCAAAAAGGAAACTTTCATTTAGAACCCACCAACACCACCCTGAATACAAAAGGAACCCTGTATTATGGGAAAGTTATTTATAATAAACTTACCCCACAAATTAAAACAATAAATGACCTGGCAAATTTGAAATCAACTGCTAAGGCATATTCGACTCATCACTGCTTCTATAGCCTCCACGAGTTCCTTCAGGAAGTTCACTAGCGATTTGTGTCTTTGCTTTAGTGATGTGTCATATAAATGTTACTACAAATTTAATTATCTGCCATGTAAATGTTGCTGTAATACAAATATTAACCTGCTGGTACAGTACATGCTCTTCCTGCTTTAAAATATCTAGTCAATTCTTTGTACAATATTTGCTCTGTATATTGTAACTCAGTGACCATTTAATGTAGAAATAATGAAATTAATGCAAATTTAATATAATATTTTGTTATACATTGACTCGTCAAACGTCAGAATGTACTCTTTGTGTATATATGATTGGCAGGACCAATAAAACTCAACTCTACTCTAGAGTATGTTAATTCAAGTGGGAAACATGCACCTGCAGAAACATACCCAGACAAAGACTGTAAATGTGGCCTTGCGATGTTTTGAACATTTGGGCGATATGAAATATGGAGCACATATGCACGATATGTTCTGGTCCACTGATGATTTTGACCAGCAAAATGGACAAATTTCAGGGACAGTTCATGAAATGAAAATCAAGAAATAATGTGGAAATACTAATTCAGAAGACAGGCATAAACAACATTCATGTTTTTATTACACCAAATTGAAGGTATGACTGAAACGTAACAGCTACGACCTTTCTTCTTCTTTGAAGTTTCTTACCACCATATTGTCACTCACATTAATTAACTGAAAAGCTAATAACATGTGAACATAAAGGCTAAGCCTATCAAAATATGGACAACATAAATAATGCTACACTTTTGGAACTGTTATGGTGAAATAAACCTGTAAGAAGTATTCCTTATTCCTCAAGTCGATACTGTAATTGGTAGGAATGTTTGAAAACATGCTATTTACTTAAAATCAGTAAAATACGGTTATGATCATAGTCTATGACACATATCTGAAATATGATGTTATTCGTGTGTGTGTGTGTGTGTGTGTGTGTGTGTGTGTGTGTGTGTGTGTGTGTGTGTGTGTCGTTGTGGGCCTGTCTTGCCCATCACAGTTGTTTTAAGATAATAGATCAAAACTTTCTAGAATCAGGTTTTCTTTTCTCCAAAATGAAAGAGACTTCAGTAGTACTGAATCTGCTAAACACATAGCCAAACCTCTATTTTCAGTAGACAATTATGTGGATCTCTTAAAACACTGCAGGAGATAGAAACCTTTTACAGTAAAAAAATGAATCAATACAATGTGTTAATTTTCAACGTGCAAGGAAACTGTAGATGGTGAAAAGGCACAATGACTGAAAATTAAATGCATGAAATTTGACGCATCTCAACCATGTCGCTACTGAATAAATGAAATACAAAGTTGGAAAATTACTGGCATTTCACCAGTGAAAAGAGGCAGAAACACTATGAAGGTTAAATCTGCTGTTCCTTCCAACTGGTTTCTGGCACTAGCTTATCAAGAAGCAGTTAAAATAACTATAACTAAATATGAGCACCTAATGTCTTTGTTATCTTATATTCCACAATTTCACATAAATTTTTCCAGAATTTGGAGGTGGAAAACTTTGCAGCAAGAGGGGGTTTGGATACGGCCCACATATGATTTTTCTAGTTTGACCATAAAAACTTAGAGCCATAGTTGGCCATCTACAAGAGTATGAAATATGTACTACTGTGTACCATTATTTTTAGGACAAGATATTTGTTTTTTAATTTCATGTTGCAAGCATACTTTCACCAATGTCTATTTTACATAATAACATTAACAGTTCAAGTAATATGCATTCAACGAAGTATGTGAGGTACTAAACTTTATGTCCATTTTTCTCAGTTTCAAGGAAGTGGCATTTGGCCCACTCAGGCTATCAGCTCCACAATTTGAAGCTTTCAGCAGCAGAGATGTGTACTATGAAAATAAGCATGTTACAATAGATTTATTTTGGCAGTCTTATGAAGGTTTTTGCTGCAGAAGCAAATGCATACAGAATACTTTTGGAAAATAGATGTTACAAGAATTTCATCCTTCGAGTAATACATTTCAAAATCATGTTTCTAAACTAAACCTTATAGGAATAAGATTGCGAACAAAGAACAGAAATCTCAGTTGATGGTTAATAACCATCTGTGAAAATGCAATCGTCGTTTTATTGTACCCACATTTGAACTTACAAACTGTTCAGCATTTGTTCACCTCATTAATTAATTATGGTTAACAACCTATTGTCAAAAATGAATGTTATAATACCAAGCGGACCCTTTCAGCTGGTGTAAAACTCTAACTTCGTAAAGCCTCCTGAATGTTGCCAACTGCGGGACCAAGCACTGTTCGTCGAGCATGTAGTGCAGCGCTGCTGCTGCCAGGGAGGCCGAAATCAGTTCATTGAGCATGGTGGAGGGGTTATATTTATTTACGAACGCGATTGTGGCTGTTATGACATTCTAAAGCTGAGTGTGTAATGGTCTTTTCATTTTGCCTGTCTGCAACTCGATGTGCTATCTTTACACTGAGCAGCAAAATAATTCCTACCTAATTCATGTAAACACTACACACTATTAATCACTGCGCAGGCATTTGTGTTATTCCTCATAATATTAAGTTCACAGATCCAAATATCTAACCATTGGATTTCCTGCCACCATTATGCCCAAGGATAGTAACCCCAGCAGACTCTAAAAATTATACCCTGGCAGCTCCCGGAAGGCGAACTGCCTGTGTCAATAACCAGTAGACTGCCAGTTAGCGGGAAATGCTGCGAGTTATGGAAAACACGGAAGCTATAGTGGAATGACCAAGTGCCCAAGTCTGCAAACGAAGCATAATACATCATGGAAGCGAGACATACTGTCATACTAGTGACAAAGTTTGGTTGGTTGACTTGGGGGGAAGGGGAGAAAACAGCAAGGTCATCGGTTCCATCAAATTATGGAAGGATGAGGAAGTTGGCTATGCCCTTTCAAAGGAACCATCCCAGCATTTACCTGAAGTGATTTAGGGAAATCATCAAAAACCCAAATCTGGATGGCCGGATGCGGTTTGATCTGTCATCCTCCCAATTGTAAGTCCAGTGTGCTAATCACTGTGCCACCTCACTCGGTATATGAGGGTGGTTTGAAAATGTCTCAGAACAGAATAGAAAGAAAGTACTTACATCACTGAAACTTTTTTTTATTTTTCAATGTAGTCACCTTGTAGAATAATGCACTTAACCCCATGATATTCCAGTGCCTTGATCCCATCTCAAACATGAGTTTCCTCCAGGCCTGTAATTCCTCGTCTGAAGTGAATCTTCATCCACCAAGAAAAATTTTCAGTTTTGGGAAGAGGTGGAAGTCTGACGGAGTCATATCAGGTGAATAAGGTGGGTGTGGCAACAATTCATACCCTAGTTCGTGTTATTTTGCCATGGCGATGGCATGTGTGTGGGTGTGCAATGTCTTGATGGAAGACGACTTTCTTCATTGCTAAACCTATTTTTCGAATATCTTTTGTTACAATTTGTCCAAGAGGTTACCATAGTACTCTCCACTAATTGTTTGTCCAGTGGGGATAGTATAATGAACGGCATTCAATATGGATTTCTTGAACAAATGCCTTACAGATGATATGCCACGCTGAACTGAACTACAAGGGACATTTGTTAACATTATAGCAATGGTTTTTTAATCATCAACTCCAGAAGTACGAGGGGTCAGGTAGAATGACAAAGGTGAAGACATGATGAACAATGAAGTTCAAGATATACATAAAGTGCGGAACCATGTGAATGGATAAGAATACAGGTGACTCTCACTTTAAGATGAGCAAAAGAATGGATGCACAGAACAACAGACCAATATCACTTACATCCATCAGCTGGAAAACCCCAGAAATAAAGCTCTAAAAAGAACATGACCTACTGAAAAGAGCCTTCTTTTGAAGAACTGGAATGGATGCAAGAAACCGTACTTGTCTGGAGGTAATCAAATACTTCAACATAATAGACACAGATTCCATCTTCTTTGTTTATAAAATAGTGTTCTAACACTACGAAACTGTCAACACATAACCAAAATAAGATCGGAGACATTTATGAATATACATTTGGTTTGAAGAGTTTCACATGTAAAACATAAAACTGTATACAGGATGGCACATATTAGTGACAGTAACACCATGTGTGTAATATCAATTACGACCAACAGCATACTATGTTTATTCACAGATGATGTCTACAAAAAAGTATTACCCCTGGGCGATAGTAAGGCAATGCAGAACACTAGGCAGTATTTCACCATGTTCACTGAGTGGCAGCTCTGTTTAAATGTGGATAAATTAAAGACTGCCACAAAATACGTGAAATAATGCAATCTTAGATTAGTGGTAGAAGTCTGGCACCTGTCGTCTTTCACAAACAACTAAATGTAATACTATGCAGTAACATGAAACTGAACCAGTATTTGAAACCAGTAGCAGAGAAGCAAAATGCGAGTACTGAGGGGATCCTTGGTGCATCTGATAAGGAAACAGAGTGATGCAATGGAGTGAAATCCTGATCAGATGCCGTGTCAATTTGATGAGGAGTGTGACAGCTAGTGGCCACAAGGTGGTTTGCTTATTTAGGAGGAGTAAATCAGCATGCATCGTGCAGCAAGCAGCTTGCTGTTGGGCACACATTCTTCAGGAAGAGGTGCTCTACATCACCCCAGAAGATGAGCTGTAAGCGGATGGGAGTGGGAAAAACCTTGTTATTGTGAACCGTGTGAACTATGAAAGTACTAAGAAATAGTGCAAAATAGTGACTCCCAGAGAGACTGGAAAATAGTGTGGGGCTATTTTGTGTTGTTCACATTAGTCATGATATTTCACAAACGAATAAAGATATTCCTCAGGAAAAAATGGCAAATTAACGATAAAGTTGAGATGGAATTACTGACCTCTGAGCTATCTAACGTGATCAGCAGTTAAAGAGTGACAACTAATAGAGAAACATTTCACTACCACATTTTGAAATTATTTAACTCTATTTAATAAAACTGATATAACACTCAGTCAAGTGTCAACAGACAGAACTCTGCGACAGCTATCTACATATAGACTAAATTGCATTATTTACATGTTTGCTTAACTAGCAAGAGACCATCACTAACTACTTTTGAGGAGCTATGCAATTAACAGAATGTCACACACAGCAGCATGCATTAGCATTAAGACCTAGATATTAGAAGAAATATAAGTGTCTTCATTTTTATGCAAATTAAGATAAAAACTTAGATGATGTTAAACATGTATCATTAATATAATCAATTATGTGTGAACTGGAAGTGCTACATCAATTCTGAGTCCATAATTGGAAAGAGGGGGCTCTTTCAAATAGGAAAGCTGTCCTACTTTTTGTGCCAGAGTAAAATTGGGATGTATTTTGACTGTTCAAATTCAAAGATTTGTACTTTATGCAAATGCTACAAATCACAATAACTCATGAGGTATTTCAGTTATATACATAGTGGAACTTTTCAAATCTCAAATCAGACAGTGTCGGGTGTGGGCCAACAGTGAGGTAAATGGTGGAAATTACAAGACATGAATGTGTGTGTGTGTGTGTGTGTGTGTGTGTGTGTGTGGGGGGGGGGGGGGGGGGGATGACTACATACAAGATGCATTTGTGCAAAGTGGCTGTCTCTGTCTGGATGGCAGTTTAACAGCACTGATAAAGTATTTGTTGCGAGAAGTGTTAATTTCAAGACTTAATTTTTGGAGGAACTCCTTGTTTGGCATGTGATGACCAAATAAGACACACTAACTATTGAAGGGACTTAATGCTGGGGTGAAGCTAGGCTCCAGATACTAAAAGTTGTTGGTACAGAGGATACTCAATCAGTGCTTTGATGGGAATTGGTATAACATAACTGTAGTGAGCCAGTTAAGCTCAGCTGGTCCAATGATTAACAGCTCTCTGCACACATGTCTAAGGATAATAAACAATTAATTGAACTTTAATTCTCACATGTGTTGACAACCAAAATTTGAAGCCAGCCCTACATAACAATTATTTAGGAATATTTACAGACTTTTTGATGAACAATACTTTCAGGAGCAGAATGCGATGGTGCAAAAAATCCCTTTGACACAGAGGAGCACAAAAACATTAAATAGTTATCCGTTACATCAAGTTCCACTGTCTGGCTAAATGTGTCAACATTAAGAAAAGCAATCTTTATTTTAAAACCCCAGGTATGAGCAGAATTGTCACAACCACACACAAATGTTCTATCCTACAATACTGTTTCAGCATCTAATGTCCTTATGAACTGATTCTGGAAGTATACATAAGAAATCAAGAAATATGCTGCTAAGATCAGAACATGCTTGTAAGGCCAATATGACATACAGGTACAGTTTATTACTGATACTTTATGCAGATGTACAACAATTCTGCTGCCTGCACCATATTTCTCAACCAGAGACTAAGAAAATAATCAAGGTAAAGGTTCATACAGATCCGACTTATGCATTTCCCCTGCTCATGTGGGAGTTACATAGGGCAGGAAAACAACACAATTTTGGTATGAAGTGACTTCTGCCATGCACTGTAGGGTAGATGGTGGGGTACGCATGTAGATATAGGTATTTTCCTGATATCTTAATATCTGTATGAAACTTATGCAAATGCTTTCATTGCATTAGTAGCCAACACTGACAATTACCACACTTTTAATTTTGAAGCAGAACAACTTACCCACTGTGCTCTTCTGTGGATGCACTCCTTTCACATTCTGTATCAGCAGGGGCACTTTGAGCAGAAGCTTCATTTCCACCACCGGAAGTCTGTTCCCTCTCCTCACGTCCGGTCTGGTTTGGATTGGGAAGTACGTGGGGGCCATCACCTCCTCCAGGATGAGAGTCACCGCTTCCTGCAATCGTCACTGGCACACGAGGAGTTTCTCCAGCACTGGTTCTTGAGGCAGCTGTAGCTGGTAACGTTGACGATTCACTCTGAGCAGTACTGGACAGAGGCTGACTCGATGAAGCTGACGACTTATTAGTTGCAGGTACAGTTGAGACAGCGGGAGATCTCATAGCAGTGGTAGTTGCAGCACTTGTGGGAGTTGCAGATGCTGATGTAGTAGTAGCTGGTGTGCTTGTGCCAGCTGTGGTAGTCGTGGTTGAAGGCAGTGATGTAGCAGTCTGAGAACTAGAAGTGGCTGTGGAGTTTTCTGTAGACGGTGTACCTGTTGCCACGGTACTTTTTTCACCATTTTCGACAACCGCCAGCTTTGGTTTGCTTACCATAACAACAATGAATTTTTTCTCATCTATATTGTATTTGGACACAGGATCCTCGTCATTTAGTAGTTTCCCTGGAAAAAAAAAAAATTAACAGACTCAATAACTTGCATGAATTTCATTATCAATCACAAGGACTCAAATGCACACACTATTCCACATTTTTTAAGTAATCAACAGGCTAATCAATGACTGAAAAAAAGTGTTCAAACATTTGCAACCTGATCAATATCTTCATGAATATGTTATGATCTTAGTATTTCTGTGTTTGTGAAATCAACCTTTTTTTCCCCCCCAAAAAATGAAAGGGAATTAACAATCAGCTATAATTACAATTATATTTTATGCACAAGATGAAAGGAATGTGCTGTGCAATAATTAAATATCTACAAAATTAAATTTCACCCCTATCTAGCACATAATTTTAAGCTATCTGATACTTTCAAGAACACTGTGATCTGGATTTCATTGTCATGGTCTGTTCACATATGTACGACACACCAAATGATGGTAAGGTGTAAGAAAAACTACAACAGTTATGTCTTTAAGACTCATTTACTGTGTGGCGGAGGCCAGTTCTTCTCATTGGCAACTGGTAGAGGAAGCTAAAAATACCAGCACATCTCATGGTGTGTGTATGCTCACAATATGAAGAATTGTACTTGGAACTGACCACTTAAGCTCTCATTTCTTTAAACCACGTCTCTGAGACTTGTGTAACTACTAGGCTCATATTAGTTCTTAGTCTTGCACTGTGAAGGTAAATGCTGCAGTGTTCCCCCATATAACTCACAAGTTTGTGAAATACATGATGTGCTATCAGTGTAGCTTGGTGTGTAGAACACAAAAAAGTGACGGAGGTTGAAGCATTTCTGGAATGTAACGGGTCTCTCATAATACTTGGTACTGAAAGTTGGCTGAACGGGTGAAACAGAGATCTTCGGGACAAGCCCAATGTCCACTTCTGTTTATTAGTCCCAAAAGGCGAGTAGATTACCCATATTCACTGTGGAGAATGTAAGTCTACACACAAAAGAGAAGATTACAGATTAACACCTCATTGACAAAGAAGTCATCAGTGACTATCACAGGCTCAGATTGAGTAAGTACGGAGCAGAAAACCGATTGAGTTCTTTTAAAAGGAAAAATTCCAGCATTCACGTTATTTATGGAAAACCTGAATCTGGACAGCTGGAGAGTGATTTCAACCCCACTCCTCCCAAGCTCTGAGTTCAGTACCACAACCACTGTGCCATCTAGCTTGTTGTACATCAGCCAGACAAAATGTAAACATGATGAACATTCAAGGGAAGATCCCAGAATTACTCTCACTTGTTAACACCATTAATGTTCACCCAGTGCTTGGAATGGAGAACTAGGAGTAACCAACAATAAAATATTGAGAAAGATAGATTGATACTTAATATGCAGAAGACTAAGTTGCAGACAGGCACAATTGAAAGACACTTACACAAAGCTTTCAGCCAGTCTTCGTCAGCTAAGGAAAAGAGAGAAATGTACACCATTCATGCACACCAAGTAACAACACCTCACGCACACACGACTGCTAAGCCCGGCAACTCGGGCCAGAATGCCGGGCTCAGCTGCGTGGTCTTGTGTGCGCAAGATGTGCTTGCTTGATCAAAAATGCCCAGAAATAGAATATGATCCAAAGAAATCCAATACATTAAATTCCAGTGTTGTGTCACTGAAGACTGCAATGATTCTTTTCATCATCTGATAGACACAAAAAGGATGGAAGTAAGTGATTATGTGGTGTAAAAACAAATGAAATTGGTCAGAATGACAATTTCATGGCCAGTTGGCACAACGATACTCCCTGCAAAATATTCTCAAACATTTTTTGGAAAACGTATTAGAACAAAATTTGGAAACAAATCCATGACAGAGGTAAATTAAATTTGTTGGCAATAAACAGTCTTAACAAATTTGAGGATTACCAGAGGCTGAGATAAGCATTTATGAAGCAGTTCAGCAGTGACAATAAAGGTAAAAATAACAACAAAGCAGAAGAGTTAGCCCAGTTATTAAACAAGTTTAGAAAGAAGGCGCCCTTTTTTTCAAAATGGAGCAAGAATTTTTTAATTCAAGAAACTGTTTCAAGTCAAAGCTGTTGTGAGAAGGGGAGGTTGCTGGAGCTAATCAGTGGAGTATAGCAAGTGGGTGTAGGGCCACACATGGTCTACTGCAGTTGTTATGTGTGTGAGGACTAGGCATTTTTTGGGTAAACCATGACAAGAGGCTTTCTTCCTTTAAAAGGGTCTAAACCAGTTTACAAAATACTTCAAGTGTACATGGAAGATAGAATGTACCATAATGGAGTGCACAAAGGCCACAGAAATTAGCTTATAATTATCTATTCACCATCAAAATGTGCATCCAGTTAAAAATGAAGTTCACCAGCTTGAAGCTGAATTATAGTCTTCGAATAGTACATAGCATTGGTGTAGAGAGACTGAAATACAGCAATAGTGCTTTCATCATATGAATGTGGAAGCTGCTACAGTAGAACTACCTTAAAGGATAGGGGATCGTGTATTTATGCCACAGGTGGCATACATTTTATAGCTAGAGAAGATCTGATCACAATCAGTGTAGATGAGCATTTTGAATTGGTATTCAGTGAACTAACAATACTATACATCTGTAACAAGTTAATCATTTCAGTGCATGTAGTGCTCACAGAGCAGTAATGTAGGCACTTTCTTCAACACATTGACTGAAGTCTAACAAAGAATCTCACCCCAAAAATGTTAATACATGGAGACATGAATATTAACTCTCAAGTGAGCGTGCCTATGTATGACGTACAGCAATCTCAAATAACATTGTTTTGTACTGTTCCAGTGTCGTTTTATAACTGCGAGCCCGTTCCTGTTCATTATTGCTTTAGCTAACACAGTGATAAGCTGCACAGTACATGGCAACAGAGTGGTACGACGAAAGTTTTTTTTTTATTATTATTATTGTTTAATTCAACAGTCATTTAGCTCATATAATGCAAGTTTATTTTATCCTTGTGTAATTAAATTAAGATTAAACTGCAATTTTGCTCATACATATTTACCTTGGTAACATAAAGACAGCTAGCCTTCACATATGTATAAAGTACCCCGTGAGCCCGTTCATGTTATGAAAATTGGCGTACCTGCTTGAGAGTTAACAGTTAATAGAGTGTTAAGGGTGAAGCTACTAATAATTGCCTACATATTTTTAATATTGTTGGCATGGCACAAAAGATAAATGCTGCAACTAGGGCATCAATAATGATACTGAAAGGGAAAATTGTAAAATTTTTATAGATATCTTGGCCTCTTTGATCATTACTGTCCGATAATAGAGCTAAACACAGGCCTGGTAAAACTCACAAACTGCTGAATTCTCACAAATTTGCAGATTTTATAAATGATTATTTCTCTGGTATTGCAGCAAAGTTTCAATAAAATCTTCCTAAAACACATGTAGCACCCACAACTAATTACACAGAAAGATAATAACAACATATACACAATAACTGAGATGAAGGGTTGTGTCAGTTGGATTGTGCCAGGAGGGAAAGGAAGCAGAGGAGCTGGAGGGTGGTTTGGGGAAAGGTTGCGGACATCTCAGTGGAAGGCATTAGGTGTAAAGGATAGACCTCCAGATCTACAGGCATACTCTGCAAGCCATCATATGGTGCACGGTGGAGGGTACCCTTCACCATTACTAGTCATTTCCTTTCCTGTTCGACTTGAAAATGGAGAGACGAATAAACAACTGTATACATTTCTCCATACAAGTGCTGATTTCTCTTATCTTTCCTTTGTGGCCCTCACACTAAACGTACACTGGTAGCTAATACTGGTTTTCTAAATTTCCTCAATAGTGTTTTGCGAAAACAATGCATTCTTCTTCCAGATATTCTAAATTCAATGAGCATTTCTCTAATATTTGGGGTTAAATGACAGCAGTAACAAATCTGGCAGCACGCCTCTGAAATGCTTTGCTGTCTTCCGCAATCCGACCTGGTGAGGATTCCAAACACCCACAGGTGTTCTTTACGACGACTCCTTTACATATGAGCTACATTTTCCTAAAATTCTCCCTATACACCAAAGTCAACCATTCGCCTTCTCTACAACCATCCTTACATGCTCATTCAGTTTCATATTGCTTTGCAATGTTTTGTCTACATACTTAAGCCACGTGACTCAAGCAGCACACCATTAATACTGTATTCAAACATTATAAGATTGATTTTCTTACACATTTGCATTAAAATAGATTTTTCTACATTTAGAGCATCACACCAAGTACAAATTTTATCTAAGGCATCCCAGTCCTGCTGCAGGCACTCAATGACAATACTGTCCTGTATATCACAGTGTTGTCTGCAGTTGCAGATTGCTGCTTACCATCCCCATCAGATCATTTACATACGTAGAGGATAATAGCAATCTTATCACCTTTCCCTGGGGCACTTAAAATGACACCATTGTCTCTGATGAACACTTGCCATGAAGGACAAGAAACTCAGTTCTATGACTTAAAAATTCTTCAAGCCACTCACATACGTGGGAAAAGATTGTGTGCGCTCATACCTTTGTTAACAGTCTGCAGTGGCGCATGGTGTCAAACGCTTTCCATAAATCAAGGAATATGGACTCTACCTGTTGTCATCATCCACGGTTTGAGGGATATAGTGTGGGAAAAGGACAGGCCGAATTACACACAAGCACTGCTTTCTAATTCCATGCAAATATGTAACTAGAAGCTTTCAGGTCTCATGTAAATTTATTATATTCAGAATATGCTCAAGAACAGGCTGTTTTCCTTTGTTAAAAATATGGTTTGGATTGTTGTTATTCTGATTTATTATAACATTTTAATAGCATTTACAGTCAATTTTCTCACAAAATATCTGTTACTTTTATGTAATTAAATCTTAAAAATCATTAAATATCAAGATCTGGTTTCGTGATCGAAGATGCTCTGTTACTGGCTGATGCTCTGGTGAGTAAGACAAAGCTATACATCTATTACTGGAGCATTAGCTGAAGTTACGAAGTTTTTATGCACTTTTTCCATAAACAATTGCTACTTAGTGATGGAAAACATAATTACAATTTTCAAGTAACAATAGAAAGGAATTTTGTGTGTGCTGGTAGTGGAAGCCCTGTGAAAGTTGATGTATTTATGCTCCACCCATTTAGAGCAGCAATATTTGCAACAACATATATTCTTTTCCCTGCTCCCTGCAACATCATTTAACTCACTCAAAGCCAAGGAACTGTAGAACTTTTAAGACTAGATCCATATATTATAACTAGATGTTGACTATCAGTCATGAGCTACAACCCAAAGTGCAATAAAATTATTCTTGGCAAAACTTTGTGTGGATTTGTGCTGTAGTGGATACTCAGCAGAGATGCTGCATCCAGTAGATGTTCGGTGGCGCAGCAGATACTGTGTGTAACTCCAGATAAATAACACATGTTCGAGTCCTTGAAAGGTTATATATTTTAAAAGTTTTACACAAAATACAAAAATTGCATTAGCAAGGACTGATTGTAGCTGTTGTTTCAATTGTGGGATGTGTTATGTATAGCTTCACAATAGTCTTAGTCTGAGAATTGGAAAACAGAGGATAAATGCATTTACTTTGCGAACAAATAATTCACTTTTTTGGAATGCATTGCTTGTAGTGAAGATATCACCATATGCCTACAGAACACTGAAGTGGAGGACGGTGAGGTTATACGGAGAGATACAAAGTGTGCACAACATGCAAGTGACACAAACGTATGGGCTGTGAAGTTTGCGAATTTAAACTAAGGTTAACATCTGAAGCAGACTCACTTCATTTTTACCTAAGATGATGAAACTGGAAAATTTTAAACAATATGGATCCTAGCTGGACAGTACAAATATAAAAACATTGTTTCTAATAAAGTAAAAAGTGTTATGGTCACATTAACTAGGAAGTATCATTTTGAACATGACATGCATGAGCAGAGACTGCAATTGTAAGTGCACGTAAGCAGCAAGGAAAACACAATAATATTCTGTTTGTGATTGGTGTGTTGCAGTTTTGTAATTGTGATTAAGTTTTCATACGAGAGGACTGTCGTGTCGTTTTAAAAATACGTTAAAATGTTCTTACGGGTTAGAATCGAACCAGTGATCTATGGGATGTCATCTTATAAAATTCAATGGTCTACCGCTCAACAACTGAGGTACCAAATAACTGAGATGTAGCTTGGTAAAACAACAGTTTTCACTAGGAGTTAAATTTAATTGAATGACGCTATCCTTTCATGAAACAGTGGGAGAGCATATCTCTGAGGTAAGTTAATGTTAACTTCACAGTGCAACACATTTTTAATTAAGTTAGTGAACTTGTGCATCAATGTGGTGGCAATTTGCCGGTACAGTGCAACCATATTTTATGCATCTTCCCATTCTCTGGAATACTCAAAAACAACTTTTCAGGAGTTTTTATATATGTATTTGTACAGTGCGGTACCACATATCATTCGTAGCCCATTTTCAGCAATGTATTTAATTCTAAAAGAAGACACCACTGTGAATTAACACTCTGACAGCAGAAGCAGCGAGCTAGCCAGTGACATCACAGGCATCACATTACTCAAATGGAATGTATTAGTGGGCATTCAAATTATTTGAATTCCATTTCCGTTTTTATAAAAGAATACTGAAATTCAAAAGGAAAAAAAGCATGGTAGGAGCATAAAACGACATACTCAATCATTTAAGTCAATTTCCAGCAAACTGTCAAATACCCTATTCTGCAGCAAACCTACATTCAGGAAACAGGTCTGTTATTTTGCAGATCAATTCTTTCACCCTTCTTATATATAAAAGCCACCTGAGCTTTATTTCAAGTAGCATGGGACTTTACAGTCAGTGAGAGATTTGCAATAAATGCAAGTCACACTATCTGTAAAATCGAACTGGGATTCCGCCTGGACCTGACAACTTATTTGTTTTCAACCCTTTCAGTTGCTTCTCTACACCAGCAGCGTTTATTACTATGTCCTGCGTGACGTCACACAACGGTATGTCTCTACAATCCTCTTGCACGAATAATTCCTTGAACGCAAAATGTAGAACTTCATCTTTTATTTTGCTGTATTCTATTGCCACAACATACATGCAACAAGCAATCTGATTGATCCACTTACTAATTTTACACAGGACCAGAATCTATTTCGGTTCTCAGAAAGGTCTCTAAGGTACAATAGCTGAAGTTGTACGCTTCACACATTGATTTGATTATAAAAATATTAATTTCTACGAACTTTTGTCTGTCATCATTTCTATGTTATTTTTTGGAACTGAGTGTGCTACAATAACAGCAACCTCAGCATTTTCAGAATTCTGTTTTTAAACCACAGTGGGTCTTCTCTGTGCTCCATGATCTGATTTCACTTTCCATCCACTAACAGTAGAAGTGTGAAGAAACAGGTGCATAGCACTACTGAAGAAACTCTGTTGGATATACACGTTTGATGCAGTGCTCCATGCTACTCTACTCTATGCAAGCCTCTTCATCTCTGCATAACTATCACAACCTACATCCATTTGACCCTGCTTACTGTATTCCACCCTTTCCCTTCCTCTACGATTTTTATCCCCACATTTCCCCCTATAACAACGCTGACAATTCCTTGCGGCCTCAGGGTGTGTCCCATCAACCAATCTTTTTTTTTTTTTTTTTAGTGAAATTGTGTCACAAATTTATTTCTTCCACAGTTCAAGAAAATACCACCTCAATTTTTATTTGATATACCCACCTAATCTTCAGCATTCTTCTACAGCACCACATGTCAAAGCTTCTATTCTCTTCTTGCCTGACTTGCTTATCATCTACATTTCACTCCCATACAAGGTTTGACCCAAAATACACAGACACATAAGTTACCACATCTGATATGCTCTCACTATCATGATCCAAAATGGATAAGGCTGTTACAACAAAACAATGCATCAGTTACCTACATACCATTCCCTATGCTCTTAGACCAGTATAAAGTAAAGAAAGCACTAGTCTGTGATCACATCTGAGCAAATGTTTTGTGAGCATTATACTGGCCAAACAGAAGATGTGATATGGAGGCTCAGTGAGTTACTGGCAATAGCAACTTTAACACACTGAGGTAATGCCGCAGAGGTGTCAGGCATCATATCAAATGCTTCTTTTATCCCCACATTTCCCCCTATAACAACGCTGACAATTCCTTGCTGCCTCAGGGTGTGTCCCATCAATTATAATCCAGTGATATCTCCCATAGTGACATGAAGCCCACAAAAAAACTTTCAACACAAACAGAAAAAACTTCTTAATTTTCTTACTCATTTGCCAAATAGACACGTAGCATATGACAGTTTGCAAACTGTCCTCCACAAAAACAAATAATTCTCCATCATTAAATATGAGGATACACTTCATGTGTCTCAAAGTTCTCAGTACCAATCATAATTTGTCAAGTTACTCTCTCTCTCTGTACTTCGTAAATAAAAATGGTAATTAAGATTGAAAAGTACGATTTTATCTCATCAGCCATCTGTAAAGTGGGTGAAATGGTTTCCGGCAAAACCAAAACGAACACTGAATGTTGTAGATCACTGTGTTTATGGCTGCACTGACCTCCATTTGCAACAAGTATAGAGCTCCACATGCTTTTTACAATATGGAGGCAGTCAGACAAGAGCACACAACAGCCAACAAATCAAAGTAAGAAAAAGACTCAGCAACAGGGTATAACACTGGTAATTTCAAGCATGCCTACCACCATCCTACTGAGCAAAAAAGAACTGTACTTATCATGCAAAAAGAACTATTGATCTTTGTGAGAGAGAACCCATTCACTTTTCATTTAATCTGTGCAAATCTTGAACTTTTACAAGATCAATGTTACAAAAAGCTGGAGTTTTGTATAAAAACCATCCACAAAACAATCACGGACTTGTCTTTATGATGTTTGCAAAGCTATAAATAATTAGTTAAAGACAATAATATTGAAATACCTTTGAATTGTTTGTTATTACCTAAATGTTCCTGCACCACTATATTGCCTTGTGAGGGTGTTTGTAATATACAGTTTTAAGAATAAAAAGAAATACACAAAAAATGGAACACTACTGAAGTAGCTTTTGGTGTACATACAATACTGATAAGAAAGAATGGATCTTGTACAGAGACTACCTTAGTTAGCAGCAAAACACTAAATATGAGTCTAAACTGCCCTGAAACAGACAGCAAAGGCAAATGTAAGAGAACATAGGCTTCAGGCTATGTTACAGATCATTGCCACCAGAACCCACATTCCAAAAACTAATACAGACAAAAAAGAAATACTGTGAACTTTCCGGTTCCCTCCTGTTTGCGTACGTGTGATGTCACATGCCACATCATAATTATATTACGGGGTAAAACCTACCTCTGGAATCAGTATGGTCGTCTGACTCGAATTTTTACTTACAAATTCAAGTCAACTCTTGGCCTGAAAGGTTACACTTTATACCTCTTCAAACACTTTTTCTTACACTATAATATCATTTACATGAGTAACAAAGAATTATCTTAGATTGAGGTAGAGTTTGATGTATAATAAATAAAAATGACTAAGCATCTTCTGCAGCAATGAAACAACAATGAATTAAGAAAAAACTCAAAACCAAAACAGACACATAATGCAGGCAAATGAAAACCTTAACAACAAATGGCAACAACACAACAGGTACTGCATTTTATTTCCAACTATGTGGTGAGTCACAATATGGTGTCTTTGAAGTGTATAATTATGTAAAAATATGGACAAAACCGAAGATGATGTACCACCCATCAGTTTTGATCTATGACATCATCAAAATGGTGGACACCCCTATTTCAGCCTTATACAATGTGGCGACTGTGATGTCACTCATTACACACACAAAAACTCACAAATAACATGAAAAAAAATTTGACATCGGAGATATACTGCTAGAATAACACATTTTTGAGAAAGGGCAAGCTAAACATATGACAATCCTAATAATGAAGACATAGCAAAACAAATGCTACCACAAAACTCAAGCACACGATTCTCAGTAGTGACAAACACACAATAAAAATTGGTATCGGAAATCTCAAACAAAGGCCAAGTACCGCAAAACCAAAATTCGTCCATATAACTCAAACTCCACAATAGTTACCAATCACACTCCAACATAATTACCAACAGCTAACAACACAACACAAAACACTCATAAAAAATTGTGTTAACACAATTTCAATGTACAAGAAAAGCACACTTATGCACAAAAATATACACAACATACATGCCACAATAAAAAAATAAAACCAAAAAAATATACTTATCAACCAAAGTCAGCCAATACATAAATGAAGCCATAGCAAAAATAACAACATAACACAATCTCTCAAATGGCCAGTCTAGAGTTCTCAAACCAGGAACCCTTCCAGATAGAACACACAAACTACACTCATGCTCATAAATTAAGGATACTGCTGATACATGGTGAAACAATGCTCTGGTGGGAAGTTTGCGTGTTTAAATCACCTCTGAGTATGACCATGTGGTGCATTTGACCTGCGGTCGTCGCACTGTGGTGCTTGCAGCAGTCCACATATGCATGTCAGAGTACGGTGCAGCGAGTAAGTGTGCAGACATTTTCAGACATGCTAATGGTGCCTGTGTGTTGAAAATGGCTCAAAGAACACATATTGATGACATTATGAGGGGTAGAATTCTAGGGCGACTGGGGGCTGGTCAAACACAGCAGGTCAAAGCACAGGCCTTCCGTGTGCCACAAAGTGTGATCTCAAGATTACGATAACATTTCCAGCAGACTGGAAACGTGTCCAGGCACTACAGTGTGGGACGTCCACAGTGTACAACACAACAAGAAGACCGATATCTCACCATCAGTGCCCGCAGACAACCACGGAGTACTGCAGGTAGCCTTGCTTGGGAACTTACCGCAGCCACTGGAACAGTTGTCTCCAGATGACTGAACAGACATGGTCTATTCGCCCGTAGACCTGCAAGGTGCATTCCACTGACCCCTGGTCACAGAAGAGCCGTAAAGCCTGGTGTCAAGAGCACAGTACATGGTCATTGGAACATTGGTCCCAGGTTATGTTCACGGACGACTCCAGATATAGTCTGAACAGTGATTCTCGCTGGATTTTCATCTGGCGTGAACCAGGAACCAGATACCAACCCCTTAATGTCCTTGAAAGGGACCTGTATGGAGGTCGTGGTTTGATGGTGTGGGGTGAGATTATGATTGGTGCACGTACAACCCTGCATGTCTGACAGAGGAACTGTAACAGATCAGGTGCATAGGGACATCATTGTGCACCAGTATGTCCGCCTTTTCAGGGGTGCAGTGGGTCCCACCTTCCTCCTAATGGATGATAACACATGGCCCCACCGAGTTGCCATCGTGGAGGAGTACCTTCAAACAGAAGATATCAGGCAAATGGAGTGACCTGCCTTTTCTCCAGACCTAAACCCTATTGAGCATGTCTTGGATGCTCTCGGTTGACATATCGCTGCACGTCTTCAAACCCCTAGAACACTTCAGGAGCTCCGACAGGCACTGGTGCAAGAATGGGAGGCTACACTGTAGCAGCTGCTCGATCACCTGATCCAGAGTATGTCAACCCGTTGTGCGGCCTGTGTACGTCTGCATGGTGATCATATCCCATGCTGATGTCAGAGTACATGCACAGAAAACAGTGGCGTTTTGTAGCACATGTGTTTTGGGACTGTTTTCAAAACTTATCACCAATACCGTGGGCTTACAGATCTGTGTCGTGTGTCTTCCCTATGTGCCTATGCTATTAGTGACAGTTTTGTGTAGTGCCGCATTGTGTGGCACTACATTCTGCAATTATCCTTAATTTATGAGCATGAGTGTAGTCCCTGGTCTGAGATGCAGCAACTTTGGTCAATCTCATACCTCCTCCATAAACATAACATTGCAAATATTGTGCAATCAAACTGAATAACTGTAGGAATTACATCATCCCCATTGCAGCTTGCGGGACCTACTCATGAACTAGATCTCCAACCATAAACAAGACACCCCACCCACGAACGAATCCATGCCCACAACTGCCACCTTCAAAACAACTCACCAAAGAAACCATAATGAACTCTTCCAATATTATTCTCACAAACAGCACTCAGGAAGTGCAAATTAATCACTAACGGCACTCTCAAACTATTTATAAACAAATATCCCACAATAGAGCATTCCACTGCCTATTCCGACAAGACCTCTGTAAACACAATCCATTTCATATACACTGTGGCACCATGACATCACACAACAAAACACTGTAATACTTAGTCTGTCGGTAAACTAGTAAGCAAACAGACAAGTTCCCACTCTGCTACCCAGCATGTCAAAAGGTTATGTTGTGACTTTGAAAGGTATTAGTCAAGTAGTCCAAATGGGCACAAAAACATTTCATTTTGCTGTCGACAAGTTAGGTGGTGTAGTGGTGGCCATTTTTTATTTTATGTTTGACTATGATTTGATTACCCAAGGTGCAGAATCATACTAATTTTTAATGTGCTGTTACAACCAAAAAGAATTTCACAGTGCTTGCCTCTTATACAAATGTAAGTTATTATTAAGTAGATGGTATTTACCGGTACACCTAGTTTTTGTTCTATCCGTATCTTATATGAGCATGGCCTGAGAATGACTGCACTGACAACAGAAGCTAGTCTAACCATATTTTAATCTTATATATATATATATATATATATGGTTATAATAGAAGGAAACATTCCACGAAGGAAAAATATACCTAAAAACAAAGATGATGTGACTTACCAAATGAAAGTGCTGGCAGGTCGACAGACACACAAACGAACACAAACATACACACAAAATTCAAGCTTTCGCAACAAACTGTTGCCTCATCAGGAAAGAGGGAAGGAGAGGGAAAGACGAAAGGATGTGGGTTTTAAGGGAGAGGGTAAGGAGTCATTCCAGTCCCAGGAGCGGAAAGACTTACCTTAGGGGGAAAAAAGGACGGGTATACACTCGCACACACACACATATCCATCCACACATATACAGACACAAGCAGACATATATAACTCTTTAAATATGTCTGCTTGTGTCTGTATATGTGTGGATGGATATGTGTGTGTGTGCACGAGTGTATACCCGTCCTTTTTTCCCCCTAAGGTAAGTCTTTCCGCTCCCGGGACTGGAATGACTCCTTACCCTCTCCCTTAAAACCCACATCCTTTCGTCTTTCCCTCTCCTTCCCTCTTTCCTGATGAGGCAACAGTTTGTTGCGAAAGCTTGAATTTTGTGTGTATGTTTGGGTTCGTTTGTGTGTCTGTCGACCTGCCAGCACTTTCATTTGGTAAGTCACACCATCTTTGTTTATATATATATATATATATATATATATATATATATATATATATATATATATATATATATATACGCACACAGTTAGAAGATTTTTGAATTTTTTTTTACACATTTTAACATATTATGTAAGTTTCTTTTCTCCTTCCCTTAACAATCCAGCATTACTACTTATGTATATATTCTGATAGGATTTTCAACACAATACAGTGCAATTATTCTGTAATTAAAGGTTTATTCCCTCACTGTGTTTCTGCTAAGAGGTCTTCTTTGACGGGCTGAACCGAAATCAATTCTTACTATAAGAGGGGAGTTCAATAAGTAATGGGGAAATGGTAATTTCGCTTCTCGAATTAGCCTGATTCGCACAACTTTTTTGTCACTGTTGGTAAATATGTACAAAAATTATCTTCAAAATGTTTGGCATATTGGCTATTTAGTCTATTATCAACTGTCAAAATGCTTATATGTGCTTTGGCAGTATCAGCGATTATTTATTTTGTATAAAAATGGAACAGGGAATGTGTGTTAAATTTTACAATAAGAAGGGAAGAAAATGTAAAAGTTTTAGAAATGTTAAATATTGTTTCTGGTGAGTCTGCTGCAAGTAAAATAACAGTTTATAAGTGATACATGTGTTCTGAAGGTTGTCATGAATACACTGAAGATAACGACTGCCTTGGCCACCTCAGAACATCAACTGATAAAAAAATGAAAAAAATTAATATGAATGATCACCAAACTACAATCAGAGATGTAGCTGTTGATGTTAGCATATCAACTGGTTAATGTCATGAAGCTGTTTTGGGTAAAATTGTTCCAACATTATCGAATTTCAAACAAAAACAGAGTGGCAAATGCGAGTCACTCAGGAGTTGCTAGATGGGGGTCAACAACAATGCAGAACTACTGAAATGGGTCATAACAGGTGACAAAACATGTGATGACAGATATGATGTTGAAACTGGTGTGGAACCATTTTGTATTGCCAAGACTGGAAGCATAAGTCTATGGAAATTCAATGCAGCACTCAATCTGACCCAGTCAGATTTCTTTCAAATTTAGTACATTTGATGATGCAGATTAGAGGTGGAAAACAACAAATTTGCAGAGAGGTGTATGACAATTGTGAAGAAAGTTATAGGTCTGCTAGGTTTTGAAACTGTGAAATTTACATGCATCTGTCTCAACATAAATGATTATAATTCTTGTTCTAATCCAGATACAGCAATGAAACTTGTATCATTGAAAAGCTTTACATTGATATGCAACATGGTGGGTTTCTATGACTTTTCACATTCAAGGCCACTGACCTTAACATTTGACCTTGAATATCTCAAAACACCACACCTTCAACTTTTTTGGAAAAAATATATTGTATTGCCCAAACAGCCTACCACAGGCATGATAAATAAGAAGATACAAGGCATCATGACCAAAAATTTATTTCATCTACATCACTACACTAGCAAAATGTAGTGAGCAGCTATTTACACAGGTTTTTTTCCAGAACAGTAGACAATAGCAGTCATTACTGACAAATTGATGAAAATTTCTTGCTGTGGACAGCCAATCAGAAAGACTTTTACTTTAATCAATCATCAGTAACTTGTTACACGGGTGTGGCATACTTACTGTATCTGCAGTGTTCATGTGCTGCGAGAAGTATTTAGTAGTAGTTTGTGAAATATGGATTTCAAGTCAAAATCATACTATTGCAATCCATTTAAAGATGCAGATCATGCAAGAGCACAGAAGAATTTGAGGAATGTTCAGGAGTGGATGGTAAACAAGTATCCTAAGGTATCGCTAAGTGGAAAAATTTGCACCAAATGTAAAACGCAAATATCGCAAAACACATCAACCCCAGCAGGTGTTTTATCAGGTGTGCTAGGTACTCCCAGAGATGATGTTAAGTGAAGCTGAAATTGCTTCGAATCTGACACCGGATTCTTTAAAAACTAGCCTTCAGCATGAGACAAAGTGCCCAAAGCAAAAATTTAAAAAGGTTACCTCAGTGAGGGAGCATAACTATGTGACAGCTGGAACAAGAAGAGTGTGGAAAAAAGGGAGAAAGAGAAATCATAAACCCAGCTGAAAAGTTAGTTTCACAATACAGAATGTGTGTGTGACAAAATAAAATTTTGACAGTACTTCCAAAGAGCTGGAGTATAAAGAAAACTATGGAATTATTTTCCGCTTCAGATTATAATGGTACCAAGAGCAAAACAGTCAATAACAGAACAAGGTATATTAATGTCTCCAAAGCCAGGTACGACATGTTGTGAGAAAGCTATTCAACATGTACATAATTTTTACTGTGAAAATAACGTGAGTTGTGTGGGACTGTCTCTGTGAAAGAAAATGGAATTAGAGTACTTAAGCAGAAGCCACTAGGGTTACACAATATCAAGGAATTGTATGGATATTTCAAAGATACATACAGATATGTAAATACTGGATTCTCAAAATTTAGTGAGTTGCAGCTAAAGCACAGTGCTCTTGCCTCTGCCAGTGGGATCCATGCTGTTTGTGTGTCTCATTCAGAATTTTAAGTTAATGGTTGAAGGGTGTAAATTGAAAGAACTAATGAAGTGTGAAGAACACACATTGCCATCATAAAAGCACTGGTAGCATTTGTTACCTGCAGTCCTGCACTTCCAGCATGTTTCTTAGGTGCATATCTCTATTGCCCACATTTGACAAGACAGACTAATAATCTGTTTGTAATGTTTGGTGCACATTGCATTGATGAAATTACCTACAAATGTTGATTAACCAAAGGCAGGGTAGTTCTAGAGCCTGTAATAAAATCAATAGGCGATTTCATTGAGGTGTTTGCATCGAGTTCATGACAGCTCCTATCACACTCATGTATTATCCAGCAGCAGTCATAGATCCTTGAAATCATTAAAGAAGAAATGATAGTACATGAATATCTTGCTGTCTATGATTTTGTACAGAATTACCCCTTCACTATTCAGGATAAAGTACAAGGAATTCACCCATTTGTAGCTTACTACCAGGCACAAATACTTATGAAACACACCATGCGTGTACTCTTTCCAGCACAATCTCATCAATTCCTTAAACAGTCACTTTCCAACTCCAAAACACATTTACTACTGTTTGTAAGGATGTGCTGTCCAGTACAAAAACAGCAAGAATTTCATGACTCTGTCTCAGGAAGATTAGCTGCACTTACCAGCCACAAGTGACCTCATGAAAACTGTATTTTGACATAACAATTGAATCAATGGTGCAAAGAAAATATTCCTTTGTGTGTTTTCAATTATACATCCATTTCCCATCATGATTAAGATCTTGGCAAGTTGAAGCAATGTTTCAAGAATATGATTCCAGGTACCCATACGCTTCATTGTACAAATACCTACTGACAAAGGCAGAGTAGAAACAAAGACATATTCTGCTTCTTTAGTGAGCAGAGAAGAATCTGCGATGGCTACGTGGAAAGAAATGATGTTTTTAAAGTGTATGGATTTGTTGCCCGTCTGTATGACAATCATTGGTGGGCTGTATATGTCTTACAAACTTATGAAGAAACAGATGAGGTACACACCAGCTTCTTGCGTCCACAGTCTCCACCATTTATGTTTTCTACCAAACCTGACACTTGTTTCATCAGAAGATGTGATATTGTGACAATAATGGATCCAGTGACACCAACTGGAAGGACATACACTCTCCCTGCATCCAATCTGATGAACATTAACAATTTAACTGAAGATTTATGAAATGAGAGGTAACTACTTTTTATTACCTTTTTATTGAAGCTACATTGTAAATCATTCGTAATACCACTACAATAATATAAACCATATTTTTGGACATTACCTATGAATTGTAACTTTCAACGAACTGTTTTCATATTTATGTTCTATGTTCTGCATTTTGGTAGTGTACTGATGCTGGCAAAATAAATTTTTGGATATGATGCCTTTGGTGTGGCATCTAGATATTTACCATGTTTATAGCAGAAACCCTCAATGTTGCATATGATTAGATTAGATTCAGTTTTTGTTCCATAGACCCAAAAAATGAGATGACTCTCATGGGTGTGGAACATGTCAGAAAGTATGGCATAAAAACATAAAACATTTTAATACAATACATACTACCCTGATCATTTGTCAGGAGATAGTCAAAAATAAGTTAATACAATGCAGTAAACTGGGACAGCTAATATTTACAGAATTAACACATTGTCACAGTGAAACACTGTTATGCACTGTTAATAAACTTATCATACGCAAAATACCTAATCTTGACTGTTGTGACCAAGTGTTGTAGAAACTGAAATCTAACAGATATTTTTACTTAAGCTGACTTAACAGTCTCTGTTAAGATGTTCATCTATGGAGTAGAAGGAGTTGCATATCAAAGTCTTTCAAACTCTGTTTAAACCGTGCTTTATCTGAAACCAAGTTCTTAATGGTTGCTGGCAATTTATTAAAAATGTGTGTTCCTGAATATTGGATCCCTTTTTGGACCAAAGTAAGTGATTTTAGGCCTTTATGTGGATTGTTCTTATTCCTAGTATTGATACTGTGTACTGAGCTATTGGTTGGAAATAGGGATGTATTACTTGCAACAAATTTCATTAAGGATTAAATATACTGAGAAGCTGTGGTTAGAATACAAAGTTCCTTGAACAGGTTTCTACAAGATGTTCTCGAATTTACACCACAAATGATTCTTATCACACGCTTTTGCACCCTAAAATCTTTTGATCGGTTTGACGAGTTGCCCCAGAATATGATCCCATATGACATAATAGAATGAAAGTAAGCAAAGTATGCAATTTTTCTTATATTTATATCTCCTACATCTGAAATCATTCTCATGGCAAATACAGACTTGTTTAGGTGCTTAAGCAATTCTGTGGTATGCCCTTCCCTATTGAATTTATTATCGAGTTGTAATCCCAGAAATTTAACACGGTCAACCTCTTCGATCTGCATGTCTTCATAAGTTATATTCATGCTGTAAGGAAATTGCTTACAGGTACTGAACTGCATACAGTGGGTCTTCTCAAAGTTTAATGACAAAGAATTAGTTCTAAACCACATATTAAAGTCAGTGAAAATTTGACTAGCAGCTATTTCTAAATCTGTACTTGACTTGCTACTTATTGCAATGTTTGTATCATCAGCAAACAAAACAAACTTAGCATCTGGCAATGTAACAGATGAGAGGTCATTAATATACACAAGGAAAAGCCATGGACCCAAAATGGAACCTTGAGGAACACCACATGTAATTAATTCCCAGTCAGATGAAGACTGACTGCTTACTGCACAGGTATTTCACGACAACACCCTTTGTTTCCTGTTAGATAGATACGACACACCATTTCACAGCATTGCCAGTGACACCACAATACCCTAATTTACTTAGGAGAATGCTGTGGTTCACACAGTCAAAGGCTTTTGACAGGTCACAGAAAATGCCAGTAGCCTGTAATTTATTATCTGATGAATTCTACACTTTAAGTGTAGGGTAAATAGCTTTCTCCGTATCAGAACCCTTCAGAAATCCAAACTGTGACTTGGACAATATATTATTTGCAGTCAGATGCTAAGGAGGCGCTTTAACACAATCTTTTCAAATACTTTTAACAAAGCCGTCAAAAGTGAAATTGGTCGATAGTTTGATGGTATCTCTTTATCCCCCTTCTTGTAAAGAGGCTTAACTTCAGCATATTTTAGACAGTCTGGAAATGTTCCACTGATAAAGAGATTGATTACACAAATAACTTAAGATAGAACTTAACTCGCATAAGCGCTCTTTGATTAACTTTGTTGATATGTTATCATACCCAATGGAATACTTAGATTTTAAGGGTTTTATGATGGATGCTACTTCTTTGGGAGATGTGAGTGTCATTTCCATTTTACTGAAGTTATTTTTAAAGACTTGTCTCAGATACTCCATTGCACTGTTCACTGAACCTGATAACCCCGAGCTGTCAGTAACAGAAATGAAATAGTTGTTTGAGAGGTTTGCAACACTAAACTGTACTTGTTACCAAAGTTTCATTTATTTTTAGAGCTATCTGTTCCTCTTCCTTTTTGGCCACACCTGTCTGTCTTCACAATATCCCATACAGTTTTTATTTTATTACCTGATGTAATTATCTTTTTCTCATAATTAAGCTGCTTCGATTTCTGGATTACTTGCTTCAATATTTTGCAGTATTCTTTGTAATGCATTACAATTCTAACCTGAGAGCTATACCTAGATAGTAGATAGAGTCTCCTTTTTGTCCCACATGATATCAGTTTATTTTTTGGCTTGTGTGTGAGTTGAGTTACCTTTAGGGGAAAATAATTCTCAAAAGTGGAGGCAACTTTATTAATGAATGCTTTGTATTTTCCATTTGAGTCAGATGTATTGTAAACAACTATGTAGTCCATGTCTTTGAGCAATTTCCTGAATTTCTCAATTTTTGAATTTTTTATTATCCTCCTGTACTCAGATTTAATAGATTTTTAATCCTGACAAGTTTCAACATTTAACACAAGATGCTGCACATCATGATCAGACGGTTTTGTGATATGACTTTTTTCCCCTAGATTTGTCTGCAAAGATATTATCAATAGCAGTCTCAGAGCATTTTTACATATCCTAGTAGCAAAGTTCACAGCACGAAATAAATTGAATGATAATGTTACTGACCGCAATAATTGTTTACTGACAGAGCTTTTCCATAAATCCACATTAAAATCCCCAGAAACCACATTTCCTTGTTTTTTGCCATAAGATGGGACAGCAGAGCTTCCGGGTTTTTTTATGAAGAGGTTAAAATTTCCTGAAGGAGATCTGTATATACCTACTATTATAAAGGACTTATTATGAAATACTACTTCTGTTGCACAAGCTTCTAAGTGCTGCTCTTAGCAAAATTTATTAATATAAATATTCTTGAAATCAAAACAGTTTCTGGCAAATATGGGAACTCCTCCTTTCTCCATATTTCCTCTACAGAAATAAGAAGCTAACTTGAATCCTTTAACATTTAACATATATATACCAGTGGTCGCATGCTGTTCAGAGAGGCAAATTATATCAACTGGTTTGCTCAACTCTAATTCTTCGACACAAATAAGCAACCCCTTAGTCCTCGGATATTCTGATGCAATAGTGATAGCTGATTTTATGCACTGGCTGAATTACAACTGGATGAACCTAATTTTCCTGCCAATTCCAATTTTTGAGTATCTTTAGTTTCTGCAATCCCTATCCTACAAAAACTGCTGATCTGTCACTTGTAGCCACTGGTACTTTACCACTTACGACAGTGCCCTCCCACACGCCCAAGTTATTTGCTATTAACCCAAACAGTTTTCCCTTCCCTTTCCCGTTGAGGTGAAGGCCGTGCCTAGTATAGTCCCACCTGCTGATAGAGTCAACAGGAACCACACCGCTATGAGACCCCATACCCGATCTAAGCAGCCATTCCACCTCTAAATTAACTCTCGTAACAGAAGAGTTTAAATGAGGCCGGTCATGGCGACTCAGAACAGACACAAGCCCAACACCAGTATATCTCACTGCTGAAGCTATCTTTACCAGGTCACTCTCAATTGAATAATTTCAGTTCCTATCTATGCCCTTGCCCACCCCACCCACTGTTACCACGGTGTCTTCCTTTGTGGAGTCTTTACAAAGTGATCCTACATCCTCTGTCACCTGACCCAGACTTGCACTAGGTTTAAAAAAGCTTGTGACCTGGTAACCTGACCATAGTTCATCCTGTAAAGTTGGCCAACACCTCTACCATGTTAACTACCTAACAAAACCTTCTTCATCACAGCTTTTTCTGACTTCTTACTTTTCAAACACTTTTTGAAAGTTTGTTGTGTCCTGTCTACTCCTACATCTATTTGTGGCTCATCAATTTCCAATTGTGGCAACAGATCAAACCTATTTTCCACATTCACAACCACACTGTTTGAAAACGTCCTATTTCTTCTAGAACCTGTTGTCACTTCCTACCTCTCTTTTCCCTTCTCCCCCCTTAACCTTTCCAGGTCTAGTTTCGCTTGAAGGGCAGCAATCTTCTCTTCTTGTCCCAGTACCTTCCTATCTCTACAGCAAATCCTGCACAACCAATGAGCCTTGTTTATTTCCCCAATTCCCACACCACTAAAGTCATCAACGTAAAAGAAACTGCAACAACCCTCACACCACACACTGGAACAAACACTTCTACGGCAAGTCGTACACTTCTCACTCACGGCAAACAAATAGTAGCTTTAGTCCGAGTTAAAACAAGAATAACTTCGCAAATTACTCAATTAATATATTAAATTTCTTAGAAAGTTTAGGCCTAAAGTTTGGATACTAATTCAAAACTTCTGAAGAAACAAAAATGATATAACCTGTATTGTTTATGTGATGAAACAAAAAGCAAACAAAGAACTGAGCCTACACTGTCTAAAGTTTCCACTTATTTCGGTACTTTTCACTTCGACTACCTACTACAAACTCAAATGGATAGCGTATAAGAATACACTAACAGCACAACTTTACTTTACTGAAATAATCACACAACTTACAGTATATCACAACGTAAACAAATCCTAGTCCAAAACTCGCACCTATGAAATGTTTTTTTTTTTTCCTTCTTCTTCTTCGAAAATACGCAAAAAATGTGAACCCTTCAATTGATAGCTTACAATAGGTATTAATTTACTAATTATGATGTAATATTGGTTTAATTAATTGTTATTACACAATTAAACACTTCTCTTTAAGAGAGCTGTGAATGTGCACCACCCGCCAACCAAAGTTCTTTTCTATATTGTATTTTCTTGAATGTATACCTCTACTTATTAGCTTTTCAATTATGTATATTTAATTGCTGCATATGGATTATGTTGAGACAGATGTGTAAATTTCACACAATATCCAAAGTTTGCAGACCTGTAACTTTCTTCACAACTGTCACATACCTCTGCAAATTGGTAGTTTTCCATCTCTTATCTGGATCATTGAATATAGTAAATTTGAAAGAAATATGAGGTGGTCAGACTGAAAAAGTTACTTTTCTGCACAGAACTGACATGGAATTACATGCCCAAAGAGCTAGAAAAGTTTGGTCAAATGTGAAGGTTAAGCTCACTGTGTTCTTTAGAACATAACAGAGGTCAATGAAATTTAAAATAATAATAATAATAATAATAATAATAATTTTTTATTTGATAGCAGATCTTTATAGATTTTTATGAGCTGAATCCAAATCTAGCCTTAGTTTTTTTATATCACCCATAGCTTTCGAGCAACATGCTTTTTATTATGTAGTATAAAAATCCTATGCTACACAATAAATGGGGAAATTAATGAAACGCTTTGTTACAACATAAGCATGGGTTGTATTTACAGTAAGCTACTTAAAACAATGATGTGTGTTAATAGTGGTTTCACTTGTCAGCTGGAATTGGTTTGAATTTTCTTTCTCTTTTTTCTTTGAAGCTTCTTATGCAGCTTTTTCTACGATGAGTCGCTCGCTGAACTTCTCGGTGAAGTGACCAACAGTAGTCCCCCATCATTTTGGTTTTCCAGCATCCTTGGCAGTGTTTTTTCCATCACTTTAATGTCCTGGTGAAAACGCTATACTTGCTCCTCACTAATATCTCCCATATTGTCTGGGAAGTAATAAAGGTGACTGTTCAAAAAGTGAACTTTAAGGCTCATTGAACATCCTAAAGTTTTAAACTTCTTTAATGTTGTAGCTATAATAAAAACATATTCCTGGGTCTTTTTCATGTCCTAAGAACTTTGTAACGACTGGCTTGAATGATACCCATGCTTCTTTCTCATTTAAGGTCATTGTGGATTCAAAGTTAACATCAAACATCAATTTTCTAATGTCAGGTACGACAAAGACACCTTCCTTTAGTTTAGCTTCTGAAACTTGTGGAAACTTTTGGCAGAGATACTTAAAACATGGTCCATCTTTACGCAAAGCCTTTACAAACTGTTTCAATACGTCTAATTTTATATGTACAGGTGGTAGGAGTATGTGTTTTTTTTTTTTTTATTATCTACACGGTCTTTGTATAGAACGTTCTTTAAGGACTCCCTCACAGGCCAGTTCTTTCTGCACCAGTGTTGATCCCTAGCCATATTGTCCCAATCACACAAGAAACATGGAAATTTGGTAATGCCACCTTGCTGACCAAGGAGCATGCATCTTACTTTTAGATCGTCACATATCATCCAACCATGAGCAGAATAGCCTATTTTACTCAGCACTATTTCTAGGTTTTCACAGCTTTCTTTCATATGTACAGAATGTTCAACAGGTATACATACATTAAAGGAACTGTCTGTAGAAGTGTGTGTGTACATTCTGCCTTATAACTTATGATGTTTAGACAACATTGCAAAACAAATACTGCCTCTAAGTTTACTCATTATACCATGAGAGACATTTCATTTCTGAAGGCATTATATTCTCTAAACCTGATGCCTATTAGCAATTCTTGCACACTGTAGTCTCTGAGAAAGATATTCATCTCACCAATCATGCTCCCTATGCTGAGCCTTAAAAGATTTTAAATACAATAATGTAATCAAAGTAGACAACAAGTAAAGCCAAAGTTGCCGCTAACCTGTTGATGTATATGTCCATTGTAAAATGACCACCACATGGCGAATAGACAAAGGTTATACACTTTGCTATTTCCATTCAAATACTGGTTTCATTTCTCATAAAACAAACCGTCTAATGAAACATGTAACAGTACAGCAGGCATAAAACTGAAACCTGTAGCATTATGACATTTTCAAGTGATTTATTACCTCATGTACAAGGTAGTGCATAAGTTTGCATAGCATTTTTGTTTTGCATGTTGGTTTTCTGGTTGCTATGGATTTATTTATCAACTGTCAATTTTTGTTTTTAATTAACTATTTCTGTTTGAGTTTATATATTGTAATTTTGAAATAGTTAGCGGAGCTGCGGACACTGAAATATGGACTGCAAAGTGGAAAAATCTGAACACATCCAACTTATTCTTCGGAGTTCTACAGATGGGTGACACCGGCGGTGGCAGCCAGAAACATTTGCACCTTGTATGAGGATAATACCAATGGACAGAGCATGGCATAAAAATGGTTCTCTCATTTTAAGGAATCGCCCAAAAAAAAAAAAAAAAGAATTGGCTGAGGAAATCGAAAATAATGTCTTTCAGAAAATCAAGCAAACTTCTGCAAATGAACTTTGGGTCAACAGAAACATCCGATCTCACGCGTCGGCTTTGACCCGTGGCGTAAGGGTGTTGTGGTGTGTGACGTCATTACGGCGCGGAGTTTGGCTTGTGAGTGTGGCGTGTTTGTAGATGTTGCCTCGTTGACGTTACCTTAGTAGGAGTTTTATGGCCTGTAATATATAGTTTACCTTTTTACTGTACTTTTTGTTTTAACGTCGTCTATGAGGCTTTTATCAGTTTGCCACTAGATTGTTCAATCTTTATGGTCTATATGTTTTGTCGCTACTCGTTATGTCTAATGAATCAATATTGTTTTTTTCTTTTTTTTTATCTTTTGATTGACCTACACATTTATCTGTAGCGTAGCCCTGAATACGAGGTTAGGTTGGGAGTTTTTTTTGGCAGGGGGGGGGGCGCAGCCCCCCCCCCCTGCCTGACCAGGAGTACCACTTGTTTATTATTATCTTTGTTTGCTATCAATGTTAGCAGATTGTTCTTGTGAAACCTTTGTGTGTGTTGTTTTTCTATGTGTTTTCGTCTTTGTGATACGTATGCAACGTTTTTATATCCGCCATATTGGAATTGTCGTTTATGGTCGTTTCCGCCATATTTGTGACGTCATGGGTCAAAGCCGACGGGTTGGATCGGACGCTTCCGTATTTCCTGAACTTTTATTAAATTTTAATAAAACACACCACAGTAAATGGCGTAACACCGTTGATAAATAAAGAGCTCGTCAGGATTTAAAATTTTTAGGTGGGTACAGCGATGAGACAACTGAACTGGACGAAACACATTGATGATCTACTGAAACATTTGAGTTCAGCTACTTATGCTATTAGGGTCATTGCAAGTTTAGGTGGTGGACATATCACTAAATTAGTCTACTGTGTGAATTTCCATTCACTGATTTCGCATGACATCATATTTTTGGCCAGTTCATCATTAAGGAAAAAATATTCACTGCACGAAAGCGTTTAATCAGAACTCAGAATACCAGTGGAGCCCACCCGAGATCATCTTGCAGGCATTTATTTAAGGACCTACGGATATCCCCAGTAGCTTATATATACATACATATCCACAATCAAATTTGTTAATAAGAACCCATCCAAATTCAAAAGCAATGGCAATGCGCATAGCTACAACACTAGGAGAACGGTTGGACTTCTATAGTCTGAATTACGCTGCCACAGAAGTCTTTTGTCAATTACCAAATAGTATCAGAAGCCTAACGGATAGTCAACCAGCATTTAAAAATAAATTAAAAGAATTTCTGAATGACAAACCCTTCTACTCAATAGAATTTTTAGATATAAATGAGTAATCATGCAATAGTTATTTTAAAAATTGAATTACGGGAAATAAGAAAATTTTGTTAAACTGACACACTACACATCATCATGAAGTGTCATTCACAATCTATGGGACAAGTATTAATCTAATCTAGGAGGATCATTTTAACATCAGTGAGTCTCTATGTTCAGGAAGACCTTCAGGGGTTGATGATCATTTAAACGCATTAATCCACAATGACCCACTTCAGTGTACTCGAGAACTGGCATATGCGATGAACTGTGATCATTCAACCATTGTGTGACATTAGAATGCAATGGAGAAGGTTCAGAAATCTCGTGTACGGATACTGCTTGCTTTACGCAAAAACCACAAAAATCAATGGGTGGCCATACGTGCCTCTCCGCTCTCTCATCTCCTGAACAACACCGACTATTCGTATCCTGTATCGTTACTGGTAAGGAGAAATGGTGTTATTATGGTAGCATATGGGAAAGAAAGGAATGGTTGAGCCCAAATGAAGCAGTAACTCCCCATACAAAGAACCGTGCCCACACAAAAGATAATGCTATGAACGTCGTGGAATAGCGACAATGTGGTGTACTACTAATTGCTTCCCTGAGGTGTAACCATCAAAGCTGACATTTACTGTCAACAACTGAAACGTCTTGCAGTTGCAATCCGAGAACAATGACCACGAAGGCTATGCGAGGTGACGCTACCCCACGACAACAACCACCCGCATTCTGCTAAACTGACCAAAAACACTACACGAGTTTGGTTGGGAAGTCATTCTGTTTCTACCTTATTCACCCGATCTTGCAGCCTCAGGTATTAATATTTTCTGCTGTCTATCAAACAACCTCCAGAGAATTTGTTCTCCAGGTGAAAATGTGCTCCAAACATGGTTCCACAAGTTCCTCACGTCAATACCAAGTGACTGCTAGTCATGGAATCTAAAGGTTATGGCAGTGTTGGCAGATTGCTGTAAATAGTGAAAGACAATATATTTCTGATGACTGAAGTCTCTATTATGCATATCTGTTGTGTTTATTAAACTTCTGGAAAAAATGCTTTGAACCTAAGTGCCAACCTAACAGATTAAATTCATTCAAAACATACCATACTGAATACACTTTCAGCAAACATGCTATTTTTACACAGTTACATTGTTCAGTGCCTGGAACTAACAAACTTATCAGTGTGTCACATTTAGGAATGTACAATTATAAAGTGAGCACACCAGTTTTGGCCTTTGCAGTTAATTTGGGTGTGGGCCTCAGGTAGTTTTCCACACAAATATTTCCAAATGCTTTTTTGTCCTGTTGTATCCAAATTACAGACAGTGTGCGAATTATATCGAACGAAATGGGAGACATCAATACCTCATGCACATACGTAAATAAAAAAGTATTTACTTCATTACTAGCTCATGTAGCCTGCATACACAGACAGGAGCGAGAGAGCAAGTCTTTTTCACTGTTTATTATCATGTTTTATCACTCACTCTGACATCTAAAAATGAAAAATGTGGATCTTACTTAAACAAAGCGTCTTAAGATCAGACTCAAGTATCTAAAAATGCGAAATGACACCACATCTGATCTCTACATGACGACGTATATTGTTTACATTTGAAGCTGACTACACAGCGAGCGAGACCTACAACAGCAGCAATTCAGGTAACACATAGAATGGTCCAATACAAAATTGATAAACCCGTCCAATCAATGCAATCCATATTTTACCGAACCAACAACGTACTCCAACGATGCTGAAGTAACATTACACAGAACACTGTATGACAGCACCATAACATATATAGAAAATACTTACCAGCATAGATAAGCTTCTGGTTTTCAACTGGATAATCTGCCCCCTTCTCGGCTCGTATCTTTTCTTTCAGCTCCTTCACCTAATGACGATAATAATACACATTGTAATATCCACAAAATACTGCTATAAACTACAATGGGTACAAGAAAACGGTGAACGCAAAATATTTAGAGAGCACTGGAGATCCGAAAGTGTTAAATGGTAAATTACTTCCAAGTCATCTCCTGGATACAAAAGTTCAAGTAAAACATCACATTTTAAAAGAAATATATCATTCTTAGACACTTTTATTTTTAAAAAAAAATCAATGCCATGTAGTTTTAACAATATCAAAAATGGTGAAACTGGAGCAAATCACGTACAATCATTTAAGTCACTACAAAACACAAAACGAAAATTTACTTACTGTAAGATTTATGTCAAAATCTATGACGAATGTTTTCTTTTGCAATGTTTTGAATGTGATAAGCATCTTGGCGCTAATTTATGTAATTACAAACAGTGGTAGCAAAGAAACAAGTTAATCCTTGATAACCCTTCCCCTACGCTCGCTCCGTCACTCGGCATATGCGCCACAGACAATCACGTGATCCAAAGATGTTCGACTAAGCAACAACAAACGTGAGATTACACTTTATGTGGTTTGCAAAAAGTAAACATTTTAACATGAACAAACGAAAGAAGACAACTAGTCCCTTTGTACGTCTCACTCTTTAAAAAGCAGAAAACGAATCGAAGAAGAAATAATATAGCAGGGAAAAACTGTAGAAAAAACAAAAATAATCAACTATTTTCATCCAAAGATGTTCATTAGCACAAACAAACTAGTGGCCCAATCCATAGAGGCGAGAGCTCCACATGTATGTAAAAGGGCGCCACTTCAATGGCGTCTTTGAAACTATATGTGAGAGCATCCATATCAGGAGGCCTGCAGGGTGGAGAGCATTTTGCAGTACCCCAAACGATAAACCCATTGTGCGACGCCACAAGCCTTTCTATTAAGTGTTAAACCGTAAATGACTTTCAAGGTACTTATTGAATATAAAAGCTCAGGTAACACAACCTATTTTAACAGAAATATGTCTTTCTCTGGCATTCCATAGCTTGTAATATTAGAGTATCAGTACTGCATTGGCATCAATAGTATTCAAATTGGTGAAAATTGAGGAAATCATGTGGTAGCGTAAAAGTGACACATAAAACGAAAATAAAATTTTACTTACGGTAAGAGTAGCGTCAATACGTACAACGAATGTTTTCTTTCGTAACGTTTGGATTGTGATAAGCATCTTGGAGAGTAGTTTATGTAATTACAGTGAAAGCATGAACACACACATTCCATCTTCTGTGCTCACTCTAACGCCAGGTTGAATTCAAACAAGTAAGTGAAAAAGAAATAGGCAGGATAATAAATAACCTAAAGAATAAGTTCTCATCTGGATGGGATGGTTTGAGTAGTATAGTGATTAAAAAATGTAATAAGGAATTAGTTAAAGTAATCACCCACCTGGTAAACTGCAGTATCAGAGAACATACATTTCCAAATGTATTGAAATGGAGCACAGTTACACCAGTGCATAAAAAAGGATCCAAGGAAGAGGTTTCAAATTTCAGGCCCATATCATTAATGCATGTCTTCAGCAAAATATTTGAAGTGGTGCTGCTGACACAACTTAGTGACTATTTCTTGAAAATTAAGTTCCTAACAGAGACACAACGTGGATTCCAAAAAGATCATAGTACTATCACAGCAATTACGGAATTTCTTCACAAAACCTATGATGCCCTTGATCAAGGAATGCAAACAGCTGGCGTATTTCTAGACCTTACTAAAGCCTTTGACTCGGTAAACCATGAGTTAATTTTAAGTAAACTTGAGTCATACAATGTAAATGTTGCATCCATGCAATTGCTGGCTACATATTTATTTAACTGCAAGCAGTGTACAAAGCTGACTTACAAAATCAATAATCAGATCATTGGTTTCCAGTCCAAATATGAGACAGTCACACAAGGTGTACCCCAGGGCTCTATTTTGGGCCCTTTCCTTTTCCTAGTGTACATAAATGATATAGAGCAACCTTTCAACTTCCAATTGGTAACCTATGCAAACGATACCTCACTGTTATTTCTTGGTAAACAAAATGATGAGTTAACGTTGGTAGCAACTGAGGGACTACGTCAAATAACTACTTATTTCCAAGATCAGGGTTTGAAAGTTAATATTAGTAAATCTCAGTTATTGCCATTTAAACTTACAAACTCACACCAAATCTCTGTCAGTAACATAGGTGGAATTGAAGTAGTGGACACAGAAGGCTGCAGATTTCTAGGTATTCCCCTAGATGAAAATCTAAGATGGGTAAACCATATCAAATTTTTATGCCTTAAAATCAGCAGTTCATTACATCTAATCAGCCAGTTATCAAAAGTAGTCCCACATCAGACATTAAAAACAATTTATTTTTGCACAGATTAATTATGGGGTAGAGATATGGGGTTGTGCTGCCGACATACATATGAACAGACTATTAACCCTACAGAAAAGAGCAATGAGAATTATCCATGGATTAGGGTATAGAGATTCATGCAGGGAAATCTTTGTTCATCATAAATACCTCACAGTCTACTCACTGTATCTTTACAAATTAATTATATTTTTTGTGACACATCAAAACAAAGCAACAAAGTGCTCTGATATGCATGGCCATAATACAAGAAATAAAGACTGCCACTACAGACAAAGAACAAAGTAAAAACAACAGACCATAGTCCATGCACTAGTGGTCAAATATGGTACAACAGGTTACCGAGCTCTATAAGGTGCCACAAAGGGAACTTATTAAAAGTGAAACTGAAATATTTCCTGATTGACAAGTGTTTATATTCTTTAAGTGAATATTAATATTAAACTAAAATGAATTATTGAATATATATATATATATATATATATATATATATATATATATATATATATATAGTTGTGTAAAATCTGAATATTTGTAATAGGTACGACGTAACACCCAATATTGTGCCTTATTAGGTACAATGGTACATTTGAATCATGTATATGTAATCACATATGTATATTAGACTGTACAAAACTTGTAAAAAATTCTATGATGTTTGCAAAAGACACCAGTTGGTGTCTCCATGCAAAAAAAAAAAAAAAAATACAGTATACAATACAAAATACAATATACAACAAAAAGTGTCACCACAGCTATTGGCATGTGTGAACCGCCAATTTCTAGTGGCGCAACTCCAGAGACGCAACTTTTATCATGTCACAAAACGTTGAACGTTGTTGTAGTTGGTTGCGCCACTTTCCTCTCATCACTGCTCCCTGATGGCAGTATTTTGCAACACGAGCATTCTGTTGCAGTAATTGTGCAGCAATTGCTGCTGTACTCCATTCGATTTCAGTGTGTTTTCGTTTTATTAGTACCGAAAAAAGTGAAAACATTAGTCGGGAGGTACACTTTCGCAGCTTCTGGAACTACAATAACAGCAACCTATGTTTGATTTTTTGCAGTGTGTATGTGTGTGTTTATGTTTGTAAACCAGTGATCCATCCCACAATCTTAAACTATTTTTGGATGAATAAATAAATAAACATATGTAAATAAATAAACGTATGTAATCAAAACAGTGAGTCTTATAACCTTTGTGATTGTGAGTCCAATCATTGAAACTTCCTGGCAGATTAAAACTGTGTGCCCGACCGAGACTCGAACTCCCGAGTTCGAGTCTCGGTCGGGCACACAGTTTTAATCTGCCAAGAAGTTTCATATCAGCGCACACTCCGCTGCAGAGTGAAAATCTCATTCCAGTCCAATCATTATTGATTATATCGGAAATAGTTCCTGAATGTGATGTGGCAGTTGTTAAACTAAAAATTATTTATTCGAAATGCCTACATCAACGAATACAATAATATTCTAAAATGTTGGAAGAGTGGCATGTCTGCAGATGATATTTACACGTCACCTGTTGGTTAGTTTACCATTGCAGACAGTATTTTTTTCTCTTTGAGGGTTATTTATTTTATAAATTTGTTTGTGGCCCCCGATTTATCCCTGCACAAAATCTATTTGTGGATTCAACCTTTTCGTTTCATCTTCCTTATATTTAATTCTTGTCACAACTCTAATGCCAGAACGTGCACTATAACGTTCATATGCACCCATATGGTTTCTATTGACTCCATACTGAAAGCTGTGCAACCACCTAGAATTTGTGGTGTCCTGTATGAATGACAGTTCATGATGCCATTACAAAAAGTCACAATCATTGGCGCCATATTAGGCACGTGTGTGAACCCAGCTTAACGTCCTCCTCTAAGTATATGCGCTATAAACTACCACGCGATACAAAGTTATTGGACAAAGCAAGAAAATCGAAATGACACTGAATTGTATTTTGTGGAAAAACTGTATACAATATGAATTATGTATCCTTAATGTTACAGTCAACCTGCTTGTTATTCTGAAATAGAAATATTTCGGTGTAATAAACACTGATCACACATTTCAAAAGCAACAAAGTGTTCAGAATCTGTAAAATACTCCTTCTTGAATGAGTGTACTGTTTTTACATTTGCTTCTCAAAAAGCGCTTATGTCATAAGCAAAGCCAATGACTTACTATATGAGACTACAATGCAGATTAAACACAAAGTGAAAACAGTCTTCTTTTAGATAGCGAATTTTAATCGCTCTTGAAGTTTGTAACGATACAAGTATCATTACCACCTTGTATAAGCTGTTTCATTTCAATAATATAATTTTCTTTGGTAACTTGTTATTACGAGTATTAGCCGTGCTTCGATCGATAACAATATTTAGAAGACATTGAGGTATTAGAGCAAGCAAGGTACGCTTATCCCATCTAGCGGTAACAGTGACAATATCACTGTACAGTACTGCCACCAGACAGGTAAAGGAGAAACTTAAAGCGTTGAAATGTCGTTTGGAACTTTACCTTTTAAATGACATATGAATTGTTACATGTATTTTGTAAAACTGCGTTCATCGTCGTAATTGTCATGGACTTACGTAAATACTAATGTACAGGGTCATGACTATCGTTTTAAGACATAATCATGAGGGACTTCCCGCAGAAGGGTTTTGGCGGCAGCATTAACGCCTTTTTACTCATTAGAACATTTTCTACGTAAAAGTGAAAGACAGTCTCTTGTTATATGTGAGATGGTGAATGCATATATAAAGTTGAGGTGGTAAAACTGAATGTAATTGTTATGTAAGCCTCGGATGGACGATATGAAGTTGCTGCTTTTACTTCTGCAGTGTTTTAAGCAGCTATTTTCCAAGGAAGAAGTGGTGGCTATATATTTTGTGGACCGGATTGAAGTTGTGTGCTGGCTTACGGCATGCATTACGTTACAGCAAGATCTACTGTGCTGGCCCAGTATGACGATGGAAAGTGCTGCAATGTCTAAGCCACAATTAACAGCTGCAAATTCATCATACTGTAGCAATTCTCGTAAAAGGCTATGAAAAATGCCCACCACCTGTGAAAATACTTATGGTATATTTTTTATTGGTGCTGTTCAGTGTATTGTAAAAGTCGTGACCTCATCCTTCTGTTTGTAAAGATTTGTTAGCTGGTGCCAAATATACGAAGCTCTAAATTCTATTACTGGCATCATTGAGTAAATCAACGTACTGTTTCCAAAGAATTTTGCAAGTTATGTTGTTACAAAGATTAGATACTGCAAATGGGAATCAGTGTTGCAGAAGAGGACACCAAATGGGATCGTGTAATTTTTCTTACCTACAACAGAAAATTCATTTCAGTCTACACGATTTCATAAATTTGATTGTGTGTGACAACAATAAATTCCAGTTTGTTCAAGTGCAGGATACAGTGTTTCTTTGTTTAATGAAAATGTAATCACATCATTGTAGACTTGTTTCGACATAATGTGTAATGTTTTAATAATAATATAAAGCACATTTGCATACAGAATGATCAGATATTGTAACGTAATAAGAAAGTAATGATTATTACACTGAAGTGCCAAAGAAACTGCTACAGGCATGCGTATTCAAACAGAGATAGATGTAAATAGGCAGAATACAGTGCTGAGGGTTGGCAACGCCTATATAAGACAACAAGTGCCTGGTGCAATTGTAAGATCAGTTACTGATGCTACAATGGCAGGTTATCAACATTTAACTGAGTTTGAACGTGATATTATAGTCGGCATATGAGCGATGGGACACAGCATCTCCAAGGCAGCGATGTGGGGATTTTCCCATACGACAATTTCATAAGTGTACTGTGAATGTCATGAATCCAGTACAACATGAAATCTCCGACATCGCTGTGGCCCGAAAGAGATCCTGCAAGAACGGGACCAACTATGACTGTTGAGAATCGTCCAATATGACAGAAGTGCAACCCTTTCGCAAATTGCTGCAGCTATCAGTTCTGGGCCATCAACAAGTGTCAGCATTGGAACCATTCAATGAAACATCATTGATATGGGCTTTCAGAGACGAAGGTTCACTCATGTAGCCTCAATGAGTGCATGACATAAAGCTTTACACTTCGCCGGTGCCCATCAACACTGACATTGGACTGTTGATGACTGGAAACATGTTGCCTGGTTGGAGTATTCCCGTTTCAAGTTGTATCGAGTGGATAGACATGTATAGGTATGGAGACAACCTCATGAATCCATGTCAGCAGGGGACTGTTCAAGCTGGTGATGATGAAGATGATGTTTGGTTTGTGGGGCGCTCAACTGCGCAGTCATCAGCGGCTGTACAAACTCCCTATTTTTACACGGTTCAATGTTTTCACGATCCAGTCTAGCCATAGTCACAAATGGTGATGATGATGAAATGATGAGGACAACAAAAATACCCAGTCCCTGAGCAGAGAAAATCCCCAACCCAGCCAGCAATCGAACCAGGTACCCAAGATCCAGAGGCAGCAGTGCTAGCCACTAGACTACGAGCTCCAGACGTTTAAGCTGGTGGAAGCTCTGTAATGGTGTGGGGCGTGTGTAGTAGGAGTGATATGGGATCCCTGATACGTCTAGATATAATTCTGACAGGTGACATGTATTTGATCATACTGTCTGATCACACTGTCTGGACACACAGAAAGAGTTCATCAGACAATTGGCAAGATGCTTAGTTATTACATTAACGAACAACATTCTAATTCGGATATGTATTTACCAATAATTGTGTCAGTATAGAACGCCAAAACGCATGAAGCAACTGGCATGTCACATTAAGAAGTGGTCTATGGGAGAAAATGCCGTTCCCTTTTGATGTAATCAGGCAAAAAAACGGAAAAGTCGGAGAAACAGTAAAAGATTTCTGTCGAATGATGAAGGATGTATGGAAAAAGCTTCAAAAATCTAGTTCAAAGGATTTGGAGCGACAGGAAAGATTAGGTAATTTCCAAGCTAAATATCCAAATTACAAATGGTTCAAATGGCTCTGAGCACTATGGGACTTAACATCTGAGGTCATCAGTCCCCTAGAACTTAGAACTACTTAAACCTAACTAACCTAAGGACATCACACACATCCATGACCGAAGCAGGATTCGAACCTGCGACCGTAGCGTTCGCGCAATTCCAGACTGAAGCGCCTAGAACCGCTCGGCCACAACGGCCTGCTTCCAAATTACAAAATCGGTCAGTGGGTGATGCTGTCAACCTCATACATTGCAAAAGGAAAAACGAAGAAATTAGTAACAAACTACAGAGGTCCTTATCAGATTATTGAGATCACGTTACCAATCAACGTTAAACTGCAACTGCCCACTCGAACTACTATTGTCCATGCAAGTCGTTTAAAACCTTTTAAGGGCGCTCCAGATGTAATTCTTTCAACAATAGTGTCTGCTTTTTCGAAGAGTGGAGGAAGTGCCTGAAAAGGAAAAAGAGTGGCCACACCAGCACAACATACAGACATGGCACCATACAATCTTTGACCAAGGGTGCGAATGTCCTAGTTGAATCATAGTAGACCGTGGATAGTATACAAATGTAATTAATTAATAAATGATAATAGTTTTTTTAAAAAAAATTGGATGTAGAAACATGTAGATCTTGTAGTTAACGATGTATTCCTTCTTTTCTTTGTTTTTGTTTTTACTAGGTTGATAGGCCCATAACCATGTTATTTGCTTTTTTCAGGTAACGCCTCTAGCATAATGGACAACTACATTGTGACTGTACTGCTTATCATAATTGCATTATTGACTAATACGAACAACAGACTACAGATCAACCAGTTGATGAGTGGTGCAATTTTTGTGAAACAGGGTACTGTAATTCTGACCAATCACAAGTGGACTATTTCATTAGAGTACAATTTATGGGCCTTACGTAATGAACTTAGGAACCTTGAATTAGAATTTGATACACTACATGAAAGGGCAAGTTCATTTTTGAGGAAATAGCCAGTGAATTTAAAACATTACACTACTCATACGAACAGTTGAGAGGACAGTTCTGTCAGTTACAAGATATACTTCCACAAACCGTTAGACAACCTAAACATGGATGGGTGGACGCAGGAGGTAAACTACTGAAGACCATTTTCGGTAAAGCGGATAACGAAGATATTAATCAGTTAAATAATTCATTACAGAACATAGAGAGTACCGTGGAATTAAATAAAGGCACTAGAGAATGGCACACAACAAGATTAAACGGATTGGAGGAAACGGTGTTTACTAATACCAAGGTCATCAGGTACCTCACCCAAGAATTAAACGATTATCTTCTAGCTAATACTGCTACGCTGAATGAAGACTTAAAAGTCATACAAATAAGGCTCGATATTGTGGATAAGAAACTTGCAGTAGGAAGATCACTTAGGCTACTTACTAATCAAGTGATAGATGCATGGCTAGCGGTGGAGGAATTAAAGGAAGCCATCCAATATGCAGTAGAGGGACATTTGTCACCCACATTACTATCGCCGGTTACATTCATCTCATTATTAGTTAAAATTGAAAAACAATTGTCAGAATCACTAAAGTTAATATTTCCTGCAGATAAGAATCATTTACCACAGTATTACCACTTAGCTACAGTACTAGTGGACACAGATAATGCAAGAATATGAGTTCGTATACCTTTCTTTGTTACATATAAAATGGGTACATATGACTGTTACAGAGTACACTCATTTCCGGTAAAATGGGGCAAACTAAATAAATTTGTACAGTTCCAAACACACCAAGTATTTTTAATCTCCCAAACAACTAATACCAGCATGGTAATGACAACTTTGGAATTAAATAGTTGCCTATCCAAACAAGTTATTATATGTTCATCTCGCACAATCGAATTACATACCAATAGTTGTGAATCTCAATTATTTTTCGAACAATCTGACGCCACCAGTTGCCCACGTGATATATTAACTTCTACATCATGTTTTTTCGAGCAAGTAGAAAATCACTGGTTATATGCAGTCAGCAAACCAACTGATATTTTTGCGCAATGTTACGAGAACGGTGTAGCTACAATATTACAACATTTTGAACTTCATGGAAGCAGACTGATAATTAATGGCACGCTTTGTTCCATCTCAGGAGCGAATTTTCATTTACCCACAACAATCACTGGTACAACTAATCTTAATTCATCCTTCCCATTGATTTATTGGCCCGAAAACGCCATGCAAGCATTTCCTACACAAAATCTATCCTGCCTCAAAGACTCCCTTGACAGTTTCCTTCTGAAGTCATTAGATATGTTCATAAACTAACAGCAAGGCAAAATTGATGCCAATGTTATGATGCAACATGTCTTAAAGTTAAAAAGTGAACACAAAACTAAAATTATAATGCTAGGAACGGGTATATCTGGGACCTTTGTGTTGGTATTTCTGCTTTGTACAGTTTTGTTTTATTTAAGACGAAAAAATAAGCCAAATAATAATATAACACTTCATCAAATCCCTGTCAACTGGATACCACACTCTTAACTGTTGTACTTCAGTGGTTACTTTTGAGCATCAGTGTATTAATTTTGTTTATTGTACTTCAGTCTTCATTAAACAGTCTCATGTTGAAATAAACAATACTGTAGAATAGTTATTCTTGCATTAATATAGGGTAGATTAAACAGGTGTTGCTGTGTAATTTTCTAAGTGAAAAATCTATTTTTGTTTATTCATTGACATCAAGATTTGTTACACTTACTATAACGATTTATGTGTGAACTATGTGATTCATGAGCATACAGTGCTTTAGTAAAGTGATAAAGTATTTTCAACATACTTAATGTGAAGCGTAAGTAATCGTCTAAGTCGAGAGTTTTCATTGCTTGTGTTAGTGCTTTTGCCGAGTGAAGAGTGAAGGAAAGTCGAGTGGTAAATTCGAGGGCGAATTTCTCTGAAGAGTGGAGGAATGTTGAGTGGTACTTAAGATAGGTAAATAAATTAGTAAAATCAATGTGAAGTGAGGTAGAAAATAGAAAATAAATGAAAAACTAAATTTAGTTTAGAACAGTTACACACTGGCAAACAGAGGGCAGAGTTGCAGTGGCAACGGCCGGCGCTTGCAAGTCAGCACGTTCAGGAGAAGCCATCGCCCTCCCCACATAAGCGGAAGCTGTCGATTCAGCCGTCAGGGCATCGCCCGACCGGCTCACGTATTTCTCAATTGTCACATGTGATCAAAGGCCCTCGCCTACATTCCAAGAGCCAATGACCGATGTTAAGAAGATTCATCAAGAAGCTTTTCAACGTGACAGAAGAGGCGATGACCGTGAAGTCGTTCGCCTCCAGTGAACTGAAGTAACGAGACGCAGTGGGCCCAACAGTAGTTTTCAGTTCAGTTTCAGTTCGAGTTCAGTTCCAGTACAGTCGGTGCTGAAGACCGCCATGCAGGAAGAGACTACATCGTACACAGAAGCACCAAGTCCGCCGCTGTAATGGAATAGCAAGCAGCAACCTCGCCGCCAGAAGACAGAAGTTTGAGGGTATTTGAAGACTGATTTTTACGTACCCGGGTGACTCGTGCAGATGGGAAGGAGACGGCCTCACATCAGCAGTCTCCTGTGAGCTGGTGATGAAGATCTGACAGCCGAAGACTGGCAAGCTGGAGTCCGTTGTTCGAGTCCAGGACACTGGCCTTCCCCCGCCGCGCCGCTCCGCTGGCTGACACACGCGGCCGCATAGAGAAGAGAAACACTGGGACGCCACATCCAAGGTATCACCATCCGATTCACGAATTCGTTCTCAATAATTAAACGGGCCACCTCACGATGTGTGTCTCCAGTCAACTGGGCGAAACAGCGACATGAGATACACACCGCCAGGCGTAATCAGACGCCGCCGCTCACACAGCAGAAGGCTTCGCAAATGACACAGCTGCCGCTATCCCAGCCAGAACAATCCAGGAAGGAAACCATTGTACAAATCTTTCAATAAAAGATATCTTATGTAAAAATGCTGTTTCATTCTAGCTCATACTCGAGCCAAGGAAGAACCCACCCTGCCCACATGTTGTTAAGAGAGAAAAAGTAATTTATTTAATGTTTTTTCACCCTGAGATAATGCTTTAGAATCAAATGCCCTTTGCAGTAATGCTCCTCCTGACAATTGACTAGCATCAAAAGAGGCTACCTAGTTACATAACCACGAAAAATACACCCACACCATAACACCAACTCCCATATACTTCAATGTTGACATACACAAGATGACAGGCACTGTTCTCCAGGTGTTTGTCAAACTTAAATCCTTCCAGTGGTCTATCACAGGGTAGTGCATGATTTGCCATTACAAATCCATTTATCCACTGTCTAGTGGCACTGCACTTTACACCACCTCAAGCATCACTCAGCATTGAATACAGAAATATATGGCTTATAAGGAACTGTTATACTATTGTATCCCAGCCTTTTTAACTCCCTGTCCATAGACGTGGTGCTAGCTGGATTACTAGTAGCACTTTTTAACTCACAAGTGATTTGTGCTGTGTATGTGATTCTGTACAACCACCCTCTGCAATGCTTGGCAGTCACTACGCATCAGTACATGAAGTTTGCCTGGTCTTGGTTTAGATGGGGTTGTTCCAATTCACGATTCCGTCAACAACAGTGATCTTGGGCAACTTGAGAAGGGTTGAAAAGTTCCTGATGGAGTGTTACTACAGAGATGTCCAATGACTAGTCCACATTCAGAGTCATTTTGCTCTCCTGACTGACCCGGTCTGTTGTTGTTTCTCTACTGACAACATAATACTCTGCTCACCTCCTTTTATACTGTTTGGTCAACCTATCATGACACAGAATTTTCTGTCACAAAAACTATCGAAAAACGGAATGTGCAAATGTATCACAATACGTGTGTTACCACAAAATGTCAACAAAGAAATGGATCAGAACCTCAAAATGTTTCCAAAACGCATTTCATTCACACAGACCATCAATAGAGTGTCAAAATTCTTCGAGAAGATAGTTTTACATTGTTGTTAACATATTCTCTCTTCCATCACTCATGCTGTGGTACAGGATTTTATGTTTTCATGACACATTACAGTTTGTCATGTCTGTATGCAACACACGTTCTCCAGCAGATAAATGTTGATGTTTTAAAATCTTTTGAATCACCTCATATTCTACTTTTTCTTCTAACTGGTTTGATCTGGTTCGCTGCAGTTTCCTCTGCTATGACTTTTCTTCAGACAAACCATTGTTTATGTTTTTACAAAACATTTGCCTTTAAAAAGTTATACATTTTTGTTTGCATTAGTTTGAAAAACCTGGCAAATAGCGCCAGGCCACCTCTATAAGAGGTGACGGCAGTGGTGGGTGGTTGGCTAGTAGCCGAGGCAGGGAGCAGCAGCCTGACCATTAGTGGGGATGCAATTGGGCCCAGTCATCAGAGCTTGTAAGACTCACTCACCTGAGGTAGACATTGGGAGTTAATTTCATTGTTAGATTGTAGTTATTACTAAACAAACCAGCAAATGTACCCATGAAGGACGGAAGTGAGGAGTCAACACGTCTATTTGAGATTGCATTTTATTTTCTTTTAATATGCATGTCCTGAAACGTACATGCCTGTGAGATCATGATCCTTGGAGTGTGGCTAAATGGTTCAAATGGCTCTGAGCACTACGGGACTTAACATCTGAGGTCATCAGTCCTCTAGAACGTAGAACTACTTAAACCTAACTAACCTAAGGACATCACACACATCCTTGCCCGAGGCAGGATTCGAACCTGCGTCCGTAGCAGTCGCGCGGTTCCGGACTGAAGCGCCTAGAACCGCTCGGCCACAGCGGCCGGCCTTGGAGTGTGGAATCAATATACGATATATATCTTGACAAGTCAGGACTTATCACAAATTGCTTACTAGTCGCTTTTTGCCTATTGCATTATGTCATAACAAGTATGGAAATGGAGAAACTTGTTAACTAAACATTTCACATGAGATTAGAAATTCCTTGAACTTGCATGTGCGGACTCTCTTCCCACTACTTGCTGCCTCAGCAGCATGGTGGGTTATAAAAGCAGGGGGTTGGCACTGAAAGCAAGGTAGTTATGTTGTACATCATAGCCATCCTTGTCAATCAACACATTATTTCAAGAATATGCATACAACTCTCCAAAACATGTACATCTGACATACAGGGTGTTCTGAAATTACTTGTTCAGATTAATGTAGGAGGTAGAGAACGTCACAAAAAAATATATCTGCTTATTGTAAATATTGTCCCTGATGGCAGTTTCTGATTCTAAGGAGGATTTACACAGAAGGTGGTTTAGCATGCTAATTACAGCAGTGGCATTCACAGGAAATGCTTGAATGTGTGACCACTGGCCTGTATGCACACAGTACATCATTGGACCAGTGACTGATGTGTCTGTTCGAAGATTCCTGGCATGTCTGCAATGATAGCAGTAGTGAAGGCAATTCTAGCAACGAGGTCTTCTTTGGTTTCCACAACCATTTCATACACCAGCTGCTTCATATGCACCCAGAGGAAGAAATCTAGACACATGAGGTCGGGTGATGTTGGTGGCCAGACCACAGGGCCACCCCAGCTGATACCTCGATTCCTGAAGATGGCTTTGAGATGATTCCTCATAGCAATGCTGAAATTGGTGGGCACCCCATCGTGCTGGAAGTACATCCTTTGCCTAGCATTCAGAGGTACATCCTCCAGCAGTTCTGGCAGCACATGTTTCACAAAGATGTGACATCTCCTTCCATCAAGGTGGAATGGAAGAATAAGTGGTCTAATCAACCTATCATCAAGGATGCCAGTCCAAACATTAACACTGATCTGCTGTTGATGAACATGAGGTCGAGTACCTTGTGGATTCATACAGGCACAAACTTGTGAATTGTGGATATTGAAACAGTCCCCACGACTAAACAAAGCTTGCTGGTGTATAGGACGTCAGCTGGAAGTAAGGCATGCAGGGCAATCTGTTGTAAACTCTAATGTGCGAACTAGAGTCGTTGTGGAAAATTTTGAGGTGCTACTGCTGCCACGCACTGAAGATGGAAAGGTTGAAGCAGCTATCCATCTAACACATTTCATACAAGGATGTGTGCAATACATAGTCTACTGTAAATGGAGTATCTTCAACATGTCACAGAATCTCGTTCTTCCAATTCGGGAGATCGTACTGTTTGATTTGGACCTGTAACATGCACATTGCACAGAAAGTGCCTGTTTCAAGTGGCAGGTGATGGAAACTTCCGATTTTTTGGTGTTGTAGAACCTGTTGGTTGGGAAAGAGTTGTTAATTTTCTTTCACTGCAGCTGTGAAAGAAAATCAGATCCATATGCCAGATGCATGTAAGGAATTTCAACATCATAAAGCACTCCATGCTGACTGTTGTAGTCACAAGTTGGTTATGATTGAGACTGAATTGGCGTGTTTAAAAGGAAATCACCAATATTGTCGCAAGGCGGTGAAGCTTGCAAATGAATCAGTGTGTTTCCAAGCAAGCTTCAGAGCCAACCATCTGTACACAGAGCAGTTTTGAATACGAGTACGCCGGCCGTTGTGGCCGGCGCTTCAGTCCAGAACCGCTCTGCTGCTACGGTGACAGGTTCGAATCCTCCCTCGGGCATGGATGTGTGTGATGCCCTTAGGTTAGTTAGGTTTAAGTAATTCTAAGTCTAGGGGACTGATGACGTCAGATGTTAAGTCCCATAGTTCTTAGAGCCATTTGAACCCTATGAACAGTACCAGTACACATACCCAGTCAGTGAGACCGACACAACAGATTACATCAGCACCGCTGACAAAATGTTCCCTAACATTACAAGTTACCTTCAGAGACCAAATATTCCTTATCGAAATACAAGGGGCATTCGGTAAATACTGCAACATTTTTTTCTGAAAATAGATTCTTTTTATTGAGGATTCCAATACACCATGGCTACAAAAGCCTATTTTTCAAAATAAACTCTGTTCAATGCAATGGCCTTATGTCATCCTATTGAGAGGGCCTGTATGCCCACATGGTACTGCTCTACTAGTCGACACCAGAGCTAACGTCTTGCTTCGTCAATAATCTCCCCATCATCCTGTTGAGTGCATCCTTCATTGGGCCAATCAGATGAAAGTCAGAATGCGTGAGTCTGGCCTGTACGGTGGATGAGGGAGAACAGACCAATGGAGTCTTGTGAGCTTCTTTCAGGTGTGCAGACTTTTGTGAAGCATTGCATTGTCATGGAGAAGGAGAAGTTCGTTTACATTTTTATGGCGAAGAACACGATGAAGTCGTTTCTGCAATCTCCTAGTGTGGGACAACACACTTCAGAGTTGATCGTTGCACCATGAGGGAGTCTATCATACACAAACCCTCTTGAGAGTCCCAGAAGACTGTTGCCATGACTTCACCGGCTGAAGGGGTGGCAAGACGCCACTACATCGATTGCAGTTTTGTTTTAGGTTTGGATTGATGAACCCACAGTTCATTACCTGTGACGATTTTCGACAAAAAGCTGCCATGATTAGCCTCGTAACACGCAAGCAGTTCTGCACAGATGGTCATTCGTCGCTCTTTATGGTCTTCTGTTAGGTGGCAAGGAACCCAGTGAGCACAGACCTGTGAATACTTGAACTGGTGGACAGTGTGTCAGCACTACCAACAGAAACACCCAATGGTGCAGTGACGTGTTTGATTTTGATCTGTCGATTATCTCCAAGGACAGTGTCTACACACTCCAACATTGCGGGAGTCACAGCTGTGTTCAGCTGGCCAGTTTGTGGCAGATCAGAGAGGTTTGTGCGACCTTTTTTCTGTGATGACAGATGCCTCGCCCAATCGCTCACCATGCTTTTGTTCACTGCCAGGTCTGTGCAGACATTCTGCAGGCGCCTGTGGTTTTGCCCCAAAAGAAACTCAATGACAGCTCTCTGCTTGGAACTCACTTCCATTACAGACGCCATTTTAAAGACTATGTATCGTGCTGCCACCTGTGTGAACTTCATGAAACTGTAGAGGCTGAAGTGGGAATATTCCACAATATCCTGCAACAAATTTCGAATTTTTTAAACCGCAATCGGTCGAGAAAAAAATATGGGCATCATTTATTGAACGTCACTCATATGTTTGTTTTGATGTTCTCTACCTCCCATATTAATTTGATTAAATAGTTTTGGAACACCACGTACACCATGTACATTTTTTCCGTGGATTTTCTAGTGTGTGTATTCCACACATATCCACACATATAATGTTCACTTCTTTACCTCCCCCCTCTCTTGATCCATCCTCTGCTGCCCCTTTTTAGTCCATCATCTCCTTGCCACCCACTCTACCCATCTCATCACCCCACTCTCTGCCCATCTCTTCTTCCTCCCTTCTCTCTGACCATCTCCTCCATCCCTCTGTCTCTGTTCATCTTCTTCAGACTCACTTCTCTCTCTGCCTATTGCCTCCTCCCCCCTCTCTCTGTGCATTCGCTCCTGCACCTCTCTGCCCCATCCATCTGCTTCTGCCTCCTCTCTCTGTCCATCCCATTCTCTAGTTACCTCAGCCTTCCCCCATCCACACTCCATCTACATATGTGGCTCCTGCAAAAGAGGTGTATACTACTCCCACAACATGCTTTTCATGTTGGGCACCCTACACGCCACGGATTTAAAAACAGTTTTTTGACCCTACGTCTAGGTTGCCCAGCAAGGCAGCTGATACTCCTCCAAAACACAACCAGTCACGCAGGGCAACCTACACATCAGGGTTCGAAAAACGTTTCTTTCTCCTGATGCGTAGGGTGCCCTGAAAAGCAGCACAGCGAGGTAGCCAATACTATTCCCACAAAACATGCCTATCATGCAGGGCAGCCTATATGGCAGGGCCAAAAAAGTGTTTCCAATGTTTTTGCTCCTATTGGAGGTGTGAGATCATAAACCACACAGTACTGATACTCACGAAGTTTGCTGTTTGTGTGCCAGATTTGATTGAAATCCTGGACATACATATTTACAGTCTGCTTTACATATATTGTAGCCTTTTACCTGTGGCTTTGCTTGCATATGCGTTTGACACATATATGGAACACACCTCTTCCTCTCCCTCTCTGTGTCCACTTCTTCCTCCCTCTGTCTTCTCACCTTATCCTCCCACCTCTATCTGTCTAGCTCCTCCTACCCACTCTCTTCATCTCCTCCTCCTGTCTCTTTGTCCATTTCGTCCACTCCCCTCTTTCTCTCTTACCATATTTTCCACCCTCTTCCTGTAACCATATTCTCCTCCCCTTCTCTCTTTCAATCTCTGCCTCCCAGTTTCCCCTTTCCTCCTGCCTACTGCCCCTCTACACATTCCACCTGCCTCATGCATCTCCTCTCCAACCCTCTCCGTGCCCTTTTCCTCCTCCCTCTCGCTCTGTCGATCCACTCCATTACCCATTTCAACCTGGCTCTATCCATGCTTGTAGGCACATGTACCACCTACAATAAAGTTCAATAAAGCAGGCCGATACTGTTGTTGTTGTGGTCTCCAGTCCAGAGAGTGGTTTGATGCAGCTCTCCATGCTATTCTATCCTGTGCAAGCTTCTTCATCTCCCAGTACCTACTGCAACCTACATCCTTCTCAATCTGTTTAGTGTATTCATCTCTTGGTCTCCCTCTACGATTTTTACCCTCCACGCTGCCCTCCAATACTAAATTGGTGATCCCTTGATGCCTCAGAATATGCCCTACCAACCGATCCCTCCTTCTAGTCAAGTTGTGCCACAAATGTCTCTTATCTCCAATTCTATTCAGTACCTCCTCATTAGTTATGTGATCTACCCATCTAATCTTCAGCATTGTTCTGTAGCACGACATTTCGAAAGCTTCTATTCTTTTCTTGTCCAAACTATTTATCGTCCACGTTTCGCTTCCATACATGGCTACACTCCATACAAATACTTTCAGAAACGACTTCCTGACACTTAAATCTATACTCGATGTTAACAAATTTCTCTTATTCAGAAACGCTTTTCTTGTCATGGCTAGTCTACATTTTATATCCTCTCTACTTCTAACATCATCAGTTATTTTGCTCCCCAAATAGCAAAACTCATCTACTACTTTAAGCATCTCATTTCCTAACCTAATTCCAGCAGCATCACCCGATTTAATTCAACTACATTCCATTATTCTCGTTTTGCTTTTGTTGATGTTCGTGTTATATCCTCCTTTCAAGATACTGTCCATTACGTTCAGCTGCTCTTCCAGGTCCTTTGCTGTCTATGACAGAATTACAATGTCATCGGTGAACCTCAAAGTTTTTATTTAGGCCGATACTTCTTCCACAAAACGCCTATCAGGTAGGGCAGGCTACATGTCAGGGCCCTGAAAACTATTTCATGCCCTAACATGTAGGGCCCAGTAAACTGTTTCTTGCCCTAACATGTAGGATGCCTTGCAAAGCAGGTTGGTTTGGTAGGCTGATACTGTTTGCACACAACATGCCTGTCATGCAAGGCAAGCTCTATGCCAGGGGCTGGTAAAACACGTTTTTGACTTTATCTCTGGTCCTGTTGGAGGTAGGGCGTTGTAAACATCATTGCTGAGACTCTTGATGCCTACTGTTTCTGTGCCAAATTTGGCTGAAAACGACATAGGGATTTGGGAGGAGATCTTGGACATATATGCATACACCCTGTTTTATATGCCCACTGAAGAGCCAAAGAAACTGGTACGCCTGCCTAATATCGTGTGGAGCCCCCGCAAGCAGGGAGGAGTGTCTCAACAAGACGTGGCGTGGACTCGATTAACGTCTGAAGTAGTGCTGGAGGGAATTGACGCCATGAATCCTGCAGGGTTCTCCTGAACAGCACACTGCAAGGCATCCCAGATATGCTCAATAATGTACCTGTCTAGGGAGTTTAGTGGCCAGCGGAAGTGTTTAAACTCAGAAGAGTGCTGCAAGAGCCATTCTGTAGCTATTGTTGACGTGTGGGGTGGCGCATTGTCCTGCTGAAATTGCCCAAGTCCTTCGGAACACAAAATGGACATGAATGGATGCAGGCGATCAGCCCGGATGCTTACGTATGTGCCATTGTCAGAGTCGTATCTAGACATATCCGGTGTCCTATATCACTCCAACTGCACATGCCCCCCACCATTACAGAGCCTCCACCAGCTTGAATAGTCCCCTGCTGACATGCAGAGTCCATGAATTCATGAGGTTGTCTCCATGCGCGTACACGTCCATCCACTCGATACAATTTGAAACGAAACTTGTCTGACATGGCAACATGTTTCCATTCATCAACAGTCCAATGTCGGTGTTGACAGGCCCATGTAAGGCGTAAAGCTTCGTGTCATGCAGTCATTGAGGCTACACGAGTGAGCTTTCAGTTCCAAAAGCCCATATCAACGATGTTTCGTTGAATGGTTTGCACACTGACACTTGTTGACGGCCCAGCATTGAAATCTGCAGCAATTTGCGAAAGGGTTGCGTTCTGTCACAATGGACGATTCTCTTCAGTCGTAGTTGGTTCCGTTCTTGCAGGATCTTTTTCCGGCCACAGCAACGTCGAAGATTTGATGTTGTACCGGATTCCTGATACTCACTGTACACTTGTGAAATAGGCGTGAGGGAAAATCCCCACGTCATCGCTCCCTCGGAGTTGCTGTGTCCCATCGCTCGTGCACCGACTATAATACCAAGCTGAAACTCAGTTAAATGTTGATAACCATCCATTGTAGCAGCAGTAAGCGATCTGACAACTGCGCCAGGCACTTGTTCTCCTATATAGGCGTTGCCGATATATATACACTCCTGGAAATGGAAAAAAGAACACATTGACACCGGTGTGTCAGACCCACCATACTTGCTCCGGACACTGCGAGAGGGCTGTACAAGCAATGATCACACTCACGGCACAGCGGACACACCAGGAACCGCGGTGTTGGCCGTCGAATGGCGCTAGCTGCGCAGCATTTGTGCACCGCCGCCGTCAGTGTCAGCCAGTTTGCCGTGGCATACGGAGCTCCATCGCAGTCTTTAACACTGGTAGCATGCCGCGACAGCGTGGACGTGAACCGTATGTGCAGTTGACGGACTTTGAGCGAGGGCGTATAGTGGGCATGCGGTAGGCCGGGTGGACGTACCGCCGAATTGCTCAACACGTGGGGCGTGAGGTCTCCACAGTACATCGATGTTGTCACCAGTGGTGGGCGGAAGGTGCACGTGCCCGTCGACCTGGGACCGGACCGCAGCGACGCACGGATGCACGCCAAGACCGTAGGATCCTACGCAGTGCCGTAGGGGACCGCACCGCCACTTCCCAGCAAATTAGGGACACTGTTGCTCCTGGGGTATCGGCGAGGACCATTCGCAACCGTCTCCATGAAGCTGGGCTACGGTCCCGCACACCGTTAGGCCGTCTTCCGCTCACGCCCCAACATCGTGCAGCCCGCCTCCAGTGGTGTCGCGACAGGCGTGAATGGAGGGACGAATGGAGACGTGTCGTCTTCAGCGATGAGAGTCGCTTCTGCCTTGGTGCCAATGATGGTCGTATGCGTGTTTGGCGCCGTGCAGGTGAGCGCCACAATCAGGACTGCATACGACCGAGGCACACAGGGCCAACACCCGGCATCATGGTGTGGGGAGCGATCTCCTACACTGGCCGTACACCACTGGTGATCGTCGAGGGGACACTGAATAGTGCACGGTACATCCAAACCGTCATCGAACCCATCGTTCTACCATTCCTAGACCGGCAAGGGAACTTGCTGTTCCAACAGGACAATGCACGTCCGCATGTATCCCGTGCCACCCAACGTGCTCTAGAAGGTGTAAGTCAACTACCCTGGCCAGCAAGATCTCCGGATCTGTCCCCCATTGAGCATGTTTGGGACTGGATGAAGCGTCGTCTCAAGCGGTCTGCACGTCCAGCACGAACGCTGGTCCAACTGAGGCGCCAGGTGGAAATGGCATGGCAAGCCGTTCCACAGGACTACATCCAGCATCTCTACGCTCGTCTCCATGGGAGAATAGCAGCCTGCATTGCTGCGAAAGGTGGATATACACTGTACTAGTGCCGACATTGTGCATGCTCTGTTGCCTGTGTCTATGTGCCTGTGGTTCTGTCAGTGTGATCATGTGATGTATCTGACCCCAGGAATGTGTCAATAAAGTTTCCCCTTCCTGGGACAATGAATTCACGGTGTTCTTATTTCAATTTCCAGGAGTGTATATATATATATATATATATATATATATATATATATATATATATATATATATATATATATATATATATACTACGTCCATCTCCACAGGTGAGTGGTCATTGTAGATGGCAGCCATATGGAGGACCTGGATTCGATTTCCGGTACTGCCAAGGATTTTTCCGTGATGGGAGGACTGGTATAGTGTGCACTCAGCCTCATGATGCCAATTAAGAAACTACTTGCAGGAGAAGTAGCGACTCCACGGTGTGGGAATTCCACAAAACATCAGAGAGTGTAGTGTGCTGACCACATATGCCTCCATATTGCATCCACAGGGCGTTGCAAGGCAGAGGATGACACAGCGGCTGGGAGACATCCCTTTGGCTTCATGGCCTGGATGAGAAGTTCACATGGCTACTCTTTACAAAGAGTCTTGGATCTTTCACGTACTGGTTCTTCTTCTTTCTGAAATGTTTACGCTTCTGCAGTCGTTCAGAAAGCGTCTTATAATTTTCTCTTTTCTCAAAGTCTATCATTCACGCATTTGTTATATATGTTTCTGATTCTGAATTGCATCTGCTGTGACAGTTCCCAGTCTATTCAGACTTTCCCAGAACTATGAATGCTACTGCGATGTCTTTCTCAAATTCACCTACTTGCTGTAACCGAGGGATGTGTTTTATTCAGCACTGCAGAATCTGCACGAAGTGGGTGTCGTGTAATACTCGATCAGATCATGGCCGAAGGAATGCGGAGGTTATATTCTAGTACCAGATCGAAGAAGAAGACTGATGAAGACCATTTAGAGACAAGTCTCTCGGTATGCCGAACATTATCGACATCGGCGATTCTGAGACTAACCTAGTAATAGTATTGCATTTGTGTCAAGTTCTTTATAATGCACAAACCATTTCTCCATTAAATTAGATCTGATCAGTTATCTTGAATAGGTTGTTGCTGAGTCTCCGTTTAGGAGTCGAATATGTACACATAAGTTAGCCAATAGGGTTTGGTTTAAGGAGCCTAAACACTTCATCGAAATAACCAGCTTCTTATATGAAGTTTTCGCTAATCTGTGGTTTTCTCTTGTCCAAGTCAGGTGAAGTAAAACAAATGTGTTTAATTGGAAACAAAGTGAGTTTAATGCCATCCAAGATTTGTACTCGGCTAATGTTATGTTAAGGTTAATGAAAATAAAGGATTTTATGCAGGACTGTACACAAAACTGCCGAAAGAGATAGCAAATGAACATGTAGTAATAAATGTTCCGTCAAATAACAATATCTGTTTTAAGTGGTCAATTCTGGCAGGTTTGTATCCTGTAAAAAAGCATGCAGACCACGTGTTTAAATATTTTCCACGTGCAGACAAATTACACTTTGCTAACCTACTGTTTTCTATCAAGTTCAAGCACATTAAAATTTTTGAAAAGCAGAACGAAGACGTCTTTGTAAACGTCTGTCGAGTACTCTGATTGTAAATGGATCACTGACTGTGGAATACAAGAGAAATGAGAAGGAATTTCAGATTTTACTATCGTACACTGGTGTGCAAAACTTACGGATGAAAGTAACTCTCGCATGATGTGTTACTGCCAAGTGACGTAGCTCTATGAAACTTGGTCCGTACACAGAAAGAACTGCTACGTGTTGGTGCAGAAGATAACTTAAAGAAATACGTAGTAAAACGAACAGAAATGTCATCCATATTCAAAGACAGTAATTACACTGAAGTCACCTCCTTTTATGATGCTACCCTGGGAACTAGAAAAAGCAGGACATGGTACTTTAAGGGAATGTGCTCACAACAAACAGCAATGCATGCTTTGCAATGTGCTGCCATGCCGGCCCGAAGGTTGGAAAGGATTTCTTGTAGTAGGTCGTTTAATTTCTTCACCAGCGCCGTTGACAGCTGGTGGATAGTCGTTGGTTCCTGTAGACGTGCTGAAATACGTCTTCCCAATACATCCCATATGTGCTCAACGGGATTTAAGCTGGGAGAACAGGTAGGCCAGTCTATCCATCCAGTCACACAGTAAAAACTAGGTTCTATGTGAGTCCCCGTCACCATGTAGGTGTCAATATTTTCCTCCTGCAAGAATTCTTACAATCAAGTGGATGGGGGTAAATGCTTTTGGCATTCCAAGTCGCTATAATCAGTTCTTCATTGCATCTGACTACAGCCATAGGTAATCTTGACTTGTTCTCTGTGTGTATCATATTGTAGCGGCACCGCCGGTCGCATTGACCGAGTGGTTCTAGGCACTTCAGTCTAGAACCGCGCGACCGTTACGGTCGCAGATTCTAATCCTGCCTCGGGCGTGGATGTGTGTGATGTCCTTAGGTTAGTTAGGTTTACGTAGTTCTAAGTTCTAGGGGACTGTTGACCACAGAAGTTAAGTCCCATAGTGCTCAGAGCCATTTGAACCATTTTGTAGCGGCACCACAGTTTAAGATAGGAAAGTTAGATTCGGTGCAACATTTCTGAGCGCACAAGTTACAGCCAGGTGCAGGATTGTTGACAGTAAGTTACGCTGACCAGCTGTTGCAAATTAGAATGGACGCTACCGGGCCGTCAAACCACTGAAAAGCGTAAACACAGCAGTTTGCATGGCGCAAGTTACAGGCAGAAGGGGCCCACTGATGCAACCTAGGTGTTGTGAGTACGTGACTTGGAGTAGCGCATTAGCAAAACAGGGGTGCACAGCCGGGTATAAATAGGTGATGTTTTCTAATGAGAGTCATACAAGTGTGGCAGCTTTCTCCTGAATGGCGGGGCATGTCACACCACCAGCTACAAGCAGCAGCAGATGGGGCACCAGCGTTCCAGTCCATGGCGGGGCGTCGGTTTGACCCCCTGAAGCCGACGCAGGGTCCATAGCCTGTCAGCCAGCAGTGGGCCACTCTTCAGCTCACTACCGCGGGCAGTCGTCTTGGCTCCCAAAGCATGCCAGAGGCATCCCGAGGCGAGGGCCGCAGATTCTGACACCGGATCGCGGGCACTTGTGGTCGCCACAATCTCAGCTACACCAGCAAGGAAGGACACAGCAGGCCACTCAGCGGCTCCCAGCGGAGCGGCGCAGAGTCTACAGGGAAGAAGACCACTGAGTCGGCTGCCGGCGCAGCCCTGATGGCACGGCCCTACAAGGTCGACACACAGCAGCGCCTTGCACTCGGTCGTTGGGGCGATGGCCTCAGCATTGCGGGACCCTGTGAAGTGGACCGAGGTGAACGGGACACTGTAATGGAAACGAATAAATCATTTGGAAACCTCGGACAAGTCTTAATAGGGTGCCTCCTACCTCTTCCCAATACATTCGGTGGCAGAAGTCGCCACCACATTTGGTGTCAGAATAGCGGGTGTCGTCTGTCTAGTACAACATTTGAGCCCACTGCCTGCATTATGGACACAAGATGTGGTGAGTTTTGATCAGTTTTTCTTTTGAGTGTTGGATGTTTTCTTTCTTATTTGTGTTTTGAGTATGGCCTGCCAGGAGCCACATTTTAGATGTTTTGCATGGGCATAGTATTTTTTGTTGTCAGAATAAGTGTTAGTGTATTTGGGGCAGTAAGATTTCTTATTTTTTTCGTTGCATTTAATTACTTTTGTACTGGTTTACGATGATACAGAGTGTGATGATACGTAGTTGTAGGAAGTCAGGTTGTTCTTGTACTTAAACGTCTTGTTTCGGGACTAACTGGCAATGAAAGCAAAGTAATGGCAGAGTGTAGAATGCAAGGTGTGTCGGAACCAGAAGTGGTGCGGATTTTGATGGAAAAGATAGCACAATTGACAGCAGACAGCCTGCTGGAGTGGCCGTGCGGTTCTAGGCGTTACAGTCTGGAACCGAGCGACCGCTACGGTCGCAGGTTCGAATTCTGCCTCAGGCATGGATGTGTGTGCTGTCCTTAGGTTAATTATGTTTAATTAGTTCTAAGTTCTAGGCGACTGATGACCTCAGAAGTTAAGTCGCATAGTGCTCAGAGCCATTTGAACCATTTTTGACAGCAGACAATACGCAGTTGAGAAGTGAATTAACATCTAGAAGTGAGTGGGGAACTGCATTGGATCAGTGGTTGTTTCCTAGGATGCCGAGGCAGGAGATTGATCCAGCTGCCGCGAGTTTGAGTATTCCGTTTTCTGGTAAGGCATCTGAGGATGTGCGTTCGTTTGTGGAGGATTTGGAAATTTCAGCTATGATGAATGGTCGGTCTGATGAACAGTTGTTACATGTAGCCAAGATGAGATTAACATGTGAAGCGATGACATATGTAAGGTGTTCCGAGGTCTTAAGAAATGCAGGACAGTTTAAGCAGTTGAGGGAGGGGCTTTTACAAAGGTACAAGAAACAGAACAGCGCTCAGTACTTTAGTGAGAGGTTGAGTATCATGACGAATAGGCAGTGGGAGATGGTAGAGAAATTTGCGGACAGAATAAGAGAAATTCACGAGTATACTTACGAGTTGGGTGAGAGCGATGAGGAGAATGATGTTCTGTTGCAGGAGGCCGAGCAAAGGACACTTGTATTTTTGGGGGGTTACCGGCGCATATATCGCGGAAAGTGCATGAAAGGAATCCGAAAGATTTGTATTCGGCCATTCAGCTGGCAATCCATTGTGAGGAAATAGATGTGGCAACAGAGGTACGTGATAGTCAAACAGTGTTTACAGCGAGTGTGAAATGTTTTAAGTGTGGTCATACAGGGCATGTGCAGAGGCAAGGTACCCAATCACCCAGGAATAAAGGAAGGGTGGAAGTCAGCAGCGGGGAGGATGGAGAAGTGGAAATAGGAGAGGTGGACAAGCGTTAAACGGCAGAGGGGGCCCAAGACTAACCTAAGGGAGCTCCCGTTTAATTTCAGTGCTACAAATACATCTGCAGAGGTGGAATGTTCAGTGGTAGGATCCGTAGGAACTAAATGGCTTAAGATTTTCTTGGACGCAGGGGCGCAAGTGTCCGTGGCTACAAGGAATATAATGGGAGGAACCACGTTCTAGGTTGCGTGGAGTGGGGGATAAGGAGGTCACGCCTTTGAGTTCGGTGACAGTTGACTTTCGAATAGAGGAAGTCCGATTTAATGCATGCATGGAGGTAGTACCATGGGTATGCGAGGGCTACGACATGATCCTAGGAGTAGATTTCTTGCATCAACATCATGCCAAAATTGACCTTCGACAACAAACTGTGGAACTTGGTGGAATGTTGTTTCAGATAGAGGAAACTATTGTCAATGCAGAGCTGTCGCGAGTGGTGTTCAATGTAATGATGGGCGCTGATGACCACGCTGTTTAGCGCCCGTAAACCTCCAACACAAACACACACAATGTAATGAACAAACCAATTGAACCACGTACATTAGTATTAAGGCTTAATTCTCATGAGTGTGTCTGGTGGCACCGGGAAGTCGCTTTGGATAAGTGTGGAGTCAAATCTACCTGTGGGTACAGTATGTGTTATTGAACCATTGCAGGATAATGAAGTTGTGGGTCCATTGGGTTTTTTGTGAACTGTAGTGTTGTACACGTACAATAGGGGAACAACGGACGAGTAGTTCCCGTGAACGTGGATAATTTTAGCGCTGTAGACGCGAATTTAAGAAAAGGAGTTTTAGTAGCAAATTTGGATGTGCCAGATGACGAAGACTGGTGTTCGAGAGGTAGGCAAAGCGATCAACTGCACGGCGTGACAAAATTAAGCATTTGAAAGGAGGAGAAATAGAGCATATGGAAGAATTATTGTGGGAATTTAAGGATTTATTTTTTTCTACAAGGGCCGTTACCAGCAACTCCATTAGTTCAACACAGGATACCAACAGGGAATGAAGCACCTGTTTACCGTAAACCATACAGAATACCGAGGTATTTGCAGCCGATTGTGGAGGATTTCATTGATCAGCAGCTTGCGGACAGTGTTATAGAGCATAATAATAGTTGCTGGGGAGCGGGCATTGTCGTTGTGCCTAAAAAATCTATGGATGGAACTAAGAAATACAGGTTCTGTTGTGACTACCGATACCTCAATAACAAGACAGTAACGGGCGCATACCCCATTCCAAACATATCGGAGACTTTGGGTCACTTAGGACAGTGCCAGTACTTTTCTACGATAGATTTGACAAGTGGTTATCATCAGTTGGAGGTGGCTCCAGAGGATCGCCAAAAACTGCTTTCTCTATACCTGGAGGCCATTACCAGTACATTATAATGCCATTCGGTTTGAAAGACGCTCCGGCAACGTTTCGGAGTTTGCTAGACAGTGTCTTGAGGGGCATGAAACCACGGCAGCGTCTTGTCTATTTGGATGACATTATAGTGTTTTCCAGTAGTATGGAGCAACAGAGACAGCGGTTAAGGGAAGTCTTTATGATGTCAAGAGCAGCTCGTTTGACGTTGAGCCTGGAGAAGTGTCATTTTGCTTTAGAAGAAGTAAAATATTTGGGCCATTTTATCAGTAAGGGCGGAGTGCGAACAGATCCGAGGTTGGTAAAACTGCAAGGGATTTTCGGAAAATGAAAACAGTTAAGAAAGTGCAGTCATTCGTCGGAATTTGGAATTTCTATCGAAAGTTCGTGAAGGGTTTTGCAGATTTAGCACAGCCGTTGTCGCGATTGTTAGGGAAGGGTGTGAAATTTGAGTGGACGGAAGTGTGTCAGAAAGCGTTTGACAAACTGAAAGAAGTGTTAACATCAAGTCCGGTTCTTGTGTTTCCAGGTTATGAAAAGGAGTTTATACTAGCATGCGTTGCGTCGAATCAAGCAATAGGGTGTGTTCTTAGTCAGGATATTGATGGGAAAGAACGTCCTGTAGGCTATGCGTCTAGGCAGTTGAATGCAGCAGAGAGGAATTACTCAACAACTTAGCGTAATCGATGGAATCACATATTTTAAATGTTATTTATATGGGAGAAGATTTCGAGTAGTGACAGATCATGCTGCACTGAAGTGGTTGTTGGGGTTGAATGATCTGTCCACTAGACTCGCTAGATGGGTTGTGAGGCTTAGTAAATTCGACTACGAGGTGGTGCACAAGCCTGGGAAGATGCACTGTAATGCGGATGCACTAAGTAGGATGGTGGCAAAAGTAGACGTAATAGGTTATGACCTAGCAGTATGGCAAAAATTACAGGACGCTGACAAAGATTGTAAATTGCATCGGACACAGCCACAATTCAATATGTAGGACGGTCTTCCGTGCAGGGAAACGAAGTTAGGGCCAAGGGTAGTAGTGCCAGCGAAGTTGAGGGATGAGGTTTTAAAGGAAGAACATGATCACGTGTTATCTGGTCATGGAGGGCGTAGAGCGACGACACTATCGGGGAACAGATTCGTTCTGACAATAATAGACCATTTTTCGAGGTATGTGGAGGTGGTGGCTATGCCAAATCAACAGGTAGTAGTGGTCGCGCAAGCGTTAATAAACAACTGGATTTTGAAGTTGTGTACGAGAGACAATAATTACTGACCAAGGGATCAACTTCATGTCATATTTAATGAAGGAGCTGTGTAAATTGTTGAATGCAAAGAAGTTGAGGACGAGCGAGTTGCACCCACAGGCGAACGGAAGGACAGAATGGGTACACAGAACAATCGGGAAGATGCTGAGTTTTTATGTGGATTCACATCACCATCAGTGGGACGAGTGCAAAAGTCTATATAAATACCAGTTTGTCTCCATATGAGGTAGTGTAAGGGCGAAAACTGCCATCACTGTTTGATTTAGTGGAGCTACAGAAAGGAAGGGCCAGTGAATCTGTATGTCAATTCGCAAGGATAATTCGAGATGTTTGGAAACCGGTAAAAAAGGCGAATACAAATGCTTTGGAAAGGTAGGAAGACGCAGTAAAGCGGAAAGGAAGGTTACCGCAGTAAAGAGTGGGGCAGTGGGTAATGCTGTCCAGCCCCTATATGCTAAAAGGGAAAATGAAGAAGTTACTCATGAGGTATCAAGGGCCATACCAGGTAGTTGAAACCACATCCTCCGTTACTGTTAAGCTTCAGCTGCCAACTGAAACAACGATAGTACACATTGGGCTGTTATACCCATTTAAGGGTTGCCTGGATGTGATTCCAGGCGCGTCACAGGAAGGAAAGAGGACGCAAGAGAGAGTGAAGAGAGGTGCTAAGCACAGAGAAAACCAGGAAGATAGAGTACAGCCTGAAGTACCGTATGCTTTGCGACCCAGAAAGTAGTAGGAAGGGTGATGGTCATCCCTGTCGTCAGGTCACTGAAAAGGGAAAAGGGAAGTGTAGCGTCTGACGTATGTGGAGTGTTGTTGGAGGAGAAATTGAACGCAGTTCTGGAGAAATAAATGCTTCGGAGTAAATTTTGCGGCAAAGCGGTAATGAATATATGTTGAACGATGTCAGAGTCGTACGATTTCCTGTTTAATTTTTTTGTTATCGACAGTGCTGGGTCAGGAAAGTCGTGTTTATTGCACCAGTTCATATAATGTAAATTTAAGGATGAAAGTAGTCACACAATCGGTGTTGAGTTTGGACCAAAAATAGTGAATGGTGGAGGAAAATCTGTGAACCTTCAAATATGGTACACATGCACAGTGCAGTTATTTTTAGCCGGTGGGAAAGGAATAGACTGTCCAAGGGACATCGTGGAGCCAAAAGTCAACTTGCAACAGGTCGGGAAGCATTGGATCTTCTTCACCTACTAGAATTTGGTAGTAGTAGCAAGTTGTTTTGAGCGGGGAGTATTTGCAGAAGCGAAACGTCTAGAGATCGAGGGGAGCGGAATTTTAATCAATGGAACTAAGTGTAACATAATAGGACCAATCTTCTACCTGCCAGCTTCAATTTCAGGAGTCACGCAATTGAATGTTATGCAGCCACAGCTGTACTGGCCAGAAACCACTTTAGAGTTTTTGCCAAGGCAAAATCTGACCTTGTTAAATGAAACTCTGGAGCCAGGTCTCTTGAGATCTGTAAACTAATTCATTTTAGAGGAAAAAGGGGCGCATATCAGCTGAACAGCTTGTGCAACATATCTCTCAGTATATGCAAAAGCAACAGCAAATAACGATCATTTTGAGCACCTCTGTGCCAAGTGTCATCGCAGCCTTAACTTGTTATGTGTTGTTTTCTTTCTGATCAGGTAGAGAGCTCATTCCGAGAGGGAACCAAGGGTAGCCCAAGTCCCAGTGGATTGGATACTGAGGGCGCGAGACAAATAGGTAAGGGGTTGATCGAGCAGTGGTCGTCCAGTAAGGAACTTTTACGTTTTTCTTTTTTTTTTTTAATGTCGTGGTTTTAAGGGGCACTAGAACACATTTAAGTTTTCTAATAGTAAGGAAATATGCCATAGGTGCTGGCCCAAACAAGTTAAGAGCTAGTTAAGGGTCGACCCGGGGACCGGGTCTTTCCGAATAGGGGAATAAAGCAGTGGCACCACAGTTGAAGATAGGAAAGTTAGATTCGGTGCAACGTTTCTGAGCGCACAGGTTACAGCCAGTCGTGGGCCTGTTGACAGTAAGTTACGCTGACCAGCGGTTGCGACGTAGAATGGAGGAGGCCACAAGGCCGTTGAACCACTGAAAAGCGTAAACGCAGCGGTTTGCATGGCGCACATTACAGGCACAAGGGGCCCGCTGGCGCAACCGAAGTGTCGTGAGTATGTGACTTTGAACAGTGCATTAGCAAAACAGGGGTGCACAGCCGAGTATAAATAGGTGCCGTTTTCTAACGAGAGTCTTTCAAGTGTGGCAGCTCTCTCCTGGACGGCGAGGCACGTCACACCACCAGCTACACGCAGCAGCGTTCCAGACCACAGCGGGTCGTCGGTTCGACCCCTGAGGCTGACACGGGGTCCGTAGCCAGCCAGCCAGCGGCGGGCCACTCTTCGGCTCACTATCGCGGGCAGTCGTCTTGGCTCCCAATGCACGCCAGTGGCATCCCGAGGCGAGGGCCGCACATTCGGACCCCGGATCACTGGTGCTTGTGGTCGCCGCAATCTCAGCTATGCCAGTGCGAAAGTATGCAGCGGGCCACTCGGCGGCTCCCAGCGGAGCAGCGCTGAGTCAATGGGGAAGAAGACCGCGCAGCCCTGACACCGCGGCCCTACAAGGCCGACACACAGCAGTGTGTCAGTGGCCTCAGAATTGCGGGACGCTGTGAAGCGGACTGAGGTGAACGGGACACTGTAGTGGAAATAAATAAATCATTTGGAAAGCTCGGGCGAGTCTTAATACGGTGCCTTCTACCTCTTCCCGCTACATTGGTCATCCTGATACATTCGGTGGCAGAAGGCGCCACTACAACATTGATTGCGAGTGCTGTATTGACGATGACGGCTACTATCTGTGGAGGACTCGTGACAACACCGTTAACTTCTGCCAGAGTCTGTGTGATTAGCTCCGCGACTGTGGTCATCTCATAATGTTCTCTCGCTGTCGGTTGTATGTCGTTTTCTGCGGTGGCAGATTACTGACCTAAATTCTGGGGAGGGCAGGAAACATACTAGTAAATCCCCTTGCCTTCTCGTTTAATGTACGCACACCTAGCATTCCTAACGATCACTTCTGTTACTAGTACTAGAGGTAAAGGTGGATAAATGGGCCCCCATTCTGTTTTTTTTATATAACACCTTTTATTTTTAGTATAATCACCTGAAATTAACATAAACATTTCTCTAGTATGTCCTGCAATAGTTACGACATGTTTTGGTCCAACTTTTTAATATTTAAAACAAAATTTTATTTTTTTCCTGATACTTTGCACTTTGTTGCGTCAAGAATTTGTGCTGGTAATATGGGCCCCAAGGTAGTTTGAAATAAAAATAAACAAAAATTTGAAAAATATAATTTTATTTAATTTTTCTGTATAATGAATGAAAGATTCACTCTGAACATTGTTAATTAGTCTACTGGTGGGATGATTTTCACAGTCTACACCTAGCCTATTTACAATAGTCACACACATAAGCATCTTTTTCGCATCCAGCGCATTCGTTTTGAGGCCACATCTCACAGGCTATACACTGGACCAAAAGTTCACCTTTTGTGTCCTTTGAAAAAATCCCTTCACAAAATAGACATACAGCGCCGTCAACATCAGGGACAGAAACACCAACTTTTTATTTCTTGTGCAAAGGTGGTAGGCCAGGCGCCTGACGTCATTTCTGGTAAGGCCATAGAATTTGGATTCCATAATGAGAAGATATTTAACCAGTTCGTCCTCAAGCCCCTGTGGTAAAACTGGTGGAAAGCCTTTAGAGCGTAGAACGAGGGACAGTACACTTTAACCGCTTTTTTCAACCCCATTTTTTTTCTCTTTAATAGCTACAATAGCATTTCCCATATTTGCTTTGTCCCACGATTGCCGTTTCGATTTTTTGGGGGGTACAAGATGTGTTCGAGGCATCTGAAACATAAAGAGTAGCAATATTTGTAAATGGTCCCATAAAATCTGATTGATTTTACGGGGCCCATAATACCAGCAGCAAAAGGGGCCCATATATCCACCCTCGCCATCTTGGGAAAAACGATTTTGCCTACGGTTAGTTTGGTTCGCAACCGACGTTAATTAACGTAAAACGGTATCCCAACAGCAAGCCAAATACGTACCTTACCTTAGTTTTACTAATAATATGTTAGAAATTTGAGTTTTATTCAAGTAAACACTAACCTTTCAAACTTTTGATGACAGCGAAAAAATTCACAGCAGAACTACTCACAAACCATGGCAGCTACTACGTCTGCGCACTGTACAGTGAAGTTTGGCAACTAGTTTTAGTAGTTCATGTGCTCTCCGCTAGAATTCGTGGCCTGTACTTCCAAATATGTAGGGGGCCCATAATACCAGCAGGGGCCCATTTTTCCACCTTTTCCTCTACTATTAGTACTGCTAGTAAGGTGATGATAACAATGACTACCACTACTGCTACTACTGTTAGTAACAATAATAATAATAATGAAACCCATTCTTTTTTACAAACGAAATGGTAGAGTAAGTGTTTGAGCATTTATAGTCGTAACACAAGTTAACTTAATGATCCTTCGTTTTCTTGAATCTTTTGATTGTATCATCATACCACATGCCTCAGCTTTTAAGTATTCGCAGTACTGGTTTGTTACACATAATACACTTTATTGATTAACAATACTCACTATGGTTTCAAATTAAATGCCTTGTCACAAACAATAACAACGCTCACAATAATTTGAAGTACTCGAACAGGATCTATTAATTAATAACAAACTTAAACGATTTATAGCATTAAGAACACGGCTTGAAACCATGACTATATGGTCCCCAAATACAAGAAAGAAATCACATCAACTAGCTGTGGCTGCAAGTGGGTTCAACAAACTGAGTTTTACCAGTAAAATGAATTACAAATGTACTAACAATTCTCAAACATGAATAACACCTTAAACAAACAGACAACGCCCACCCAAAATACAGAAAGGATAACAAGTCACGCCACTGATTGTGGCTGTTGGAAAGCCCTTAACAATCTATAAACCTTTATAAAATGCCTTAAGCAACAAAGTACACAATTCCCCAAAATACAAGGAAAGCTGGGAAGGCAAACAATGTAAAATGTGACCCCCAGCTGGTACACACCAGCAGAAACATTGAAAATTACCCTTAAATAAATATACAATCCCCTCTTATACAAGGAAAGCTGGGAAGGCAACTATTGAAATGTGACTCCCAGTTGGTACACACCTGCGGAAACATTGATAATGACCCATAAATAAATATACAATCCAACAAAATACAAGGTAAGCTGGGAAGAAATGGGATTCAAATGTGCCTCCCAACTGGTACACACCAGCAGAAACATTGACAATGAACCTTTAAAAAATATACAATCCCTCAAAATACAAGATAAGTGGCAAATACAGCAGGTGGTTATCACAACCAACAAGGAATATGCAGGCAAGTTTCACAATGAGTGGAATTAGCTAATGACTGTGGATTAAAAAGGAAACACTCAATAGTTCATACTCGTAAGTTAAGGGCCTTAAAACGTAACACGCTCCAGAACTAGTAATAAGGGTGCAAGGTTTAAACAAGTAGTTGAAGAATACGTATAGTGACGAGGAACATCGGGCATACAGAACATCCTTCAAAGCTTATTTGCTGGCTGAATTCACAATACTGAATAGATCCATAGTTTTGGATTAACTGGCGACACTGCGTCGCGGCAAGAGTCAAGTGATCAATTTACTTGCGTCAACACGAGGCGGCTGGTAGAGGCACCAAATTGTGGGCCAACCTAGACACAGTTCCGCACTGTCGCCTGATAAACAAAGTAAGAGCCTACGGAATATCAGACCAACTGTGTGGCTGGATTGAAGAGTTTTTAGTAAACAGAACACAGCATGTTGTTATCAATGGAGAGACGTCTACAGACGTTAAAGTAACCTCTGGCGTGCCATAGTGGAGTGTTGTGGGACCATTGCTTTTCACAATATATATAAATGACCTAGTAGATAGTGTCGGAAGTTCCATGCGGCTTTTCGCGGATGATGCTGTAGTATACAGAGAAGTTGCAGCATTAGAAAATTGCAGCGAAATGCAGGAAAATCTGCAGCGGATAGGCACTTGGTGCAGGGAGTGGCAACTGACCCTTAACATAGACAAATGTAATGTATTGCGAATACATAGAAAGAAGGATCCTTTATTGTATGATTATATGATAGCGGAGCAAACACTGGTAGCAGTTACTTCTGTAAAATATCTGGGAGTATGCGTGCGGAATGATTTGAAGTGGAATGAACATATAAAATTAATTGTTGGTAAGGCGGGTACCAGGTTGAGTTTCATTGTGAGAATTCTTAGAAAATGTAGTCCATCAACAAAGGAGGTGTCTTACAAAACACTCGTTCGACCTATACTTGAGTATTGCTCATCAGTGTGGGATCCGTACCAGGTCGGGTTGACGGAGGAGATAGAGAAGATCCAAAGAAGAGCGGCGCGTTTCGTCGCAGGGTTATTTGGTAAGCGTGATAGCGTTACGGAGATGTTTAGCAAACTCAAGTGGCAGACTGCAAGAGAGGCGCTCTGCATCGCGGTGTATCTTGCTGTCCAGGTTTCGAGAGGGTGCGTTTCTGGAAGAGGTATCGAATATATTGCTTCCCCCTACTTATACCTCCCGAGGAGATCACGAATGTAAAATTAGAGAGATTCGAATGCGCACGGACGCTTTCCGGCAGTCGTTCTTCCCGCGAACCATACGCGACTGGAACAGGAAAGGGAGGTAGTGACAGTGCACGTAAAGTGCCCTCCTCCACACACCGTTGGGTGGCTTGCGGAGTATAAATGTAGATGTAGGTATAGATGTAGATGCCATGTGACAACGTCGCCACAGCAGAAAGAAAACACGTCTCTGCTCCAGGTCCGGGAAACATGAACAAGTCATCCGCTGCCAAAACTACCCTGCCATCCGAAGGGAACAGTAATATGCCCGAATAAGGCTACAACTGAGAATGTCTAGGATGTAGACAATACTAACTTATTGTGCAAGCGACTTCACATACAAGTTACAAGGTTCAAATGACTCTGAGCACTATGGGACTTAACTGCTGAGGTTATCAGTCCCCTAGAACTTAGAACTACTTAAACCTAACTGTCCTAAGGACATCAGACACATCCATGCCCGAGGCAGGATTCGAACCTGCGACCGTAGCGGTCGCGCGGTTCCAGACTGTAGCGCCTAGAACATGTTACAAGGTTAACACACCTTAAAATAACTTGAAAATTAACAAAGTGAAGTATCAGTGCCTGAAAATCCAGTTACTAGGGCATTCTCATCTATAAAAGGTGCCTTTGACACAGACTATGTTATAACTTCAATTCCATCAACTCATTCTGTAACAGAGAATGCTCGTATATTTGCACGGAATACGGCCTGGAACAAGAAATTATCGTCAGTTGCACTGAACGATGATAACACATACAATCACTTGGAGGTGCATTAATATGACAGGTCCAATGCCACAATAACACAGACGAGGCCTTGCGATAACTAGTACCAACAAAAAACAACACTTAACTCCACTCAGGTGTGAAGGAGCTGTGACTTCCATGATTCCAAGCAGGGGTGTTATTGCCTCCAATCTGTAAACGACGTCTTCGAGGTCCCATAAAATTTTAGCTTGCAGAGTTGGCCTTATGTGGCGTCCACTGTTCTTTCTGCAACCCCACACTATCAAACCTTAATCCAGCTGGCAAGGCTTGCCTCCATCCGATTTAATCACTCATGGCTTCTCGAGGCCTGTACCAGACAGCAGGAGTCCACCAAACCAACAACTTGCCGGCCACATGCCCTCCAGCTAACTCAGTACCAGGGCTCGCCGAAAGCCCACAATACACGTCTCTACCAAAGACCCTAACTCCCAACATATAATCAGGATCAATATCGATAGCCCAAGTAGTTAGTGACGCCAGCAGAGCGCTGTGCCCGTCGAAATTAAAGGGTGGGAACCAATAGAAACGCTGAATCCGATCACGTGATAGGCTTTGGCCAATAGGATCCCAGTATCTGGTGACGTCATTGGAGAAGATATATTGTGGGCTCAGCAGCTCCGCAGCCTCAGGCTCACTCAGTCAGCCAGCAGTAGCAGAAGAAGAACTATATAGCGTCAGCAGCAGCTGTCGAGATCCAGCACATCCCTGCAGAACTGGAATAAGCAGAAAAGTAAGTATTGTACACACATAAAAAAAAGTTTTGCATCACCCCAGTTCTCAGAACTCCTGAAGATAGACGTTGGCTATGGATATTGTATCACAGGCACAGTCCCTTTGACTGTTCAGGGATGTCACTAAACCCGCCCAAAGGTGTAACCAACCATGCATCAGCAACGCCTATCAGACGGAGAGGGTCCGAAGCCGATCAGTTCCAGTCATTCCACCAGGAATGAGGTACATGGCTCGTGTTGTCTGTAGTTCAACCATGCCTAGACGGTCAATACTGCAGTTCGATCGCGTCCGCATTGTTACTTTGTGCCAGGAAGGGCTGTCAACAAGGGAAGTGTCCAGGCACTTCGGAGTACACCAAAGCGATGTTCGGACGTGGAGGAGATACAGAGAGACAGGAACTGTCGATGACATGCCTCGCTCTGGCTGCCCAAGGGCTACTACTGCAGTGGACGACCGTTATCTACGGATTGTGGCTCGGAGGAACCCTGAGAGCAACGCTACCATGTTGAATAATGCTTTTTTTGCAGCCGCAGGGCGTCGTGTTACGACTAAAACTGTGCGCAATAGGCTACATGGTGCGCAACTTCACTCCCGGCGTCCAGGGCGACGTCCATCTTTGTAACCACGACACCGTGCAGCGCGGTACAGATGGGCCCAAGAACATATCGAATGGCCCGCTCAGGATTGGCATCACGTTCTCTTCATCAATGAGTGTCGCATATGCCTTCAACCAGACAATTGTCGGAGACGTGTTTGGAGGCAAACCTGTCAGGCTGAAAGCCTTAGACACACTGTCCAGCGAGTGCAGCAAAGTGGAGGTTGCCTGCTGTTTTGGGGTGACATTATGTGGGGCCGATGTACGCCGCTGGTAGTCTTGGAAGGCGCCATAACGGCTGTACAATAGGTGAATGCCATCCTCTGACCGATAGTGCAACTATATCGGGTGCAAAATGGCGAAGCATTCGTCTTCATGGACCACAATTCGAGCCCCCATCGTGCACATCTTGTGAATGACTTCCTTCAGGACAACGACATTGCTCGACTAGAGGGGCCAGCGTGTTCTCCAGACATGAACCCTGTCGAACATTTCTGAGATAGATTGAAAAGGGCTGTTTATGGACGATGTAACCCACCAGTCACGGTGAGGGATCTACGCAGAATGGCCATTGAGGAGTGGGACAATCTGGACCAATAGTGGCTTGATGAACTTGTGGATAGTATGCAACAAGGAGAACAGGCATGCATCAATGCAAGAGGACGTGCTACTGGGTATTAGAGGTATTGGTTCAAATGGCTCTGAGCACTATGGGACTTAACATCTATGGTCATCAGTCCCCTAGAACTTAGAACTACTTAAACCTAACTAACCTAAGGACAGCACACAACACCCAGCCATAACGAGGCAGAGAAATACAGGTATTGGTGTGTACAGCAATCTGCACCACCACCTCTGAAGGTCTCGTTGTGTGGTGGTACAACATGCAATGTGTGGTTTTCATGAGCAATAAAAAGGGCGGAAATGATGTTTATGTCTACATCTACATCTACATTTACACACCGCAAGCCACCCAACGGTGTGTGGAGGAGGGCACTTTACGTGCCACTGTCATTACCTCCCTTTTCTGTTCCAGTCGCGTATGGTTCGCGGGAAGAACGACTGTCTGAAAGCCTCCGTGCGCGCTCGAATCTCTCTAATTTTACATTCGTGATCTCCTCGGGAGGTATAGGTAGGGGGAAGCAATATATTCGATACCTCATCCAGAAACGCACCCTCTCGAAACCTGGACAGCAAGATACACCGCGATGCAGAGCGCCTCTCTTGTAGAGTCTGCCACTTGAGTTTGCTAAACATCTCCGTAACGCTTACCAAATAATCCTGTGACGAAACGCGCCACTTTTCATTGGATCTTCTCTATCTCCTCTGTCATCCTGACCTGATACGGATCCCACACTGATGAGCAATACTCAAGTATAGGTCGAACGAGTGTTTTGTAAGCCACCTCCTTTGTTGATGGACTACATTTTCTAAGGACTCTCACAATGAATCTCAACCTGGTACCCGCCCTACCAACAATTAATTTTATATGATCATTCCACTTCAAATCGTTCCGCACGCATACTCCCAGATATTTTAGAGAAGTAACTGCTACCAGTGTTTGCTCCGCTATCATATAATCATACAATAAAGGATCCTTCATTCTATGTATTCGCAATACATTACATTTGTCTATGTTAAGGGTCAGTTGCCACTCCCTGCACCAAGTGCCTATCCGCTGCAGATTTTCCTGCATTTCGCTGCAATTTTCTAATGCTGCAACTTCTCTGTATACTACAGCATCATCTGCGAAAAGCCGCATGGAACTTCTGACACTATCTACTAGGTCATTTATATATATTGTGAAAAGCAATGGTCCCACAACACTCCCCTATGGCACGCCAGAGGTTACTTTAACGTCTGTAGACGTCTCTCCATTGATAACAACATGCTGTGTTCTGTTTGCTAAAATCTCTTCAATCTTGCCACACAGTTGGTCTGATATTCCGTAGGCTCTTACTTTGTTTATCAGGCGACAGTGCGGAACTGTATCGAACGCCTTCCGGAAGTCAAGGAAAATAGCATCTACCTGGGAGCCTGTATCTAATATTTTCTGGGTCTCATGAACAAATAAAGCGAGTTGGGTCTCATACGATCGCTGTTTCCGGAATCCATGTTGATTCCTACAGAGTAGATTCTATAACAGATCGACGTCAGAGATATAGGTCTATAGTTTTGCGCATCTGCTCGACGACCCTTCTTGAAGACTGGGACTACCTGTGCTCTTTTCCAATCATTTGGAACCTTCCGTTCCTCTAGAGACTTGCGGTACACGGCTGTTAGAAGGGGGGCAAGTTCTTTCGCGTACTCTGTGTAGAATCGAATTGGTATCCCGTCAGGTCCAGTCGACTTTCCTCTGTTGAGTGATTCCAGTTGCTTTTCTATTCCTTGGACACTTGTTTCGATGTCAGCCATTTTTTCGTTTGTGCGAGGATTTAGAGAAGGAACTGCAGTGCGGTCTTCCTCTGTGAAACAGCTTTGGAAAAAGGTGTTTAGTATTTCAGCTTTACGCGTGTCATCCTCTGTTTCAATGCCATCATCATCCCGGAGTGTCTGGATATGTTGTTTCGAGCCACTTACTGATTTAACGTAAGACCAGAACTTCCTAGGATTTTCTGTCAAGTCGGTACATACAATTTTACTTTCGAATTCACTGAACGCTTCACGCATAGCCCTCCTTACGCTACTTTGACATCGTTTAGCTTCTGTTTGTCTGAGAGGTTTTGGCTGCGTTTAAACTTGGAGTGAAGCTCTATTTGCTTTCGCAGTAGTTTCGTAACTTTGTTGTTGAACCACGGTGGGTTTTTCCCGTCCCTCACAGTTTTACTCGGCACGTACCTGTCTAAAACGCATTTTACGATTGCCTTGAACTTTTCCCATAAGCACTCAACATTGTCAGTGTCGGAACAGGAATTTTCGTATTGATCTGTTAGGTAGTCTGAAATCTGCCATCTATTACTCTTGCTAAACAGATAAACCCTCCTCCCTTTTTTATATTCCTATTAACTTCCATATTCAGGGATGCTGCAACGGCCTTATGATCACTGATTCCCTGTTCTGCACATACAGAGTCGAAAAGTTCGGGTCTGTTTGTTATCAGTAGGTCCAAGATGTTATCTCCACGAGTCGGTTCTCTGTTTAATTGCTCGAGGTAATTTTCGGATAGTGCACTCAGTATAATGTCACTCCACGAGTCGGTAATTTACTGTACAGGTTCCGGAAGTCTTGGAATCAAGATGATGCAAAACTTTTTTTGATATGTGTATATTACATTTTTGTCTGTAGTTAGCATTATTATTTGTTGTTTCATGTCTTGGTCTGTATGTGACACTTCCTCTTCCTTGTTCAACAGCAGCCTTCAGCCTGTCGAGGCCTGCAAGAACAAGCATCAATATGTCGACCTCTGCTGCATCCGGACCTACTGCAACCTCAGCCGCCATCTTGTCGAGATTTGCACTGATCCCTGGTCCTGAGACAGCAACAACCTCCAGTGTGTCAACATCTGTGACTTGAAAGTCCTGACCAATCGCTCAGCGGCACCGTTTGACTGTGGCGAAAACGGCGCGGACGTCAGATGTTGAATACCATTGACCTTGCAGAATGACTGAAATTCTGCGGACATGAATTGTGGGCCATTGTCGGAAACAATCGTCTGTGGAAGACCTTCAATGCAAAAGATAGCTGATAACGCTTGGATGGTGGCAGATGACGTCGTGGAAGACATCCGGACAACAAAAGGAAAATGACTGAATGAATCTACCACAACCAACCATCGAGCATTCCATAATGGACCAGCAAAATCGATGTGTACGCGTTGCCAAGGGGAAGTGGCTATTGTCCATGCAAAGAATTTCCACAGTGGTGCTGATTGTTGTTCGGCACACACCATGCAAGAAGAGCACATATTCGTAATCGCGGCATCGATTCCGAACCAAGTACAGTGCTGACGAGCAAGTTGTTTCGTTCTCACTATACCCCAATGTCCTTGGTGGAGAAGCGGTAAGACAGAGGACTGTAACGAACGTGGGACCACGACCCTGGACTGATCATTATCTGAACGCAACAGCAAAACACCACGTCGGACAAAAAGTCTCTCCTTGTGAGCAAAAAAATCGGCGAACCAACGGATCCCCGATCCGTGACTTTGATAAGGGCCATTGCGTAGCAACAAAACGCAGAACGGTAGCAAGGACAGGGTCGGCAGCTGTGGCTGTAGCTACACGACGAAAATCAATCGAAAACGATTCGACCACGTCATCGGTTTCCGAATCAATGAACATGCAAGCTAGTTCGGAGGAATCGAATGCTCTATCCTCAGCAACAGGCAAACGGGACAACGCATCGGCGTTTCCGTGCTTAGCAGTGGACTGATACAAGATATCGTAGCGGTACTGCGAGAGGAAAATAGACCAGCGAATGAATTTCTGCGCTGTACGTGGAGGTACAGGCTTGGTCGGATGAAAAAGCGATGTCAAAGGTTTGTGGACTGTGATGGTGGTAAAGTGACGACCATACAAGAAATCATGAAACTTCGTAACACCAAATACGAGAGCCAATGCTTCTTTCTCGATCTGTGAATAATTTCTGTGCTCAGACGAGAGCAATTTGGACGCAAAGGCAATAGGGCGATCGTGCGAACCATCTTTGTGCGCAAGCACAGCACCGATCCCGAAATCCGATGCATCCACCGTCAACAAAAGGGGCTTCCGGGGATCGAATGGCGTAAGGCAAGTATTGGAAAGCAACGCCGATTTCAACTGGCGAAAGGCGCGTTCGCATTCCGTCGTCCAGACGAACGGAACACCTTTACGGCGTAAGCGATGAAGCGGAGCTGAAATGGAAGAGGCGTGGCGCACATATCTGTTATAGTAATTGATTTTTTCCAGCACACTCTGTAGCTGCTTCAAATTCTGTGGCGAAGGCAAGTCTTGTATGGCACGGAGGTGCTCTGGACTGGGATGTATGCCTTGGGCATTGAGTACATGTCCCAGATAGGGTAAGTCACGAGCAAAAAACACACATTTGTCCTTCCGCAAGCGAAGATCATTTTGTCGCAAGACTTGAAATAATGTTCTGAGATTGGCTAAATGTTCTTCTTCCGTCTTTCCGGAGATCACAATATCGTCCAGATAGTTTGCTGCAGTAGGAACCGACGCACAAAGAGTTTGTAGATATTGCTGAAACAATGCAGGGGCGGATGCACACCCGAATGGCAGTCGTTTGAATCGATACAAACCAAGATGCCTGTTAATCACCAAGACGCGCTGGGATTCTTCGTCCACCGGTATTTGCAAGTACGCATCTGCTAGGTCCAACTTCGAAAAATATTTACCCGGGCACAGTTTGTCAAAAAGATCTTCCGGGCGGGGTAAAGGAAAAGTTGCAGTCACTAGTTGTGGATTCACTGCTGCCTTGAAGTCCACGCAAAGTCTCAATTTTCCGGAAGGTTTTTGCAAAATTACTAAGGGTGATGCCCAGAGAGAAGCCTGCACACGTTCAATTACACCTTGTGATTCCAAATCGTGTAATGTTTTTGCGACCTCATCACGCAATGCGTGGGGATCATTGCGCGCTCTGAAAAATTTCGGTTGCGCGTTTACTTTCAGTTCCAAATGTGCTTTATAGTTCTTAGCGCAACCGAGGCCCGGTGCAAAAATGTCTGCAAATTCGTCACATAGACGAGAAACACTGTCTGAAGGCACAGTCTGGTTCAATGATAGGACCTGATTTACTATAGACAAGTTAAACAACTCAAATAAATCGAAACCAAACAAGTTCACTGCAGAAGAAGAACGAAGGACGTAAAATGACACAAGTTTTGTTTGTCCCCTGTATGTTGCAATAAGACTGCACTGTCCTAACACAGGGATATGCTGACCAGAATAACTAGTTAGCTTAACATTTGCAGCATGCAACGGAGGTGTGCCCAGCTGTTTGTACGTGTCTTGATTGATCAGTGAAACTGCAGCCCCGGTATCGAGCTGGAATGGTATCACTTTGCCATTAATGTCCAAGTCCACAAAAAGTTTATTGTCCTGCTGACGACAAGAGCGACTGTCTCGTGCAATGTGAACTGACACTGGTACAAAATCACTTGCGACTTGACGGGAGTTCCGGCGACGTCGACGCACACTATTTGTGGGACGAACACAGTCACTGTTAGAGAGAGTGGCACTGGGCGGAGTGGCATGAACTATACGAATTTCCATAGGCGAAGTGTCGCGAGCCAGAGTATCCTTGGTTCGATTCCGATTCTGGCGCGAAGCAAAGGGCGTGGAATGGTTTTGAGTTTCCAATCTCAGCTTTTTCTGGCAAACACTTTGAACATGTCCTTTTTTATGACAGTAAAAGCAATTAACTTGGCGGTGACAGGCAATACTCACGCGAATGTCTAGTAGCACACTGCGGGCATGATTTTAGCACTGCATTTGCCTGCCGGCGCGGTACACGTGGCTGAGAGCCTGGCGGCTTTGGCGCGGCTGGGCGCGAGGACTGTTTACTGTTCCGTGCAGCTCGCCCGGCGGGCCGGTTAACCTGACACACGGGTGGCGAAGTTTCAAATGATTCCTGAGCAAAGTCAAGTGTGTCCTGCCGATCCAATATGTCCATCACTTGTTGAAGGGAGGGATTGACTAGTTTCAAAATCTGTTCACATATACGAACATCAGAAACGTTCTGTGCAATTGCATCACGTACCATAGTATCTGAATAAGGGAGGCCACATTGACACTCAAAAGCACAATCCCTAGTAAGGCCTTGCAAGGTTGCAACCCACTCCCGATTAGTCTGACCTGCCATACGTTTTGTACGAAAGAAGGTATACCATTTGGCAACTACACTGACTGATTCTCTGAAATATGCATCTAATGCAGACAAAATTTCGTTGTAGGACAGAGTTGCGACATCGCGTCGGGGAAATAATTTGACTATCACACGGTACGTTTGTACCCCAACGGAGGAAAGCAGAAAAGGCTGCCACTCATTACCTTGAATTCTGTAGGCGGCGGGATGGAATCCAAATTGGCGTGACCACTCCGTCCAGCTTTCCAGTGCCGCATCAAAAGGATGAACAGTTGATGCAACTGTGTGTTGTGGCTGCGTTAGCACTGGAGCGGCGGCTGCCGCATCGTTTTGCATTGCACGTTGACCCTGGACGAGCTGTCCAAGGGCATCCAGTATGGCCTGCGTCTGCTGATTCGGACAGTACATCTGGAGATTGTGGCGAAGCCATCACACAAGTAAATCAGGGCAATATCGATATGAACGCAGATTGGCCTCGTCGCCAAATGTTGTGGGTTGGCAAGAGAGCCAACCCGGTACTACCAGAGGAAGCCGAAAGGCACGCGTTTTAGCTCACGCAGGCTGGCGTGAGGTCTGGAACAGGACAAGGAAATTAGACTTAAAAAAACTGACGTAGCTGGTGGAATACTTAACTTTAATCCATAAATGGTGAACGTCGCTCTTGACGGTACATGTTTTACAGTATCAATAGTAACTGGTAATGGCGCCTTGCTAGGTCGTAGCAAATAACGTAGCTGAAGGCTATGCTAACTATCGTCTCGGCAAATGAGAGCGTATTTTGTCAGTGAACCATCGCTAGCGAAGTCGGCTGTACAACTGGGTCGAGTGCTAGGAAGTCTCTCTAGACCTGCCGTGTGGCGGCGCTCGGTCTGCAATCACTGATAGTGGCGACACGCGGGTCCGACGTATACTAACGGACCGCGGCCGATTTAAAGGCTACCACCTAGCAAGTGTGGTGTCTGGCGGTGACACCACAATTTAACCTTTTTTTACATTTTTTCACAGACTCATATTTCCTTGTTTTATGCTTTTTTCCACACATGCTGCGTGCGTGTGTGTGTGTGTGTGTGTGTGTGTGTGTGTGTGTGTGTGTGTGTGTATACATTTATACATAGTACACATAAATAAATATTTACATCACACACACACACACACACACACACACACACACACACACACACACACACACACACAATTATTTGCACTATGATAGAAGGTTCACACTACTACTCTGCAGACACACACTCTCTTCGTGTCTCACACATATTTTACCCCTCTCACTCAATCAGAGTCCCCCCACCTCTTCTCTTGCTACAGGTGAATAGTGTGAGTATAGGAGATTCTCAATCCCGTCATCACAAATGGCCCTTTTATCGTCATGTCGTCGAAGATATGCCGATTTTAGACTGCAGCACTGTGTACACCTCATGTCCTCTCGATCGAATACTAGGTTGCCACACCACATGCAGAGGCTACAGTGCAGCAATACGAAAACCATTGTACAGACACTGCAACTAATCTTCAACAGAGAGGGCTCTCGATGCCCTGTGACACACACCCTTCGGCCACGTCTGGGTGGCACCTTCCAATGTGCGATACGCATAAATTTTTAGTCACAGACCTACAAACTGCACAATTGGCAATCCATTCGCCTAGTCGTGATAACCTTCTTGTTATGTGGAACAATACCATAAGGATTATCGGCCTTGTACGTGGAGGTGACGAATTCATTACTGTGGTACCTCATTACTTCACACAGATTGCAGTTCTTCATCCAATAGATGAAGCTCTCCCATATCCATATAAAGAATTTAGGATCTGTGAAATGAGTTTTCGCGAACTCATTGTGAAGGTTTCCAGAATTATATAGAGATGGGGCCCCTCAACGCCCGCACCAACGTGGTGACCAAACCAAAAGTTCGACTGTTACCTCCGTCAACATGTTAGTTACAAAATAGGTGGATCACAGGATGCTGGGCTGTGATGTTCTCCGTGCATCTGGGTAAGACTACGCATTAACACGGTCCATCAGGTGATAGATAGTGGACGAAACGCGAATGAGGATAGCAATTTGAAGAGCAGAGGGAAAAAACTACCAAGGCTCGTGCCGTGGGAAAAAAACCTCTGCGACAGTGGGATGGGTAGTAAGAGCAGAAGTGGCTTACTAGCTGCGATAGTTCATGCAAGGTTGGATTTGTTAGTATGGGTATCATGCATCATAACCGTGGCAAGCGATGGCGATGTATCCCAGTTGCTGCAGCTGCTACATTCCTGGAACAATCAAGATCGTTATACAGTAGTGGGAGATCGGCCATAGATCATCTCACTGTGTGGGAGATGTGTGGAGCTTGTCTGCATGCAGTGTACGGTACGGCTTCCCTGTGTGGTGCCAGTTATTTGGCAGTGTATTCCAGCTGGATATCCAGTAATGGCGTCTGATTAACAGGGGCTCGCCTTTACCGTTATGTTTGTGTATGCTTGGCCATAGATGTTAGGTCCTTACAAGTATGTCTTATGGTCTTTTATGTTTCCATCTATGGTTGTGGTCGTAGTTCCCCAGTTTCAGAATAAACGGGTTCTGTGAATGCCTGGAGTTTCTGTATAGTCTTGTGGTGAGTTTTTGGATTACCTCCGTGAGAGTCTCAAGTCGGTATTCCCGGTGAGGGTCCGCGATGCGTGTGTATCATGGAACATTGCTTGTTTTGTATGATCTGCAGACGGCAGAGGCGTGTGGGCGCAGCATATCCCCAGACAGGGGCCGCGTACGTCATCAGGGGTCGAATAAGTGTCATGTACATGGACCTCGACACCCTTCTGTTCAGTGTGCTACGCCTGTTGAGCATAGGGTAGAGCTGTTAGAGCCTCGCGCTTGCTCGGTTGGTCATGTGTTGTATGTGGTCCCCGCAGAGTAATTTCCGGTCCAGCCAGACACCGAGGTATTTGACTTTCTCGCGGAAACGTATTGGGCGTGCATGTAGAGTTATTGGTTTGCAGTATCGGTGTTTGCACAGTTGCTTCGGTCTTCTAGTGAACAGAACGGCTTCGCACTTGTCGACATTTACTCTAACACTCCATTTCTCTAACCAAGGCTCAGCCACTCTGAGCGCGGTCTGTAAGCGTGACGTAATGTTTGATAGCTTGCAATCTTGCGCGAGGATGGCTGTGTAATCTGCGTGAATTGCCATCGTTGTGTTGTGTCTGGTTGGGAGATCGTTTATGTAGAGGTTAAACAGTAGGGGCTCTAGGATGCTTCCCTGGGGTACTCCCGTGTGTATACCGTGTCGTGTTGATTGTTTTTCCTGCACGTCAGTGTTGAAACTCCTGTCTGTGAGGTATGAGTCGCACCAGCCCGTCGGGGAACCCCGCGTCGCTGAGTTTGCGAATGAGGCCGTTGTGCCATTGACGGTCGAAAGTCTTTTCGATGTTCAGGAACACTGCCCCTGTTGCTTTGTTTGTGTTGAAGCCATGTGTTATATGTATCAGAATGAGGTTTTCACTCTGCAGCGGAATGTGCGCTGATATGAAACTTCCTGGAAGATTAAAACTGTGTGCCGGATCGAGACTCGAACTCGGGAACTTCGCCTTTCGTGGGCAAGTGCTCTACCATCTGAGTTACCCAAGCACGACTCACGCCCCGTCCACGATATGTGCCGAGGCACAAATACCTTTCGTTGCTAGCGAGGACTTTGACGAGGCTGAGAAGGAGGATGAGGCAGTGCTACTGGGTCCGGCCAGTGCTGCTGCTGCTGTAGGCCTGGCCCACTAGCCTGAGGGGTGGTAGCTGACTGCTTTATCCACAGACACAATGATGGGGCGGCTGTGGCGGCTGTTGTGGCTGCTTCTCGCGTGGCGACTAGCGGTGCCCTTGCTGACGAGGCATGCGTCTTTGGGCCCCACTTTGGCGAGGTGCCAAAGTGCCAGGATGACCGGAGCGAATGACTTGGTCGGGGTTGTAGAGCGTGTCTGGGAAGAAGAAGACAGCTGTTTTTAGCAATCTTCCTCTTTATTGTTGGTTCTTCCAATACATTTTCCGGTAGCTCAGCCCCACAACTCGTGTCGTGGTGGAGACGTGCTGATGCACGCAACCCAGGGAATGCGACGCCGCGCTCGGTCAGCGGCTGTGCAGGCGGTACGAGGTTAGTAGCTCGAGGCCCGGCCCAGCGCGCCTCCTGCAGACGTGGTGGTGGCTCGTGACGAGGCCGGGAGTCGCCAGTGCAGCAGCGGGCAACGCCCCTGCCGGCCGATCCTCGGGGACAGCGTCACTGATGACGACGACGTAACAGCGACCGAGCGCGTTGCAGCTGTGGAGATGTTGCCGCTGTAGAATAGAGAGAGAATAACGAAACAAAAATTAAGTACAACTTCCCAGAAAGTGGAAGCTGCTGTTGGAAGGAAAGACAGAATACAGATGACCACATTGTTATATCAGTAGAGTGAGTAATTACCTTTCGCACCATGGGTCCACGGCACGAGCATTTCATCAGCATCATCAGATATCTCTATTATCCATTCAGGAAAGTCAACCTCCTCCATAAGGGCTAGGTCACACTGCCTTTGCAGCTCATCATCTAGAGGCAGTTCCCTGACCCATTCAGGTATTTCATCCTCATCAGAAGCAATATGGTGCCTCCAATTTATCTCGTCAATAAGAACAAAAGATAAATGTACAGATTTGCTAGAGAAGACGAGAAACCTCCTATACTACAGACACAATCAAACAAACAAACAAAATTAGAATTTTTTTCCACTTACAAGACTGCTCTGCTGTCTCATTGGGTGCTGGAGACTGTTGCTGCAGTCTCCAGGTGCCTGTCTAGGAGGTCTAACCCCTCTAGAATTGTTGCTGTGACTAGACGAAACATAAATTTTTTAATTACATAGCTATTACCACATAGATATTTCTTTTTTCTATGCTTACACTCTGCTGGCACTGTGTATCCGCTGCTGGACGCGGTTCCACAGTGTGTAGCTGGTGTATTTTTTCAGCCTCCAGCATTGCCTCAAGCTCAAGCTGCATTTTCATCATGTGGGCTACAACAAGAACAAGCATGAAATAAGAAGTAAGCCAACGATACAAAAACAAATTGCACTACTACAACCATGTAATTTTTCAATACTCATGTGACAGTTCCAGTTGTGGGCTTTGCACAACAGGGAGAGTTTGCTGTGGTCCAACCTCCTCCTCCTCTCGTCTGTCCTCCAAATCCAGGATAAAATCCTGGAGTTGCTTTCTAAAACAAGGAAAAGAAACTGAATTACCGACGAGAATTTTTAACACATTACTTTTTTCCTTGATTTCTACACCATAACCACATATTTACAAAAATAAACTATTTAATCAATTAGGAATTCATATTCTTCTTCTTCTTCTTCTACAATTCTACATTACTTGTCACTGACGCTGATGCTACTCGATGTCACTGATTGCTTCATTTTAGACAAACAGAAGCACATAACCAAGAAGCAGTCACACTGTCGAATTGATGCTGGCAGAATGAGACTGGGAGTGGAAATGGTAGGGCTTCCATAGACACAATGATTTGGCAGAAACCAATCAGGAGCGGCTGTTGGTGGAAAATATTGAACAGTATTTTTCAGGAGCTAACAGGAGTGTGGAATTCCACCCCACCTGGTGACGAATGCTTGTCTGAGCACGCAGGACTAGTTGGTGCTTGTCTGCCAGCCACGGGTTTCGCGCGCTTTTGTACGCGGGTTCTGGTGCACTCTGGAAATACCAACTAGTTTCACTGATCCGTTCTTTATGAGGTGGATGCGCTCGTCGATCCGGATGGAGTAGTCCGGTTCTGGTCGGCAGTTTACTCCATGGCGAACTGCAGCTCTTTTATTTTAGTTTCAATATTTAAACAGTACTAAAAATGGGTCTGAGCACTATGGGACTTAACTGCTGAGGTCATCAGTTCCCCAGAACTTAGAACTACTTAAACCTAACTAACCTAAGGACATCACACACATCCATGCCCGAGGCAGGATTCGAACCTGCGACCGTAGCGGTCGCGCGGTTCCAGACTGTAGCGCCTAGAACTGCTCGGCCACTCCGGCCGGCTATAAAGGGTACTCCAGCGCAATGTATTTTCGAGTGTATTTGCATTTATTTATTTTTACAAGCTGTATTTCCGTTCCACGTGCAGCTGGGAAGATAGTGCAGTGTTTTGCGTGCGTGTGTATTTGCAATATATGTTTAAAGCAATATTTGCGAATTTATTGAGGCACCAAACGGTTTACCTAATTTTTTTATGCGCGCAGATATTCCAAAGCAGTGTCGACTTGTAGTTTTAATTAATATTTCCTACTGTGCAAGTGTATATTCAATTTGTGAAATCTATCCTGCCAAGTTGTTTACCTATTTATTTGTGACACGTCTTGAAGCAAACTGCTGTGCAGGGATCTTTCTGAAGGCGTATTTAGAGATATATCAAATTGGATTTAATAACTCCTGAAGCAACTCATGCTTAAAGACAATGGAATGCTGTGGTATTTCCCACAAAAGTGCCTGAAGTCTCTCATGGAGGAAGGTTGGATGAAGACTTAGAGGTTTCAAAGTGTGCCAGAAACTGCCGTGATCTTTTTAGTGCCGGGGTTCGAGTGTGACGGTGTTCCTCGGAGTAAAACGTGTTATATATATACTAAGATGGTATCTGTTCTTTCGGACATGACCATGCAGCTCGTTAAAATAAACTTACAATGAAATGAACACCCTCAGCTGCTTACAGGCGTTGACATATGTCAACGGGGACAGATGAAAATGTGTACCCAGACCGAGATTCGAACCCGGGATCTCCTGCTTACATGGCCGACGCTCTATCCATCTTTTTTAATTTTTTTTATTTTTTTTAATTCGACCGTAGCAGTCCCGCAGTTCTTTTTTTTATTTTTTGTTTTTTTTTTACATGGAATATTGTAGAATATGATTCTATTAAACTAATAAAAAGTCTCTTTTACATAACGCGAAGGTGTGAAAAAAAACATTGAATGCAATGAGACGCGAACCTGAAACTCATTACGCATCACTTTGTAACTATGTCGCTATTCTTTTTTTTTTTCCGAGACTCGAACTCAGGACCTTTGCCTTTCGCAGGCAAGTGCTCTACCGACTTTTTTTTTAATGTCCCAAAAGAAAAATCATATATAAAAAAGAAGGAAAAGAAATATAGGACTGAAGTGACATCCTCGTCACTTCACTGGGAGTACATCCTATCCCTCGAAACAACGTAAACCTGGGACTCCACACCGCTTCGGGGGGTTATGAAACATGCTGCCTAGAAAGTTCGCAAAATTCGTTTTATATTCAGAGTGGCGTCGGATGATTTCGTGTTGTTCTAGTAGATAATGCCAATAGTCCATGCCCGATATCATTGTCCGCGAGAGCACGTAGTGCGATGCGTGTCCACCAATCCATCGGATTGGCGAAGTTTTTTGTGAGGGGAAAAATATAGCGTCAGGGAAAAATAAAGTGTCCGTCGTGATCGTTGATTCGTCGGTGCGTCTGAGGAGGGCCATGATGCGTTGCGTCAGCCGCCAAACATCCGTTGCCTCACCGCACTGCAGAGAATGTTCGTCGGTGTCCTGCATGCCACATATAAGGCAGAGCGGGGAATCTACCATGCGAATGTCGTACAATCGTTGGCGGTTGACTGTCTTGCGGTTGATTAGTGTATACCATGACGATCGCGCTGCTGTGGTGAGGAGAGGTGTATGGACAGCTCGCCAAATCTGTCGCCAGTTTCGTGTTGGGTATTTAAGTTCGACAACATTGCTGCCATGATGACGCCGCAAGTATCGATATATCTCACGGGTAGTGGGTAGTCTTGTAGAAGGTATCTGGAACTGAACATAACTAAAATCAACAAAAAATCGCGCGACGTGAGAAAAAGAGGGCGAGATTGTGCCTACCGCCACCGGTGGTTCAAAGGATGCGGGAAGAAGCACATCCAGGATGGCCGACGTGATGGCGTGTTGCCGTTCGTTCCAAGTGCGTAGCGTCGCTCGCAAGTATAGAGCTAGAGCCTTGTTCCGCACATCCGTGAGGTTAAGTCCTCCAGCATGGTGTGGGAGAGTTAAAGTCTTGTATTTGACCTTAAACAACATTCCTTGGCTGACATAGTATCCAAAGGCCGCCATTAATCTGTCAGCAATACTATGTGGCATTGGCAGTACCTGTGTCAGGTCCGGCAGTCGCGAGGCCAGGTGAACATTAGTGTAGTCCACCCTTTGGAGCAGGTCGTGCGTTCGGAGTGAATTGTTGCGTATGTGCAGTCGGACGTTCTGGAGGAGATGTCGATAGCTCGCCGCCGCTGATTGCCGTAGCGATCGGGTGAACAATACACCTAAGCATCGCAAGATGTCCACCGTCGTAAACGGACTGTGCAGATCGTCCAGCCCTCGACCGATGTGCATGATCTTGGTTTTATTCATGTTGACCCTGCTTCCCGCAGCTACTCCGTACGTAGTAAGAAGGGTAACCACCTGATTTACTTCGTTCTCCGACCGGACGAGTATCATCAAGTCGTCGGCATATGCACGACACGTGAAGGAGCTCACACGGAGTCGGACGCCTGTTAGAGTCCGTCTAAGAGTCTGCATCAATGGTTCGAGCGCTATTGTAAACAGTATCATCGACAAGGGACATCCTTGCCTAACTGAGCTGCAAACAGGAATCGGTCCTACCTCCCTGCCATTGACTCTCACCGTCGAAGAAGCGCCGCGAAGGAGGCGCATGAGGACGGTAATAAAATTCTGTGGTATCGCCATGCGTCGCATGGTCGAGTCAAGGAAATCATGGTTGATCCTGTCAAAGGCACGATCAAAGTCCACCGATACGAACGCCGCTCGCATGCGACAAGCTTCCGTCAGGGAAATTACGTCACGGTATTCGCCGAGGATAGAATGTATGTTGCTCCGAACCCCTAGACAAGCCTGGTCTGGTGGTATTGTCTTGGATATTACAGTCTTGAGCCTTACCGCCAACATTCGCGCAAAGATCTTATAATCAGTATTGAGCATCGTGAGCGGTCTAAATTGATGGGCGCTGACACTCGCTGTCGATTTCGGTATTGGTATGAGCAGTCCCGCCATGAACTGCGACGGAACGTCCGTGTCAGGGCTCAATAACTCATTATACATCAATACCAACTGGGACATCATTAAATCCGCAAATGCGCGGTAAAATTCGAGTGTCAACCCATCTGGCCCAGGGGATTTATGCACCGCACCCTTCGCGAGTGCGCCCCGGATGTCATCTTCCGTTAGGGGTTCCAATAGCGCCTCTGCATCCGGACCATTCACCTCCGTTTGCATCTGTCGCAAAATTTCTTCTCCTGTCCGATTGTCCGTCGGCGTCCCAGTGAAAAGGAGGCAATAATGCTCCAGAAACTCAGCAGCAATGTCCTGTTGTGACGTCAAGGGCCGACCATCGTCATCATGGAGGACTGTGATTAGGGATCGGCGATTACGCGCATGTCCCTTGGACATATGATGCATGCCAATACGTTCTCCATCGACGTTGTCCAAGCACCGAGCACGGATCGAAAGTCCCTCCAGTCGACGTCTCGTGATCGATAAAATACAGGCCTGAATGCGATGGACTTCCGCTTGACGCTCGAGCGATGGGGCCATGGAGGACAGGTCGCGGAGCACCATGTAGAAATAATCAAGTGTATCTCGGAGCCATTTCGCTTTTTCCTTGCCATACGTGATGAGAGCTCTTCGTATCGCCGGTTTTGCACACTGCAGCCACCACGAAAGAACCGTACGGTGCAGCGGCAAACGGCGAGTGCAAGTCTGCCATGTTTCTTCGATCCGCTGGCGACATTCGAGATCCACCAATAAGGATTAATTGAGTTTCCAGGAACTACGACTCCGCCAGACCCTCTGCCGTGGGAGGGTTAACGTGCATAAATATGCAAGGTGATCCGTAAAAGCTGTGGGCCAACGTTCAGCAGCCAACACGTGATCTCTTAATCCGCCAGAATCATAAATCCGATCCAGCCTGCTCGCCGAGTGGCTAGTAAAATACGTGTAGCCCTCTCGCTGCCCATGGATCTTTTCCCACGTGTCCATAAGGGCCATGTCCCGGCAGATCGTGTTCAATGCGTGGCATGAGCTGAAATTAGGAGTTTGATCCTTCGGGGCGAGTACACAGTTAAAATCCCCCCCCCCTACCAAGATGTGGTCATACCTCCCATGGAATAGGGGGGCAATCTCCTCCGAGTAGAATCGTGCACGCGCCTGTCGATTGTCAGATCCGGAGGGGGCATAGATGTTGACGATACGAATGCCGTTCACGGTCATAGCCAAACCCCGAGCCGAAGGAAGGTAATCGAGGTCACACATGGGAATCCCTTCCCGGACTAGTACCGCTGTGCCACGTCCTCCATCTGGAGTCGGCGCTAGGTAAGTGTTGTATCCGTGCACGTCGGGAAAAGCAGCATTGCAGGTTTCCTGCATCAGCAGAATATCAACGTCAGTGGCGTAAATCATGTCCCTAGAAGTTGCATCTTTGCAAGCGAACGTGCGGTGTTAATGTTCACTGTGCCCACCTTATATGCTTGGTTCGTTGTCGTTGTCATGCTCGTGTCATGTCACTGAGAACTCCAAGGGCGTTAGTCCACTATTCGGGCTCAGAGGGGTGCCCGCCAACGGGCTGCCCTCCTTTGTTGTCGTTCCGTGGTGTGCATCCTGTAGGTGAGTGGTCATCATTAGGGGGTGGCAATTCCTGTATGTCCTCGACTGGTTCCGCCCAGTCGCAGTGGTCATCCATCCGAGAAACGTCCTCTGATGTATTTCGACGAGGCTGCTGGGACATTGGTATCCCTGACTCCTTCGTCGGCAGCGCTGGGTCAGTCGGTGTCAATGAAGAGGGACCATCTGAAAGGAAGGACATCCGGTCTCCATCTGACGGAATCCTGTCAGCGTCCTCTAAAGGCACGTGTTCTGTGTCAGACAGTTCTTCGGCTAGGATACCTTCCGTGTCCCCTATGCTAGGGGGGGGGGGGGGGGACGTGTCACCCGAACTATGGCGACGCTTTTTGCGACGCTTCGGCGATCGCTGTTTGCGGGCCCTGCGCTCTGCTGCCTCACTGTGTTCGTCGATCGTTCGTTGGTCCGTTGCCGGTGCCACTGTCTCGACCTCTACTTCCACGTCGCGTGCTTCATGTGAGTTGTCGGAAGGTTCCTCCCTCAACCGACGTGATGTGGGCGTAGGGACATTCTCCGAGTCACCTCCAAGCTCCCGTAACTCGGTCGGCTCTTGCATAAACACGTCCTTGTCACGCTCCGAACTGGGCAACACCTCCCGGCGAGCCACCGACACGTACGTCATCGGCAGTTGCGTGGGAACTTCTCGCTGTGACGCGTCTCCATGTGGCAGTTGCACGACGCGGCGTTGTATGCACTCCGAGCGGATATGTCCTTCTCCACCACAGCCAGAACAAGTGCGTGGCTGGCCATCGTAGATCACAATAGCTCGACACCCGCCAATGTATAAATAAGACGGGATATGTTTAGTAAGGACGATCCGCACCTGTCGCACGCCGTTTAGCACAGGATAGGTACTAAAACTTGCCCAGCGTTCAGGCGTATGACTAAGTACCGTTCCATATGGTCGCAGCGATTCAGTAACCATCGATTCTGGCACCTCAAACGGCAATTCAAAGAGTCGAATCATCCTCACACCCAATCCTGAAGGAGCTACTGTTACATCGCTGATATGGCCATCAGAGTATCGAAATTTAAATCCTCTTTGAGCAGCGGAGAGAGTTCTTTCACACGCAGCTTCATCGGTCATCTTTACGTACATTGTACTGCTTACAATGGACAGGTGTATTCCAATTATGTCTGTAGCAGGTAAACGAACTTCTTCCCTCAAAAAACGCTCTATTTCGAAAGCTTTGGGTCTGGCAAATTCGTTGTCGAACGTAAATTGGAGCGTAGTCTTTCGAAAATTGTGTGCCATGGCGATCGAGTCAGACAACAACACGCGCGAGTACCGACGGTGTAAACACTTCCTCGTCCACGCGCGCCCGCCCAGCAGGTCCGTGCCGCGCCACCGCCTAAAGCAGACTGAGCCACCGAGGACACAGAGGATAGCGCGACTGCAGGGATTTCTCTTTGGCACACCTCCCGCGAAACCCACATTCTCAACGTATTGTCCCGCACTACATTCGTAGTGCCCCCGCCCATTATACTCATTACTCGCGGCGCGTTGCCGATTCCCGTAAGAGTTCGGGCATGTTTGTGCATTCGCACAGAAGAAGAGGATGGTCAATTGGCCGGTGACCCTTAACTTTGCTGAACAGCAGTTATGGACTCAGCTTGCTCTGTTTCTTCATGTAAAGTGGAATGTAGCAGGTATAGTACCCTTCTACTGTTGGTCAGCTGTAAACTACTTTTTGGTCAGCTGCAGTTACAGTTTGTGGGGAGGGGTGGTCAAACACAATGTAGGGAGATCTTTCAATCTCCAGCTTTATCCTAAGAAAGCGAGAATACTCTCTGAGCCCTTCCCACACAGTGAAAGATGAGCAATCGTAATCGTAAATTACGCACTATGACTGAAGAGCTAGAAATATGTAGATGACTTAACTGCATCGATATAGGACACTGTCTAGCATGCTTCGGTGTATACGTTCGAGAATTCACCATGAATGGACACACTGTGCAGTCCTCTATCTACGTTCACAATCTAGTATATGGTACATGCAAAGTAGTGGATAGTTGGTTTAGCGATGATAGAGAAATTGGGTAGCGTGCTGCCATGTCATTGGTTGGTGTTGAAATTACGGAAAAACTGCTAAAATTGCTAAAAGTGATCGCACTATCAACTGTGAGGATGGTTCCGTCAATCTGATAAATATAAAGTCAGAGGGTGATTTGTCAAAAGTGGAATCCGATTTGGATTTCAGTGAGACTGCCAGGTTAGAACCAGTCTCTGATGAGGAAGTCATTGAGGTAGAGGTCAAAAAGGAGAAGATAGAATTAATAACTTTATCCGATAGTGAAACTGAGCTCAATGTGTATCAAATTCAGCCAGGTCAGGAAATGCCAAGTGGCAAGGCAGAGGCTCAGAATCGGATGCAGTTGTTGTTTGCGAAACTGGAGTCAAATCAAAAGGAACTAAAGGATAGTAATAGAGAGTTAGAAAGTAAAATAGAGAGTAAAATTGATAATAATAATAATAATAATGTCGTGTGACGAGGACCTCCCGTCGGGTAGACCGCTCGCCTGGTGAAAGTCTTTCGATTTGACGCCACTTCGGAGACTTGCGCGTGGATGGGGAGGAAACACAACACCCAGTCCCTGAGCGGAGAAAATCTCCGACCCAGCCGGGAATCGAACCCGGGCCCTTAGGATTGACAGCCCGTCGCGCTGCCCACTTTTTTTTTTTTTTTTTTTGGAAGGCCTTGTTCTTATTTATTTATTTGCATTGTGTTTTTGTAATATTCACTATTACCATGAAATTATGTGGGCACATCGGCGAAAAAGAAAAAAATATATAAATTCTGGGTAAAGAAAATGGAAAAGCAAAAAGAAATAAAATCCGCGCAATCTGCGACGCGCTCTCCCATCCGCGAAGGTCAGAAGTAGAATCGATCGTAGGCGGCGTAAACTCAAGACACCGCCGGGGGAGGAGGGGTAGGTGCCCTCAGCTCCAGGCACCCGCCAACTTAGTGGGGGTCTAACAAAGACCCCTCGAAGATAGTTAGCAAATAAATAATGTTCGGTAAAGCGGCGTGTTTTCTAGAGCTGCATGGGCTGTTCGTAAATAGGTTCAGAAGTCGAGGCGGGATTTAGGTCCCTCATGAAAGAAATAAGCGATCGCCCACTCTTTGACCCACGTTAACAGCATGACATTTGGCGGCGGGAAAATGTTTGTCCTACGGGTACAGGAACATTCGAGGTTCGATTGTGTCTGGTGGCACCCGGAGATAGCAGGCAATGATTTGCTGCACGAAGCGCCATACATCTTGCGCAGAGGCGCATGTCAGACGGTGATCATCAGTGTCCAGTTGCTGGCAAAGGAGACAAAGAGGGGGTTCTCAGTTACCGGGGGCGGACAGTTAAATTGATACCAGTAATAAAGAGTAAAGAGAAGAAATGACATCAAAAATGAATAGTTTAAATTATAAAATTGATGCTATCCATCATGATATACAAGTTAAAGTAGAACAACAGTAAAATAAAATGAATAGTACTTTTAAATGCGAAATTGACAAAGCTCGCAAAGATTTCCAAGTTGCAGATGAACTTTTGGAATGGAGGTTGTCAGAAAGAATAGGCAATGAATCCAAACTTTGCTCTAACAGAATAAATCAGGTGAAAGTTAAAGTAGATACCTGTCAGAAAAATATTTAAGAAGTAAAAGAAAATTGTAAGGAATTTTGCGAATAGGTGGACAAAAGATGTTCTGACAGGGTGGGAGCAGTAAAATTACAAGTGAAAGAACTGAATACTAACTTTACTAACCTAGAAAATAGAGTAACCTTCGTTAGTTCTAGTAATATTACTGTACAGCATTTGACTTCAGTTGACGCCGCTTTTATCGTGTGTCGACAATTCTTACGTTTTTATCCAGACAATCAAATTCACCCTCTAGAATTCTTGAATGATTTTGAAGATGTTTTGCCTAATGCCTGGTCAGAAAGGGAGAAAATTTCCTTTATAAGAAGTCATTTGTCAGGAGATGATTTGTGGTGGTCAGCTGACGTAATGATAAAATGTAAAATCCTTTCTGAATTTAAATCTGCACTTATTAACGAATACTGGTCACACAAAAAACAAAATGATGTTTTAAGAGAGTTTTGTAGTGGTAAAAAGTTTTCCCCAGGACGCGAATCAGTAAAAGATTTCTCTACGAAGTGGGTTTCACGACTGTCACATTTGACAGAAAAGATGAAATCGGATATGATTATTATGGGTTTAGGAAGTAAGCTGCCTTGGTACTGGCAGGAAAAAATCATTTCCGCTCCTAGAGATAATGTAGATAATTTCATTGAATATTTAGAGAGAGTAGAAAGAATAGTTGCTGCGGAGGAGCAAATGCAGCATAATAACAGACCTTCTAACAATCACGTACAAAACAGGAATCAGGACAATGGAAACGTGAATGTTAGAAGTATGGAGGTTAGAAGTAGTAGGACAAATTATCAGAGTCAAGGTCGTGGTAGAGGAAGAGGGGATAGACACTCAGCACGCTTTCGTAACAATTATTATGACAAAAGCAGAAGTGTAAACACAGCGCAACTGAGACAAGAAGGAAGACAAAATGCTACAATATCTAATGCTGTACCAAATGAACGCAAAAGGCCGCGAGTGGGAAACTAAATCCAGTCTACGAGGAATCTGGCACTCACCAGCGGTAACCGTAACAGAGCCAGTAATAACAACGCAAACAACAGTCAGCCAACGCACTCAAACAGAACACAGAGATGATGAAATCGGAACGGACAATACTAGTGATGTGTTAAACCACTCTCATAATATAGTGGACAGTATTTTGGATACTTTGGAGAAATGGGTCAAAGAAGAACAAGAATACACTGTAGATAATAGGGAGAAAGTAATTAACGGGTTTGAGTCTGATAGGGATGAAGATGAGGTAAAAGCTTACATCTTCGATAATGATGGCAATCTAAAAGCTGAGGTTGTGGTAGCAGAAGAAGAGTCAGTTTTGCAAAGTTTTAAGGAGGAGGAATTGATGAAAGAAGGGGGTAGCAATAGTAAAGAGATACATGAACCTAATAGCTGTATTAACTTGTCACAAATGGTAGAAGCTGACGACATTATTATAAGCAGCAATGTTGTGCAGGGACGCAGTTGAGTCTTCAAGTGCTTTGATTTGAAATTGGTGGACAGGTTGGAGAAGGCTGCTAAAAATGTAGAGATTAATGAACCCCAAAATAAACGTGTGAATTTACTTGCAACTAATCATAACTACTTTAGCAGAAAGCAGGTTGAAAGTGATTTGTTAGAAGATGTGTATGAGGAAACTGTTCAGACTATATTAACCTACCCTATTATAGAAATTGACATCTCTGAAGTAACGCAGCGTAATAATTTTGGTAGTGGCAGCGGAATAAGTGCTGTGCCCCAAGTAATCTTTGATGCTATTCCTGATAAGAATAATCTAGCTGACACTAAAGAAAGTTGTTTAAGAACACTAGGTGTTACTGGAAAAATTCTCTAACCCAGTACAGCACGAAGATGTAATACCAGTAGATAAAAATAAAGTAACAATAGAACAATTTCCATATAAGCAAAGAGGCAGTAATAATAAAGCATGGGAACTGTCTATTACAGTAATAAGGAACGACTGATATGTGCAGAAGGGTACTGACTTTGGTAGTAAAGTGCCATATGCTAAGACAATAAGTGAAAATAGGAAATGGAGGCACTATGAAAAGGCTTTTCCTACTAGTTTTAGCATTAATATGCTAGTAGTAGTAAAAACAAATGAAAGATCTAAAACTAAGAAGTTTATGCTTGGTCATAAAGTACCATTCAGGAAAATAGCAAAGTGACTTAAAAATAACAGTAACTAGATAGTGTATGGAGTCTGCCACTCTTTGGCAGATACATGGTTTGAGGTACCATGTAGTCCCAGCTGGACGAAACTTTATTTCAGTTTCAAGTTTCATTCCCTTCTTCTGCTCTATCATAGTAAGTAAGAATTACATATGTCTTATTGTTGTATATATTCTATTAGTTTATTAAGTCTTCTTAGTAAGTAATCTTCTTAGTGCAAGGCAAAAGTAAATTTGAGTACCAATAAGATGAAGAACATGGCTAAAAATAAACAGATAAAAATAAGATCATTAAAAAGAGTGAGTAACTACAAAAGTAGAGAGACATTTTGCATTAAGTAAAGTTATTGAAGCTAGGAATGCATAAATACAATCCATTAGAATCTGTATAAAGTGATAATTTTGGTGGGAATAAGGTTGTCTGAAGAGCAAAAAGGATAAGAATGTAATGCCCCTAGAGGCAAGCAATAGCGTTTGAATATTAATAAAAGGGAGATGCGTGGAAGTGGTGTGAGGATCACACCAAATATATGAATAAATAAGGAGGTCAGTAGGCTGAATAAGAGAAAAAGGGACAAACAAGTGGCGAAATGGGTATACTTTGAAAATAGAAAAGCTGACGAAATGAAGTAAATAAGCTGAGATATATAATTAAATGAAGGAGAATTGGTGCACAATTTCCCTAACGTTTCAATAAAATGGTGGAAAACGCTTAATCTTGCTTAAGGCAGATACTAAGTTTAATTAGTAAAAATAGTCAACAGAATCCTACAAATATGTTGGGAAATGCAGATCATAAAATATCAATAAGTTGAAAATAAAAAACAATTTTAAATAATGCATACACCAAGGCAAAATAAGTGCTGTTAAGTAAATGACTTCTTTAGTATACTAATCCATATGATGATTAAGCCAGCCACAAGTAAAACTTGCAAAGGTTACTCAATCTTCTAAGCTAAAGCAAAATCTCAAGTAATAAAAGATAACGCAAATTTGCCAGAATTTCACTATTTGAGAACAAAAAGGTAACTTGATTGCATAAAAGATATGATTTATGAAAACAAAGCATGAATGCAAAGTTTGTGATTCAGGCTAAATTATGAACTAAAATGATATAACTTAGTGCTAATTGTCTTTCTGACAACATCTCAATTATTAGAACTATTGCCAGAATATAGATTATGAATTGTGCTTTGTCCCCCCTTAGATGTAAATTGAGAACAGAAGCTTAGACTATGTTATCTGTTTCTCAGGGACATGGAGGCTGCATGAAAGACTAACTTCAAGCTATAGTGGAAATGGACGAAAGGACGACCAGATCTACAGTGAATCATAACCTTTCCTTTTTATGATAAAACTGAATGAAAAAGTAAATTCTCCTCCCACATTTATAATCAGTAAGTGAAAATTTGTAGTAAGGATACCCACCTTAGTGCATACGATTATGGTGAAAAATGTGAGTACTGTAAAGCGAAAAATTCATGTGCATTTCTTTTCAGGTAAAGACTAAAAAATTCATAAATGGAAAACGAATAATAATAATTTTGTAACTATTGAAAAATTTATGCACTGTTTCTATGTAAAATTTTGTAAACGATTTTGTGAATCTCTTTTATATTCTATTTTTATGTGTATATATAAGCGTGATTATTTTGTATGTGTAGTAATAAGGAATTTCTAAAAATCAATTTTATTTAAAAGAGATAAATCAGATCGTTACATCGCTTGTTTTTTTGTTGGCTATTTAATGTTGTTCAAAAATAGATTTTTTCACAAAATTAAATAGGGGATGATGAGGCAAAGCAAGCGCTGTATCTTGTGTGAGCTACAGAGGCGAGCGAGTGTGCCGGGACTTCCCCCAGTTCACTGCTAGTAGCGCCACGTCACCTTAACGCATCTGCGTGTAGTGAGCAAGTGTTGCACCACAATTAAGTATGAAATCAAAAATCAAAATTTACGTTCAAAACTTTGTTAAAAATATAGTTTAGTATAATAATACTCCAAATATCAAGTTTTATGTACCTAGACTTAATGGTTTATGTAAAAATGCAGTTTTAAGAGAAAAATAACTGGCGCTAAATAATAAAGCTAGAAGGCCAGAATTTGGTCAGAAGGTGCCTTTAGAACTTATAAATAAACGGTGCAAGTTTCAAAACCATAGAACAAAAATTAACACCAGAATCCACGTTTTTAGGAAAAATGAAAAGCGCTAAATATTGGACTTAGAAACGTAAAAAAATGGTTTATGCTTCAGTCTACCCTAAAAATAATAACTGAGAGACCATGTTAAGCGACCTCTTATAGTTTTTGAATAATTAAGTAAAAACCAATTTTGTAACTAAAGTATACTCAACTGTAGTAGATTAAGTACCTGTAATTTTAGTGATAGAGAATTTTGGTTAAAGCAAATGATAAAACCTGCCACTTAATAGAGCTATACTAAATTTTAGAGTTATAGTATTAATAACAGCCAAGACAAGTTCTAGTACAGGTATGGTTCAGAGGTAAAGATCTACCTACCATTAGGTCTGCTATAAAATTTCTAGAAGGCAAAGTTTTTATTCAAGCGAGCTGAAACTTTTTTGTGCTTTCAAGGGACTTATCTAAACACATGTAAAAATTAAGAAGTTTCTTAATTTATAACTATGTTATTGAAGATTATGTGTCCGAAAAAGCGGTCGTTCGGAGGCTGCGGCAGTATGCAGAAAGCCATAGACACAGATGTTCCCTCGGTCGTTCGCTGAGGCACCTATATAAATACAGCCCTAGAGGCAGTAGGAAGGTTCATTTCGCACTCAGCCTCAGTAAGATCCACGTCCGTTAAACTTCGGATCGCGCTCTGCCTTAACTGTTAGTGTGCCGTCCGTGAGAATTATAAATCGGCGTGGCAAGTGGCGACTATTATTTCCACATTTGTGGCGAGCATTAATTTTGAAAATTTATGTTGAACATTGAATCGAGTATTATTAGTCAGGGCGATAGACAATCTGGTAGGAACGTACCGTAGAGGTCGCCTCTGAATTGCTAAACGTGCTGTTAGAATAGAAAGATTTACTTTTAGTGGAACATTGTGGATTTCCAAGTGTTGTTCGCGTGAGAAACTTTACTCAATACAAGTATTAACTTGAACTCTCTACTTTTATTTAAAATATAGTTCTGATCTCGCTAAGTAGAAAGAGAATATAAAGTTTTCTTTCAGTGGGGTGGACCAGAATGTGGCCGTGCAGTCTGTAAACTAAGGTCAGTAAGTTTCCCTTCGCTTTCCGGCTGACCACAAAATTAGTTGCCAGGCTCGCGTGAGAAAGACGGCATCAAAAGTATAACAAACAGTAAAAATAACTTTACCCGCCGCCCCAAAAAGCGGTGAACAGAAACAGAGGTGGAGTTTTCAAGGTGTCCGATACAATAATTAGGAATGCCACCTGACCCTTTCATATAAAATTACCATGGGCTTATGCTCCATATAAAATCTGCAGCAATTACATAGTGTATGGCAACAACTTTAATAATCAAAGAAAAAATGACCTGTATGTTTAATGGACATGAAGTATAAAGGAAGAAAACTGCACTGGTATGACAAAAACGTTAATAATCAAAGAAAAAAATGACCTGTATGTTTAATGAACATGAAGTATAAAGGAAGAAAACTGCACTGGTACAAGCATGGATGAAGCTAAAGTGGCGCGATCTAGAGGGGTCCATGAATATCTGGAAGGGGGGGGGGGGGAGGGGAGAATGATACAAAATAGAGATGGGCAAACTGAAACACGTAAATGTTTCGAAACAAATGAAACAGTACAATATAATGTTTCGATACGGTGTTTCGAAACAGTGAAACAGTCTGTGTTTTGTAATCTAATAAACCTACACATTTTATCATCTTGAATGTCTACTGTATAAGTATGTCCATATAAACACAAATGAGGTGCGAGAGCGCTAATCATATCGCAGAAAGTATGAAACTATCACTTAGGCGTCTTGGCAGTTTCGTATTTCCTGCAGCAAATGCGCTGCTTTTGTTTCATGTGACTTTCATACTTTTCAATTGGCTGAGGAAAGCCTTCGCTGAAGACAGAAGAACCACCACGAACGGAGCTGGAGGTTCTTCATTAGTATGGCTAATATACCCATCCTGCTAATTTCCATGCACACAAAGGGAATCATTGTGGATAATAGACACAGTGACTATAGACTCACAAATAACGCCAAATAATTTGAATAAATAACAAAATATAACAGAAAAAAATTTTGTGTTTCACGGTTTCGAACCGTTACTATAAATTTACGATGCTTCCCGTTCACCATTACACTATCAGTGATATGTCAAATAGATTGCTTGCAATTATACCTACATCAAATTTATGTACGTGTCTAATAACTGTCACTCTACGCCTTTTTTTATTTAAAATGTTGTAGTCTTACTTGCGTTTCTTAATATGATAACTGTACATGAACAGAGAAGCGTATGTTATAAAAAAAGTGTAATTTAACTGAATGATTTTCACATATTTATAATTTTTAATGTGAATAGTATGCGTTGTTTTATTGTTTGGTTAGTGTTTATAAAGCAGATGTAACGCCATTTCGGAATAGGACAGTCAGCTAGAAACGAAGCTTTATTTTCGGATATCTTAAGCTTCATGCTATTGTTTGTCTAAAGATTTCGACACTCTTGAAAGTGTTTCATGAAGTGGTATGTTGTGTTTCAGTACCTGTGCCGAGCACGAATCTCGTCCGACACAGAGCGGAATGAAACATCACTGTTTCGATACAATTACTCCGTTCCAGGCGCAGGTGGACTGAAACAGTCTTATTTTGAAACAACGATACAGTTTCTGTGTCTGGCTCGAGATCCGAGACAGGGGCGGAATGAAACACCATTGTTTCGAAACAGTGAACCATAGCCGTTCCGAAACACTGAAACAGTTCCAGGTATCGATACACTGTATCGAAACATAGAAACAGTGGCCAAGTCTAATACAAAACCCAGACGGGGCTGAGCTGAAAAGTCATCTAACCCAGATACAACCATTATTGGATGCGAGGTTTCTATTACAGAGACAATCGGAATGATATATCCTATAAACAGTAATGTAGACGGTTACAATAAAATTAAACATGTGAATGGTGCATAACACTGTGTATGTGAATAGGTCATATAGCATGTACAGGACGTCTCTAATCAATGCTGTGTGTCAAGAGCTACTGTAAATGGGGAGCATTTAAGCAAATAGCAATTGCGGAAATCATGTAGATGTACTGAGTACAAGGTCCACAATCAGTATTATGGCTAATCAGTATTATGGATGAGAGAGAATATGTTATACCCGCAACCACTGAGGGTATATGATCACCAGGCTCTAATTGATGCACTAGATGATGAAATATTAACTGACTGCCAAAAGAGATACCTGTTAAATACTGGATACTAAGTAAATAGTCCTCATATAATGTGACAATTACATGTGGGAAAGGTTACCCATAATATTTGGGGGCGATGACATGGTACCTACACCATGGCACCTACATGTTTGTATGTAGCTATTTATTTATAAACCAACCAACTTAGTAAGCTGTAAGCTCTTCCCCTGCCTTACCTAAATTGATAATACATCATTAAAAATATTGAAACAGTTATAGTCAGCTGACTCTAATTGGTCACTAAGAAGGTGATCTGAGTACCACGTTCTATTTCTGTAAATTTGTATGTTTCTCAAAATACTCAACTTCTTACCTTTGGGAGCTTTAGATAGAATTTTCATACTATGTAGAATGTCTGCTACTCTATGCTCAGATGCATGAGAATGGTCCCCAAAGGTAGTTCTGTTACGTAAACTTATGTGTTCTCTGAAGTGGGTCAAAGAATATCTCCCTCTACGTCAACATAAAAGCCTTTGTACGTGCTGCAGTGCAGTTTTTACACTGCAACATTTTTATACCTACCTTGATGATTTTGTGTTTTATGTCTTAGCTTGGAGCGTAAAATATTAGTTGTATTACAGGCAAGAATTATATTAGAAATGTTGCTCAACTTTGCCTGAAAGTGGGCCATTGTAAATCACAGAAATATACTTTTCCTCCTATACCTTATTAGCACTTTTATTCCTATTTTTTCTTTTTCACTTGTTTATAAACCTCATCAACAGTAGCTGGGTCATTACCGTTTTCAAAAGTGATATGTTTTAATGTTGCCTTTTCTTGAATGACACTGTCCTTCACAGTGCAATTCTCTACAGCCAATGTATACAGAATAAAAGTATGCTTTTTATGTTTGATAGGGTGACACAAATTGACATTAGTAATCAGACCTATAGAGATGGGTTTCCTGAAATACTAAACTTATGGTGGCCAGCTACTGTTTTCATAGTCAGATTTAAATAGTTCATTCTACTGTCTTCATCCAGTTCAACAATAAATGTAATCTGGTTACACATCCGATTAAGAGCTGTAAGGTAGCTGTACACGTCCTCGACGTTGTCTTGAATAAGAGTGATAATATACCTTCTATAATATACTGTTTTGACTTTAAGATCAGCATTGTTATTGAATAATTTATTTTCCAGCTTACTTTTAAAGACATTGGCCATTGTGCCAGCAAGAAAGTTGCCAGTGGTTAAGTCATAATGTTGATCGTAAATTGTATTGTTGAATTGGAAACCATTGAATGATAGCAGCAAATCTAACAGCTCAATAAATTCTTCTGGTTCTTCATGGCTTAGTTTCTGATACTTCATGATGTTGGCTTTAATGACTTCAATGCATTCCATAATGGCAGTGTCGGTATACAGATTTTTTATATCAAAACTAACAAGTTTTACACCATCAGGTATTTTAATATCTTTCAAGAACGCCACTAGCTTTGCACTATTTTTAACGTTAAATGACAATTTAAACACAAACAGTTCTCTAAGTGTATTATTAAGGTACCTGTTTAATTTTACATTTGATGCATGTCTACCATCAACTACCGGCCTCAAAGAATTATAACATTTATGCACCTTAAATTGTGCACTAATTTCGGAAGTACAAAGGCCATCATTTTTAGACTGCTGTCTACAAGGAAATTGGACTCAATCTGCTTTCTAATTTCAGCATTAAATTTATTGACGTGATGCTGGTAGCATAAGACTGTTGAAAACAGTCATAATGGAACAGTGAAAGTGTCTACAACGCTATCACAGCAGACGAAGTGTGTTCTTCATTTCCATCCATAGCGATGCGAGCTCACACAGAATGTGTACCTTACACATTGTTCAGAATACCTTATATCACTGCCAGTCGGCCCCTTTTGCTATTTCACCTGCATACAGAGCACTGAGAGAATGATATATGTCTCTGACAAGTAACTTTAAGTGTTTGAGTGCGGCGAACCTGTGCACCTTTTACTCTCCAATATGGATCGCTATGGAGAGAGACTCGATCTGTGATTGACATATCTTAATTTTTATTCAATTGTGTTGTCAAGTATGTGTTGGAACATAAAGTTCCTGACTTCTGGTCAGTGTATAAATTATGTGTCCCTTTTGAAGTCAGATCTGGAAGCTGGAGAGATCTTGAGGGATTGAAAAAGAGTCTGTGACTGTTCTTTCCACCAACCTGTCGTCTTCTAAAGTTGTGTCCCAGTGCAGAAGACAGCTCGTCGGTTGTGGGATCTTTTTTCGGCGGAAACTGCTACGTTGTCAATTCGAACCTGTGATTGTGCTTTTTGCGGGATGCCACTTGCCCTGGTTGGTCTCTGTAGCTACAGAGGGCAAGATCTGTAGTACTGACAATGATGGTAGGCAACACTTCTCATTAATGAATCCTGTTTGGTAATTATTAAAATATTCACAAACTTACACTGTCTTTTACAATACTCGACATAGCTTTCCAAACTGTATGGTAACTTTTTCATCCAACTTCCGCAATATGATACACATGTCCCGCTCTTCGGCACGCACTAGACAGAGTGAGTATTACATAGTCACAACTAAGTTACGCCCGATATAGAGTACAACATGTCCGGCTCTGAAGAACATCCGAGACAGAGTGACTATTACATAGTCACATCCAAGTAACGCACGATACTGATATACATGTCCGACCCTCGAGAATGCCTGAAACAGAGTGACTTGCACAGCCGAAGTACTTTGTCTCCCAGGCGCGCCAAAGTGACCTGGTGTCCGAAGCACTTCGGTTGCAATATCGTTACTCTTATTTTTCCCAAAACTAGTGAAATTTAATAAACAACAACGATAGACTCGTAGGGTAACCATGAAATATTGCTATACTACATCTGGGCTAAATACAATGAAAAGTATATTCATAATTAATAAGAGAAGCTCGGCGTTTTGGCGCCTAGCACCAATCAGTAGCAACTTCAGTACAACTGGCGGACTCTCCCACGGGACTGGTAAATACTGTACCATCTGTCACTTGTATCTGACTCCACTTTTGTACCGTTTGCTACTTCACGTGTATCAAGCTGCTGCACCAAGCGAGCTTCTAGCAAAATAAAATACTGGCGGCCATAGCCAGTAATACAACGTGTGATTGGAAAGTTTTAAGAATGGATCAGCTACTGCTTACTGGTTTTGCGGGCGGGTACACGGAGGTTGGGGAGTGAGTCATTGCCTTGTCCTTGAACGCCCTCTGACAGGAAACTGCGTTTCCTTTTTTCAGTTCGTTGTGGTAGGTAGTTGAGTGGGAGTCTGTTAGGGCTTGTTGCTGGATTCTGTCTGCGTGAAAATGGACGGAAAAACGGAGCGAGTTTGTGTGAAATTTTGTTTTAAAACCAGGAAATCAACTTCTGAGACTAATGAACTATTAAAAACAGCTTTTGAAGATAACTGTATGAGCCAGTCAAATGGTTTTGTCTGGTTCAACAGATTTAAAAATGGCCACGAATCATTTGAAGATGAACCACGGTCCGAAAACACGCATGAAAATGTGAAAGTTCGCGACTCTGTGCGCTCTGATTGTAGACTTACAATTAGGGAGATTGCTGATTAACTTAATTTAAGTTTCTATGCAGTTCAGTCGATTTTAACTGAAGATCTGAACATACGTCGAGTGTCCGCAAAATTCATTCCAAAAGTGTTGTCAAGTGACCAGAGACAATACCGACTTGAAGTGTGCCAAGAACTGATTAATCGGACTAAAAATGACACAGATTTGTTAAATAGGATAATTAAAGGTGACGAATCGTGGGTATATGGATATGATCCTGAAACCAAAGTGCAGTCTTCTCAGTGGAAGACTCCAGGTTCACTACGACCGAAAAAAGCATGGCAAAGTCGGTCGAAGGTGAAGACAATGTTGGTGATTTTTTTCGATTCTACCGGTATCGTGCGTCATGAATTTACCCCTGGAGGACACAATTAAATAGGAATACTACAAATGTGTTCTTGAGCGTTTGAGCGAAAAGGTTTGGAAGAAAAGGCCTGCATTGTGGAAAGACGGGAGTTGGGTGCTACAGCATGACAATGCTCCAGCTCATCGTACCTTCTCCATCGTTGAATTTTCGACCAATTTCAAAGTTGCTGTGCTTCCACAACCGCTATATTCCCCTAATTTGGCCCCTGCAGACCTCTACCTGTTTCCTAAACTTAAATTTTCACTGAAAGGGAAGCGATTTCACTCAATTGAAGACATCCATGCAAATACGGAGAGCGTCCTTAACACACCTTAGGAAAAAAATTTCCAGGAGTGTTTCCAAAAGTGGAAACGCCGTTGAAGTCGATGTATTCAGTCACAAGGGGACTATTTTGAAGGAGATGTACCACAGTAGCATGTAGGTACCACCATTGTACAATTACAAGCCCATTCTTAAAACTTTCCAATCACACTTCGAATCACTAGTGTTAAACACAGGTTGCACTATGGTCTGATGTCTGACACTAGCAGCTGGCTGTTTTTCTTGTTGAAACGTCATGGGTAAGAAAGGAATAGCCTATTATTTTAGTAAGACGTTGTTGTTTCGTCACATATGTTTTCATCATTGACGATCATTTGATAGGAAATGATATTGTGGCAGTACAGACCCCAGAAAGGCGCCTTGTAAACCTTGAGAGCAGACGCAGGCTAGTGTACTGGGTTGGGTATATTCTGTACGGCAGTTGTTGGTGCACAAGCTACACCAGGAGAAGTGGGGCGGTAACGAGTCACATGGAGGCCGAGCGTGGCCACCCACAGCAGCAATGGCTTTGTAGTTCGTCCGCTAGATGTCGGCGTCCTTTGAGCTCTGCTAGGGAGCCTATACAGGGTGTTACAAAAAGGTACGGCCAAACTTTTAGGAAACATTCCTCACACACACAGAAAGAAAATATGTTATGTGGACATGTGTCCGGAAACGCTTACTTTCCATGTTAGAGCTCATTTTATTACTTCTCTTCAAATCACATTAATCATGGAATGGAAACACACAGCAACAGAACGTACCAGCGTGACTTCAAACACTTTGTTACAGGAAACGTTCAAAATGTCCTCCGTTAGCGAGGATACATGCATCCACCCTCTGTCGCATGGAGTCCCTGATGCGCTGATGCAGCCCTGGAGAATGGCGTATTGTATCACAGCCGTCCACAATACGAGCACGAAGAGTCTCTACATTTGGTACCGGGGTTGCGTAGACAAGAGCTTTCAAATGCCCCCATGAATGAAAGTCAAGAGGGTTGAGGTCAGCAGAGCGTGGAGGCCATGGAATTGGTCCGCCTCTACCAACCCATCGGTCACCGAATCTGTTGTTGAGAAGCGTACGAAACCTCGACTGAAATGTGCAGGAGCTCCATCGTGCATGAACCACATGTTGTGTCGTACTTGTAAAGGCACATGTTCTAGCAGCACAGGTAGAGTATCCCGTATGAAATCATGATAACGTGCTCCATTGAGCGTAGATGGAAGAACATGGGGCCCAATCAAGACATCACCAACAATGCCTGCCCAAACGTTCACAGAAAATCTGTGTTGATGACATGATTGCACAATTGCGTGCGGATTCTCGTCAGCCCACACATGTTGATTGTGAAAATTTACAATTTGATCACGTTGGAATGAAGCCTCATCTGTAAAGAGAACATTTGCACTGAAATGAGGATTGACACATTGTTGGATGAACCATTCGCAGAAGTGTACCCGTGGAGGCCAATCAGCTGCTGATAGTGCCTGCACACGCTGTACACGGTACGGAAACAACTGGTTCTCCCGTAGCACTCTCCATACAGTGACGTGGTCAACGTTACCTTGTACAGCAGCAACTTCTCTGACGCTGACATTAGGGTTATCGTCAACTGCACGAAGAATTGCCTCGTGCATTGCAGGTGTCCTCGTCGTTCTAGGTCTTCCCCAGTCGCGAGTCATAGGCTGGAATGTTCCGTGCTCCCTAAGACGCCGATCAATTGCTTCGAACGTCTTCCTGTCGGGACACCTTCGTTCTGGAAATCTGTCTCGATACACACGTACCGCGCCACGGCTATTGCCCCGTGCTAATCCATACATCAAATGGGCATCTGCCAACTCCGCATTTGTAAACATTGCACTGACTGCAAAACCACGTTCGTGATGAACACTAACCTGTTGATGCTACGTACTGATGTGCTTGATGCTAGTACTGTAGAGCAATGAGTCGCATGTCAACACAAGCACCGAAGTCAACATTACCTTCCTTCAATTGGGCCAACTGGCGGTGAATCGAGGAAGTACAGTACATACTGACGAAACTAAAATGAGCTCTAACATGGAAATTAAGCGTTTTCGGACACATGTCCACATAACATCTTTTCTTTATTTGTGTGTGAGGAATGTTTCCTGAAAGTTTGGCCGTACCTTTTTGTAACACCCTGTATAGGCTCTCTAAGCTCTGTTATTGTAGCAGTCATCATGTATTCTGATGCTTATCAGATGAGAAAAATCGCTATGAAAGCACGTGACCGGTTTTCCCAGTGCTGTAAAACCGTTGGAGAGAAAAGTGATGGAAAGGGCGGCCATGACAGGCTAAAGGAACTTGTTAACGACTGAAAACCAGATATGTTCTAATAAAATGTGAACCCAGTAAGATACTGGAAAACTTGTACCACAGAAACAAAAGGAAAGTTATAGCGAGTACGATGGTATAAGTGTGCTCTTGGTGGAATTAAACTCTTTGAACTTTAAAAAATTGTAACACAGTGACAATTACACCGATTTTCATAAAGTGTCAACGGATAGGTTTCGTAGAGACTATCAGACAATTACACCAAAACTGTGATAAACACTGACATTTCTGAACTATAGACCGGAATCTGTATTCTGTGCTGAAAAATTGGCAAATTTAGCCACAAGATTAATTTATGTCGCAAAGAACAACAATAGTTAGGAAAGTAGAAATATGTTTATAATTAACTGCTTATATTGCTTGACAATCATATTATCAAAAGTAATGTTTTTTGTGTTAAAAGTGTGATTTATGAGAAAACCAGTGTATGTACTAAAAATATAATTTCAGCACTGAAAAGCTCATAAAATTTGGAAGTGGTATCGTATGCAGTTCTTGTATTTATCAATAAATTTATATTTTAATATGGCCAGGAAGCAAATATACTTCATCTGAGTCGTGTGACCTATGTGAGACTACAAAAACCCGGCTGCTGTCTTGACTCAGGCAAACTGGTTTTCTGTGTGAGTTGGATGGGCAATGACTCGGTCGCTTCATGAAAGTAATGAGTCCCGAGTTGTCGACTCAGAAAATTTTCACACGTGCCACCAGTGAACATTTCGTAATGTTTTGAAGGTGTGGGCTTAGAGTATTTTTTCGTCAGGGGACGATTCCATAACCGTAAATGGTGTAACCATAAAATGTAGATCTGAAAGCTGTGAATGCCACAGTGAAATTGTATCGCAATAGAATCTATTCATGCATTTGAAAAGACAAATGCTTCATAAAAGAGGAGAGTATATGAGTTTTGCATGTATGTGGATGGCCTCACCAGAGGGTGATATGCCGTTTGATGTTTGTGGCAGCACGCAAGTTTGTCGACCACTATTATATTTGTCTCTATCGAAGGATATGAGAGTTGTTGTAAGGTGGCTTGCTCCTCGTGGCGATATGAGAGCGAACCACCCTTTATTTGTGCCTACTGTTACGAACTGATTTTGTCTCCGTTCAGAGAGAGGGGAGATTTTTGTTACGTGGCCAGCTCTGCGCAATGCCCTGTGGGAACAACAATATATTATTGATGATCCAATGTGGCTTGGCGAGAGGTCGTCGAGTACAATTTTATGAATGCAAAAATGCTACAAAGGTGAGAGCGATGGGTGTCTCATGAGCGAAGTGACGAAGGAAGTTCCGAGAACTGTTGAAATGTAAATGCATGAGTTGTTGTGTATTTAGTGATCATGGCGATCGTGCTAATGAGCAGTGCTTGTGTTATGTTGTGTACTGAGATCTTTGTAGTCCGCAGGTACTCTCGTTAGCACCACAACAGACATGTAAGAGGACAGCAATATGCGACAGCAGCACCAGACAAAGGACAAATAGAAAATAAGTATTACTGAATGTAAAAGTGAAGGTACTGTAGAAACTGATTAAGATATATTAATTAATGCACTGTACTAAAATTTTCTGTACTATACTTACGAATTGCCAACTAGTATCAGTCTAAAGGATACTAAAGAAGGGGAAAGGACATCCATGATCATATATTTGCATTTGCTTTGCGCAGTCATGCATTCTTTACTGTTCACAGATACAATGACACCCGCAGCGAACAGAGGTTCAAAATGGCTCTGAGCACTATGGGACTTAACTTCTGAGGTCATCAGTCCCCTAGAACTTAGAACTACTTAAACCTAACCAACCTAAGCACAGCACACACACCCATGCCCGAGGCAGGATTCAAACCTGCGTCCCTAGCGGTCGCGCGGTTCCAGACTGTAGCGCCTAGAACCGCTCGGCCACCCCCGCCGGCCGAACAGAGGTGCCTCAAGACTGGGCGATCTTGTGACTCCGTACAGTGACATCTGATTTTTAGGAGTAAACGGTGGTATCTGACAGAACACAGTAACAGTTATTTAGAAAATACTGGCCAGTATGGTTAAATGCAAGTGAGTCTTGCTTCATTGTGCAATTATGGAGCAATATGTGGCCACTAAAAATAAAGATACATTTGTATATTAAAATTTGTAAAGCAACGTAAAGTGAGTGTGTGATATTTTACTATAAGTATGTAAATATATGCATGAGAAAGTTGTTGTGCAATAGGGTATGTGCTAGTGAGCTTAATTTTGTAAAAGGCAGCCGTAAGGGGAGTTGAATATTAAATTTATTAGTAATTTATTTTGTGTAAAGCAATCGTATTTTGTTTTCATTAAATTTTACTTAGTTTCGGAATTACGAGATTTCTAGTCTAAATTGCTTGTGGTAATCTGGCTGACATTAGAAATACCGCAAGTGTACAAGTGCTCGAGATGATCTGATTGGCTGCTTAACATACCAGCCAATAAGAATTCATCGTTTTCAGCTCGGTTGAGTAGGCCTTTGTGCCTCTGACCTGTGAGTCGAGATAGTTGGTCGGGAGCCATCTTCTGGTAAAAACTTATGTTGAACGGCGCTGATCAAATTTGTACCAAAATGAAGAAAATCGCGCGTTTGATTGGTTCTCATTTTACTGTGAAGAGCGACTATAGTTTTGAGTACTTTGTGAAATTTTGAGCCTTGTGAGTGGTTTATTTAAGGAGATATACGCGAGTGAACATTTCATGTCGTCCATTAACTCCGCGTGGCGCGTTTCGTGCATATAACGAGGCATTATGGCGAGCAATTCTTTACAGGAAGCCTACTGAACGGCTGAACGTCTTAACTTGCAGGTAGTCAAGGGTCAGTGACTGTTTAGGACGTTTCAAATATCTCCTGGCTCCTTTTTGGTGTAAACTTGTTACAGAGACAGTCAGTAACATCGCATAATTGATCTCGGGATATTAAATGTGGACTTGATAGTCATTTTCCCTGTTTTAAAGACAATAAACTAACCAAAAGGAAATTTTCGACATTTTTCAAACGACTCATGCAGGAATCACGAACGCTGGATAGTTTAACTGACTTTCAGCTACTACCCATGGTCTGCAGTTATGTGGCCTTTGTATGGTAGTTATTTAGTCGAATTTTCGTCAACGTTGCTTTCGTTGACTAAAACAGTACTTACGATCGCAGAGTGAAAGGGCAAACAGCTTGAAACCTATCCAGGTAAGTGGACTGGTTGTTTAAATGATGGTGAGACATCAGCCCGCCCCGCCGCATTTGGTGCATTTAGCGGCCGGGAAAGAAAAGTTTGTGTCGAATGAACTTTAAAAGCAGCAATGTAAAACCCGGACGCATATGCAGACAAACTTTTGAACTGAAGCGATAGTAGAAGGACTTAAACCCAGTGCAGATAACAATATTAGTGGAAGGACAAGACACAGCAGGCAGAGAGGTCAGCGAAGTACAGGAATCCCAAAGGAAGCTGCGGGGGTGTGGGGGGGGGGGGGGGTAGCGAGCAGTAGCAGATGGTCAGCAGGAGTTGGCAGCCGTGGACGATGCTGTGGGGTCCCAGAAACTGGATCGGAGCTGGCAGCCTTCGGCGGAAGGACTCTCAAAGCATTTCGCCATGTGATGACAACATCGAGGAAAAGCTCAGTAGTGTTTTGCTTCGTTTGGTTTGTGAGTGTGGAAAGAAACTTGTCGACACAGAGAAAAGTGATAAGCCTGTAATGAGCGAAGGAAGGGGATGGTATATTTTGATGATTCAATAGTTGCAGATGATAATATGAAAGGAAATTTTAGTTTTGATGTGTCTCAAACTAATGACTGTGGTTATCCAAAATCTGTATGTGATACACTATGTGATCAAAAGTATCCAGACACCCCTACCTTTTTCATATTAGGTGGACTGTGCTGCCACCTGCTGCCAGGTATTCCATATCAGCGACCTCAGTAGTCATTAGACATCGGGAGAGAGCAGAATGGGGCATTCTGCGGAAATCACGGATTTTGAACGTGGTCAGTTGATTGGGTGTCACTTGTGTCATACGTCTGTACACGAGATTTTCACACTCCTAAACATACCTAGGTCCGTTGTTAGCGATGTGACAGTGAAGTGGAAATGTGAAGAGACATGTACAAGCACAAAAGCGTACAGGCCGATCTCGTCTGTTGACTGACAGAGACAACTGACAGTTGAAGAGGCTCGTAATGTGTATTAGGCAGACATCTACCGAGACCATCACACAAGAATTCCAAACTGCATCAGGATCCACTGCAAGTACAATGACAGTTAGGCGGGAGGTGAGAAAACTTGGATTTCATAGTCGAGCAGCTGCTCATAAGCCACACATCACGCCGGTAAATGCCAAGCGACGCCTCGCTTGGTGCAAAGAGCATAAACATTGAACGATTGCACAGTAGAAAAGCGTTGTGTGCAGTGACGAATCACGGTACACACTGTGGTGATCAGATGGCAGGATGTGAGTATGGCAAATGCCCAGCGAACATCATTTGCCAGCGTGTGTAGTGCCAACAGTATAATTCGGAGGCGATGGTGTTATGGTGTGGTTGTGTTTTTCATGGAGGGGGCTTGCCCCCCTTGTTGTTTTGCGTGGCACTATCACAGCACAGGTCTACATTGATGATTTAAGCCCCTTCTTGCTTCCTAGTGTTGAAGAGCAATCTGGGCATGACGATTGCATCTTTCAACACGATCGAGCACCTGTTCATAATGCACGGACTGTGGCGGAGTGGTTACACGACAATAACATTCCTGCAATGGACTGGCCTGCACAGAGTACTTACCTGAATCCTACAGAACACCTTTGAGATGTTTTGGGACGTCGACTTCGTGCCAGGCCTCACCGACCGACATCGATACCTTTCCTCAGAGCAGCACTCCGTGAAGAATGGGCTGCCAGTTCCTAAGAAACCTTCAAACACCTGATTGAAGGTATGCCTGCGAGAGTGCTACCATCAAGGCTAAGGGCGGGTCATCGCCATATTGAATTCCAGCATTACCGATGGAGGGCGCCACGAACTTGTAAGTCATTTTCAGCCAGGTGTCTGGGTACTTTTGATCACATACTGTACTTATGGGTCAGTTAATGAGCAAGACACGGTGGAAACTGACATTAAGTTCTCACCATGTCTTGTGAAGGAAATTAAAAGGAACGCAGATTTTGAAATTGATGAAAAAATATAAGTATACCTATTCAAGAAATAAGTAGGGAACAGACACCTGGTCCTAATGTTAAATTGGTATCATTTACTGTTACCGAAACGAAAATAGAGCCAGCATTGGAGACTGGTGAGCAGAAAGTTAGCATTGCAACCATGTTTATGAAACAGATTGGGGGGGGGGGGGGGGTATTAGCAGTACTATGAACGGGATGAATAGTTAAATAAGTGGACTGGGTATGAATGTAAGTAACACGAATACAAAAATAAATGAACTTGAGTCTGATGTGGATGGTAAAATAAATGGACTAGATAATGAAATGGATAGTAAAATAAGTGGTTTAGCTTCTGAAATTAATCAGTTTGATAATAAATTGAAAAATTTTAAACAGAAACTTCAGGAGGAAATGTATCGCAGAATTTCAGGCTTAAGTGAATTAGTAAAAAATGAGATATCACAGTTTCGCGAAAGCGTGAAAGGACAAATTTGCCATGCAAAACAAGAGTGTAAGAATGATATTGTAACAGTAAAAGGTGAGATAACTAGCCATATAAATCAAGATGCTGAATGTAGTAAACAGCTAGGTGAACAGTTAAGTGCTGACTTGAATAAAGTGCAGGCCAAATTGGAACATGTTGAAAAACAGTATAATGAGGATCATAAAATTCTGGCTGGTAAAGTTAAAGAGAAAAGTGACAAATGTAAACTGTTTGGAGGGCATGTGTGTGCATGAATAACTGACTTAGAAACTAGCTTGTCAGAATTTAGTACAGCACTAAATGGTAGCCTACGAGATCATGACAGGCTCGTGTTTGGGGAAATTTAGCTGTAGACAAGCATGACAACTTTCTTTGAGGAATACTGGGGAAAAAAGAAACGGATGGAAGTATTAAATAGCTTTGGGTCAGGTGGAAACAGGACAAGCACGCCAACAATAGCGCTTTTTGTGAGAAGCCTGTGAAAAAGTGTACTTACAAGGGAACCTCCCCATCGCACCCCCCTCAGATTTAGTTATAAGTTGGCACCGTGGATAGGCCTTGAAAAACTGAACACAGATCAATCGAGAAAACAGGAAGAAGTTGTATGGAACAATGAAAAAAATAAGCAAAATATACAAACTTGAGTAGTCCATGAGCAAGATAGGCAACATCAAGGAGAGCGTGAACAGAAGTGCGCCGTGGTCCCGTGGTTAGCGTGAACAGCTGCGGAACGAGAGCTCCTTGCTTCAAGTTTTCGCTCGAGTGAAAACTTTAATTTTTTATGTTCAGACAATTATTATCTGTCCGTCCGATGCGAGGTAACTGCGCTGTAGTATGGGGACGCTACACCTAAACAAACATCGAAACACACGACGTCAGTCGACTACAGCGCACGGAAGAGAGAGGAATCAGTTGACCTATGACCTTGCGATCAAATGTTTTCCGTTCCCATTGCAGAGGCACGTCCTTTCGTCTACTAATCGCACGGTTTTGCGGTGCAGTCGAAAAACACAGACCCTAAACTTATTGCAGTGAACAGAGACGTCAATGAACGAACGGACAGATCATAACTTTGCGAAAATAAATAAAGTAATATTTCCAATCGAGAAAAGACTTGAATCAAGGACCTCTAGTTCTGCAGCTGCTCACGCTAACCACGGGACCACGGCGCTCCTTAGCTCATACCCTCCAAGATATTGCCTATCTTGCACATGGAATACTCAGTTTGTATATTTTGCTTATTTTTTTCATAGTTCCACACAATTTCTTCCTGTTTTCTCGATTGATCTGTGATCAGTTTTTCAAGGCATATCCACTGTGCCAACTTATAACTAAATCTGAGGGGGGTGCGATGGGGAGGTTCCCTTGTTAGATAAGAGAGAGGCGCCCTCCATAGTACCTCTACATAGTGTAGATTACGCATGGCAAAGTTCGGAAACAGCTTACATTTGTAATGAAGAACACCCACCAAAGTGATTTTTATATAAATATGGTTTCAGTGAATTAATCTAGTAGGTTTTTTTCATTGCGAAAAATTCTTTCTACACCGAATATCGCAAAGTAAAGTCTTAAGGTGAAAGTTTTGAAAAAAAATCAATTATAATACTTTTTGTAAATAGACATTTGTTTTGTTGAAAACAATAAAAAAACTGAATTTTGTAGAAGACAGTTTTTTACAATTTTTGTAAATAATTTCGATGCATTGCTATCAAGTCCAAGCCATGAAAGTTCAATGTATTACTGGAACAGCGTTAAATGTTTCGTAAATTTTCATTTCTCAATAAGCATTTTGGCATCCAAAATTTTGTAAAGAATCCGTGGGTAATTAGTTTTCGTTTGTTTAGTGAATATTGTATTGTGGTAGTAATTTTGCCGTTATATGAATCTCAAATGTACTTGAGAGTAATTTTCGATTCATAGGGGGGTGTGTAACATAGCAAATTATTACGAGTTCTCACTTTGCATTGGAACCGTAGCTTGTCGTGGAGCCGGGAGGGCAGATGTTGGTTCTCACGCTGGCGCAGCTCACGCTGCCTCCTGGGCCGCCCGAGCGGTGTATTAGACTATACTGCGTGCAATAATTCATACATATTCTCTGTGAATCTGAAGAAGTGCTATTAAATATTAATCGATCTTTTTCATACTTAGTTTACCAAATTCCATGGATAACACAACCATACGGTTAAAATTTCAGATCAGTAACTTCAATACTTTTGGAGATATAACTTTTTATCTAAAACACATAATAAAAATGCTGGCATTGTGAAACTGAGTTAGGGACTGTAATGTATCTATAGTAGCCGGCCAGGGTGGCCGAGCGGTTCTAGGTGCTTCAGTCTGGAACCGCGCGACCGCTACGGTCGCAGGTTCGAATCCTGCCTCGGGCATAGATGTGTGTGGTGTCCTTAGGTTAGTTAGGTTTAAGTAGTTCTACGTTCTAGGGGACTGATGACCTCAGATGTTGGGTCCCATAGTGCTCAGAGTCATTTGAACCGTCTATAGTATCAGTTTAAACTACAACCAAGAGAACAGGTTCACATAATCTAATTTTCTGGAATTTCTTTAGTTTCATTACCACAGATTTCTGACGTAATTAAAAATACTTTGGAAAATTGTTATGTCGCCGTGTTTTAGTTGTGTTAGTGTTTTGGAGAGGCAGAGAGTGAATGGAGGACATATGCAAAATAAAAATGTGATATTTTATTAAAACTCTGTAAATGTATGCGCGATAAAGTTGTTGTGCAAGAGGGCCTTGAGTATTAAATTTATTAGTAATTTATTTTGTGGAAAGGAATCGTATTTTGCTTTCATTAAATTTTATTTAGTTTCGGAATTACGAGATTTCTAGTCTAAATTACTTGTGCTAATCTGATTGACTGATGTTAGAAATACAATCTGGTTGGCTGCTTAACATACTAGCCAACAAGAATTCATCGTGTCCCGCTCGTCTGAGTATAGCCGGCACGGTAGCTCAGCGTGTTCGGTCAGAGAGCCGGTTGGCCTCTGTAATAAAATACTGAGTGGGAGGATCAACCACCGAACTTGAGCAGGATGTGTTGCGACGTCCGCAACGACCAAACACAGCGATCAATAACGAACAAAATGAAAAAAAAGTAGGGATTTGTGCCTCAGATCTATGAGTCGAGATGGTTGGGAGCCGTCTTCTGGTAAATATCTATGTTAAACCGCGCTGATCAAATTTGTACCAAAATGAAGAAATTCGGGCGTTTGATCGGGTCTCACATTAGTGACGAAGAGCGACTACAGTTTTGAGTAGTTTGTGAAATTCTGAGCCTTGTGAGAGGTCTATTTAAGGAGATATTCGCGTGTGAACATTTCATGTCGTGGCGTGTTTCGTGCAGATGATGGGACATCACGGCGAGCAGTTCTTTGCAGGAAGCCTGCTGAACGCCTGAATGTGTTAACTCTCAAGTAGTCATGGGTCATTGACTGTTTGGGACGTTTAAAATTTCTTCTGGCTTCTTTTGGGTGTGATCTTCTTACAGAGTGTTATGTGTCGACAGAAGTGCCGACACAATGTTATTTAGAAGGGCCGAATAGGCACGCTATAAGCTCACCCAGAATATCGTGAAGTCTGAAACAGGATGCTCAATGAATGCTGATAAGAAAAGTACGTTGCTTTCGGAATACTTAACTTTAATCCATCCTTTTTGGTATACATCGTTTATGGTGAATACAAGTAAGACTCTCTCCAGGTATGGTTAACTGCGCCTTGCTAGGTCGTAGCTATGGACTTAGCTGAAGGTTATTCTAACTGTCTCTCGGCAAATGAGAGGAAGGCTTCGTACGTCTAGTCGCTAGCAATGTCGTTCGTACAACTGGGGCGAGTGCTAGTCCGCCTCTCTAGACCTGCCATGTGGTGGCGCTAGGTCTGCAAGCACTGACAGTGGCGACACGCGGGTCCGACATGTACTAATGGACCGCGGCCGATTTAAGCTACCACCTAGCAAGTGTGGTGTCTGGCGGTGACACCACACAGAGACAGTCAGTAACATTGCATAATTTATGTCAGGATATTAAATATGGACTTCCAGCCATTTTCCTTGTTTTAAAGACATTAAACTAACTAAAAGGATATTTTTTGATGTTTTTTCAAACGACTCATGCAAGAATCCCGAACGCTGGATAGTTTAACTAACTCACAGCTACTACCCATGGTCTGGAGTTATGTGGCCTTTGCGTGGTAGGTATTTAGTCGAATTTTCGTCAAAACTGCTTTTGTCGTCTAAACCAGCGTCTACGATAGCAGAGTGAAGGGACAGACAACTTGAAACCTATCTGGGTAGGTTGCCTGATTGTTTAAAGGACAGTGAGAGACCATCCCGCCCCGGCCCAAGTGGCAAGGGGCAACCCCATTAAAAGCAGCAATACATTTATTCTGTGAAAAGATTTAATGAAGTTGAATACCAGTTCTGTCAAAATTTGCTAACTTGGAGTTATCCGCTAAATGCGCGAGAGCATGAAAAATGGATAGAAACTGAAATAAAGTAGAATACAAAAAGTATACTTACAGTAAATCGAGCAGTTCACACACGGATTCATAGGCAGGAACAAATATGCACCGAACACTATGTGACGAAATCAGCTTCTGTTTTAATGAAACAAAAACAAATACAGAATGATTTACAAAGGGCCAACCCAGCGAGGTGGCGGAGTGGCTGGCACACTGGGCTCGCATTCGGGAGGACAATGGTTCAATCCCGCGTCTGGCCATCCTGATTTAGGTTTTCCATGATTTCCCTAAATTGTTCCAGGCAAATGCCGGGATGGTTCCTTTGAAAGGGTATGGCCGACTTCCTTCCCTGTCCTTCCCTAATCCGATGAGACCGATGACCTTGCTGTCTGGTCTCGTCCCCCAAACAACACAACCCAACAAAGTGCCAAGCGGTGACACCTCTGCGTGAAGTCATGATAACTGTTGGGAACCCGTGGAGCATCAACGATGCCAGTACAACATTTATTTAAGCTCAATTACTTATTCACAGTGATTACAAGTCATCGTTCTTCTTCAGTAGTCTCAGCTGTTGTTATACCTTTCAGATGCGTGTTGGATTCTAGTTTATGTCCGGCGAGTAAGCTCAGTGTTTGCACTCCCAGGAAGTAATGACAGTGACCCTGGTGGCGTGGCGGCTGCTCAGTGCGAAGCGGTTCTAGCGCTGGCTGTGGAACGTATTCGGTGCCACTCCCCATATCTAATCCTGCAATGACCCTAGATGACCCATCAATGATGTACCTGTCATTGGTAGTCATGTGACTGGTTGATCTCCTCTCTACCCCTCGTAGGTTTCAGCACAGGAACGTGGATCCCAAGAGGCCCTCCTGCTGGCTTCCACACGGAAGTCCGGTTCTGGCACCACTCTGCGATGTGGCGTTGTCTGAATACAGACAGTTTCTCCATCAGTAGATGGTAGGCAGCGTGCAGCACGAAGTTCATCAGGCGAAGGCCATCATCTTGAGTACATATTTGGCTAGTGCTGCACCATCTAGCACGCACATTCACTACAGTATCATATTTGTGGAGTCAAGTGCTATTACTGTGAAGGTCATCGACCCCAGTGATCAACTCATGACAAGAGCTGGGAAGTTGGAATATTTAAAGAGAGTTAGTCAGGCTACGATGCAAGACGTGATTCATAATGACTGAATGTGTCCTCCTCATTCCGCTACATTCACTTAGCAGGCTGTTAACTGCTACGTTGGCCTCTTGCTATGTGTTCTCATGAAATAGATACAGTTCCTTGCAACCTACCTTACAAGCTAACGAATATGCTTGTCTTGCTTCCTTTGGTTTTCCATCCTCTTTGCTGCTGAATGCTTATTCCGTACTCAGCAGACAGTGTCGCTGACCTGACTCACTTGTGACATAATGGCTCGCTTCTTGTTTCTGCTTCTGTCTCTGGCACGACTTGAATTTGCCTCAGACCATTTGGGTGAGTTTTAATTCATTTTTTTTCTAATTTCTTCCCCTTACTATCCTGCGCTATCCTCTTCAAAAAATTCATCCCAAATTTTCTTTTCTTTCACTTATTACTCATCAGTCTAAGTCTTGAATCTTAGTTAGCTTAATTAATCTACTTTGTCATTATGTTATGTTACCATACTCATTATAGGCATGGCATGTTACAGTCCCTCTGGAAACTGTACAGATAACAATGAAAATAAGAGTTTCTGTAAATAGGTGCTAACATTTCTTTTTCAGTTGTCGAATGATTACTGTCAGCCTTATTCAATTGTCTGGAGGCATATGCCACCAGATGTTCTCTCCCATCAACATTTTGACCTAAAACTGCAGTTGAAAAAAATATTGTGTCTGCTAAGGTCGGATTTGAGTGTGACAGTGAAGTCATCTGGTTGCATATAACAGATGTAGATGAAACCAAGTTAATTGTTGGATGCTGTGAAAGTTCTAGAGTTATTCAAAGAAAATATATGGTAAATAGCACGTAAATACCCAATACTGGTTGGAGGTGACTTTAACCTTCCAAGTATAGACTGGGACGTCTATGAATTCATTGCGGGGGGTACAGACAGATATTCATGCAAGATACTTCTGAACACGTTTTCTGAAAACTTTTTTGAGCAGCTAGCTCAGCAGCCCACACAAAATGGAAATATCTTTGACCTTGCAGCTATAAATAGGCCAGACCTTATTGACAGTGTCGGTATAGAAATGGGATTATCGATCATGTCAACTATGGTTACGGAAGTTAATAAATCAGTCAAGAAGGCTAGAAGAGTGTTTCTGCTAGATAGAGCAGATAAGCAGTTATTAACATCTCCTTAGACAGTGAAATGGCATAAGTTAGTTCCAGTAAAATGGATGTAGAGGAATAATGGGCAATGTTTGCACAGATTGTAATTCGGGTCTGGAGAGTTATGTGCCTAGTAAGCGTATAAAGGATGGAAAAAAATCCACCATTGTTTAATAACGAAATTTGGCAGGTGCTGAGGAAGGAGAGGCTGTTGCACACTCTGTTCAAAAGGGAATGCATAAATGATGACAAGCGAAGGTTAGTAGAGATTTGTGCATCTCTGGAAAGATCTGTGCCTGAAGTATACAACAACTACCATGTCACATCTTAGCAAAAGATCTGCCAGAGAACCCGAGAAAATTCTGGTATTATGTAAAATCTCTGAATGGGTCTAAGGCTACAGTTCAGTCCCTTGTTGACCAATCTGGTGTGGCAGTTGAAGACATCAAAATAAAAGCCGAAGTTTTAAATTTCAAGTTCAAGAAATCGTTCACATAGGACAATCATACAAAAATATTATCATTTGACCATCAGACAGACTCCCTTATGGACAACACAGTAATAAGAATACCTGGCATAGAGAAACAACTAATGATCTGAATGCAAATAAATCACTAGGTCCAAATGGAATTCCAGTTCAATTTTACAAAGTGTACTCTACGGCATTGGCCCCTTATCTAGTTTACATTTATCATGAATCTCTCACCCAGTGCAAAGTCCCAAGTGACTGGGAAAAAAATACAGGTGACCCCAATATGTAAGAAAGACAAAAGAGCAGACCCGAAAAATTACACACCAATATGCCTAACTTCTGTTTGCTGCAGAATCCTTGAACATATTCTCAGTTCGAATATAATAAACTTTCTTGAGACTGAGAAGCTTATGTGCAAGAATGAGCATGGTTTTAGAAATCGTCACTCATGCGAAACTTGGCTTGCCCTTTTCTCACATGGAACTATGGATGAAGGGCAACAGGCAGATTCCATATTTCTAGATTTCTGGAAAGCATTTGACATGGTGCCTCATTGGAGGCTGTTAACAAAGGTACGAGAATGTGGTATAAGTTCACAGATATGAGAGTGGCTCAAAGACTTTTTAAGTAATAGAACCCAGTATGTTGTCCTCGATGGTGAGTATTTATCAGAGACAAGGGTATCGTCAGTAGCGCCCGAGGGAAATGTGATTGACTGCTATTGTTCTCTGTTTACATAAATGATTTGGCAGACAGAGTGGGTAGCAATCTGTGGTTGTCTGCTGATGGTGCTGTGGTGTACGGTAAGGTGTCAAAGTTGAGTGACTGTAGGGAGATACAAGAGACTTGGACAAAATTTCCAGTTGGTGTGATGAATGGCAGCTAGCCCAAAATGTGGAAAAGTGTAAGTTAATGTGGATGAGTAGGAATATCAAACCTGTAATGTTTGGATACAGTATTACTAGTTTCCTGTTTGACACAGTCACGTCGATTAAATATCTGGGCATAACATTGCAAAGTGATTCGAGGTGGAACAAGCAAGTGATAACTGTGATACAGAAGACAATTGGTCGGATCTGGTTTATTGGGAGAGTTTTAGGAAGTGAGGTTCATCTGTAAAAGAGACCGCATATAGGACACTGGTGCGACCTATTCTTGAGTACAGCTCGAGTGTTTGGGATCTGTACCAGGTCAGATTGAAGGAAGACATTGAAGCAATTCAGAGACGGACTGTTAGATTTGTTACTGGTAGGTTCGAACAACATGTAAGTGTTATGGAGATGCTTCAGGAACTCAAATGGGAATACCTGGAGGGAAGGTACCATTCTTTTCGAGAAATGCTATTGAGAAAATTTGGAGAACCATCTTCTGAACTTGATTTCCAGACGATTCTACTGCTGCTGACATATATTGCTCGTAAGGACCACGAAGATAAGATACAAGAAATTAGGGCTCATAGGAGGCACACAGGCAGTGGTTTTTCCTTGGCTCTATTTGTGAATGGATTAGGAAAGGAAATGACAAGTAGTGGTACAGGGTGCCCTCTGCTGCCCACCATACAGTGGCTTGTGTAGTATCTATGTCGATGTAGATGTAGATAAAATAAAGCCCAAAGGATTGTTGGCTGCATCACATGCAAGATCTCATGTTAATATCTCCTTTAGCTTCTCAAATGCTTCTTGACACTATGTTGTCCACCGAAAATGAACACCTTCTCGTGGTAACATAGTTAACAGCTGTGCAATTTCAGTGAATCCCTTTGCAAACTTAGAACAATAATTGCATAATACAGTAGATGACTAATGTTAAATAGTTTGTGCCATCAGAAAATCATGTACGGCAGAAGTAAGTTGAGGACCTGTCCTTACTCCATCTTGACTGACAATATGTCCAAATTAACTTATTTGTGTCTGATCAAAATGGCAGCTCTCCACACTAAGTGTAAGGTGTGCTGTATTCAATCTACCAGATATTCATCTACATGTTTAACACGATCTTCTGTAGTTCTTGAATAGAAAACTGTATTGTCAATGTATACCGTTAAGATTCTTGATTTTAATCCATGAAGTACCTCATCTAATAGCTGCTGGAGCATTTTTCAGTCCAAATGGCATTCTTCAATACTGGAAATGATCTGAAGGTATTGTGAAAGCTGTCGTTGGTCTGTGCATTCAACTAATGGTAGATGCAACAAAATCTATATTTTCGAGTATTGTCATCTGACTTTTTTGGTATAATAAAAATATTTGCTGATCACAGGCTATCACTATGCTCGATAATACCCTCACATAATTGCTGATCTATAAATTTGTCTACTAGTGGCTGTAGCTGTTTCGATATTCTGTATGGTTACATATAGACTGGTTGATTATCACCTGTTGGTATGTGGTGTTGTGTGATAGGAGTTGCTGGTAGTGGACCACATGATGAATAAATCAGAATGTCCTAACAACAAAGTTTCCATGGCTTCCCATTCACCGTCTCAAGTGTAGAGCCTTGGCATGTAGTACAGATGAATTAACAGTTTGTTTGATGCTTTGATCATCTTGTTATCAACTGATATCCTCATCCTTGAGTATCTCTAAACTTGTTTTAGTTCATCCTTAGAGAGAGTCACTTCATCTGTCCCAAAGTTGTCAATGCTTACCGGAGTCATCAGTTCCCCATTAACATTGATAATGGGTGCAATGCTTCTTAATGTAAAACAATGTATTTCATCAAATGATTCATTGTTTTGCAGTGGCTCAGCCACAAATAATCTCTGCTGTGGCATGTTGGCATCTACAGACAAGCAAATTAACTTCCCTGTACCAACAGGTACTTTGTCATGCATAATTATATTTAATGTACATGTACACTGTTCAGTTGGTGATATCTTAGCAATCAGTGTACCGTGTGACACTGAAATAATTAAAGCTGTTGGACTCATCAGAAACAAGTTCCCACCAAGTTCAAGTGTGCACTGTGAAAGATTAATTTTTGCATGATGCATGTCCACGTAGTCAAGTCTGAGAATCACAGAATACCCTCCTCCCACAGTTGGTATCATGTCCATATGCTCATGAAACTGTTGTCCCCAATGATATTAAGTCATTATTTCCCACTCCATGTAATTTATATCTTTGAGTTCCTAGTCTTCTCCTACCCACAAGGTCCAGACTAATCACAGATACACATGCACCTGTATCGACTAAAAATTTATGCTTTTTACCATTTACAAAGCTCATTAAACAACAATCCATCTCTGCATTAGTGTCTGCAGTACTCTGACTTACTAGGAATGTTCTCCAACAGATGAAACACCCCCTTCATGTTTAAAGTTTTCCGTTACTTGTTTTCGTTACTCTGCTTGCTAGTCCAACACTCATCTGCCTTGTGGCCAAAATGCCCACTTCTGTAACATTGTGGTTGATTGCATTGCATCTTCACTTCCCTTTCTTCCCACAGCATTAACAATGTCTTTCAGAAGCAAAAATTCACTTAAGATTTCATACTCATGTAGGAACATCTGTTTCCTGTAAATGTGTGGCAACACATAGTGCTGTAGCCATATTGTCTGGATTTTCCACATGTACTCTTCGCAAAAACTCCACAGCAGTTCCTGATAGAAACATATCGAGAGCTCTGTTTCCTGCCTCCCTAAGTATGACATGATCCACTTTTAGAGTCCCTGTCACCTCATAGATTTGCACACTTCCTTTATGGATGCTGTCTGAAAAAGTATCCACAGTCTCATTTGCCTTCTGTGTGAAACCACCCTCTAAGAAACCTAGCATTATTCTGCTTACATATTTCTCACACAAACTTTCTGCTGGTTGTTCAAATGTGTTTGCATTGCTCGGCATTTCATGATACATCACGTATGCCTCGGCTTCACCCATAAGGCATAAACTGGCCATCTGCAAAGTAGTTTCATCTGACTAATTATTCATTCTGGCTGCAGCCAATACATTATTAATAAACACCATTACGTCTTCTGTTGTTCTGTTGGAGGAGGGTGTGATTAGGTTAGCTACTGATGGACCTACTGAAAAGTGGGGCACTGCTACTGGCAATTTCAATTTACTCGAACATGACTGTAACTATTGCACAGCCCACAAAGACAGCAACTGAACCATCAATTCATTATGGCATGACTTTTGTTGAGCATTTTTCTCTTACAATTATGGGACTTGCTCCATAGAGCAGTTATACTTGCACTAGTACTAGCTGACATTGTGCCTAGCATTTTTGTGCAAATTACTTCAAATTTAATTTTATACTGAAAATACATGCTTCAAACAGAGCAACATATACCACCGAAGAAAAATATTACTTACAGTGTACGAAGCTAGACTCAATTACTTCCTTTGCCTGATCATTGTCCAGTGAAACTCACTACACTTGTGTGCTGCATGAGCATACTGTCTACAAATATAACAAGTTACTGGTATGAATTTAGCAAATGGTTCACTATGATCTGATAAATTACAGATAGTACATCTCCCTAGTAGCAAATATGTCCTTTTACAATTTCATCTAAATTCTGATAAATCAACAGGTCCCATAGGTTTCACAAAAGATACTTTGAATACAGATTGCCCATCAACATGCCCATGCCCATGCCAAAATTCTGTTATAGCACAACCAAAGTAAAAGAAATATATGTTTTGTGCTTACTGCATGCAGTTACTGTCGCAATGCGTGACTGTCATAGATGTAGAACACTGTCTCCAAATTCCAGGCATGGAGTCTAACACTTTCAGTGCCAAATCCTCTGATTGTGGCATCGAAGTGCAAACTTCTGGCTCCAGTTTACTGGGGGCTGACTTGAGTCACCTCTGTGTGAAGTTAGGATGGATGCTAGGAACCTGTGAAGCGTCAATGACACCAGTAAAATATTGTTAAATTGTTTACAAGTCATCATTCTTCTGCAGCAGCCTCAGCTGCCGCTAATTCAGCTGTATGTAGGATTCTAGCTGATACCTGTCAAGTCAGCACAGCGTTTACATGCCCAGGCGGGGTAGTGCCAGCGACCCTGGCGATGTGGCAGCTGCTGGCGAGTGGGATGATGGCTGCCCAGCATAAAGTGATTCTTGGGCTGGCTGTGGAGCGTACTTGGTTCCACTCCAAATTCTACAATGACCCTTGATGACCCATCTGTGATGTGCCTGACGTTGGTAGTCATGTGGTCAGTTGATCTCCTCCCTATCCCTGGCAGGTTTCAGCGCCTGAGGGTGCCTGAGTGCTGAACAGAAATGTGGATCCCAAGAGGCCCTGTTGCTTGCTTTCACACTGAAGTCCAGTACTGGCAGCATTCTGTGATGTGGTGTTGTTAGAAGACAGTTTCTCCATTGGTTGATGGTAGGCAGTGAGTAGCATGAAGTTCATCAGGTGAAGGCTATAATCTTGATTAAATATTTAGCTAGTTCATAGACAGTGCTACAGCATCTAGCACATACATTTACTACAGTGTCATAATCATGGAATCGACAAGTGCTATTACTGTGAATGCCATCGATCCCGGTGATCCTCTTGTGACAAGCGCTGGAGTATTTAAAGGAGCTAGCATAAGTCTATGACACAAAGCTCCATTCATAATGATTAAATGTGTCCTCATTCTGCTGCATTCACTTAACAGGCTGTTAACTGCTGTGCCGCTCCTTGCTATGTACCCGTATGAAATAGATAGTTTCTTGTGACATGCTTTACGAGCTAATGAATATGCTTGTCTTGCTTCAGGTTTTCCATCCTCCTTGCTACTGAGACCTTATTCCTTACTTGGCAGATAGTGTCATCAACCTGACCCACTTGCGACATAATGCCCCACTTCCTGCTTCTGCCCATCTCCAAACTGTAGTGCAGCAGTTGCCCTAACTTTCTGTTTGTCCAGAAACCTAGCTGTCTGTGAAGATTTCTGAAAGCATTTGCAAGTTTTTCATATAATGAGCCATAACATGGTAGATATATGTATTTCATATCAACATCTGTAATAGGCTTTTCGCTTTCTGTTTTCCTAAACTCTTTTTCACCCATCTTTCTAATATCACTTTCCTTGTAGCTATTTGCCTGGTCTATCTGAATAATGATGTCAATTTCTTCATTCTTGTCATCCTCATCTTCTGAAACTTAGTGACCCTGTGAAACAGTGAATTAAAAAATGCTCTTTTCTGTGATCACAGATGGCATGAATCTGCTAGAATAATGTCAGAGACTCGAACCTACTCTCATATGTAGGTAAAGAAAATTGAGGGAACTGCTTTGTTCCAGTTCTTTCGTGCAAGTTACATTAGCAGTGCAGACAGTTTAGCTTGACACTACAGTTCTACCCTTGTGCTGGTTAGGTTTCTTGTAGACATTAAGTTTTTAATTGATGAAGCTTCAGCTTCAATTGACGCTACATTACTGGTCAAAGTCGTGTCATACATATGTGCGCTACGATATGTATCGGAGATACAAATTTTATTACTCTTTACTGTTGTTTTATTGTAATGATCATTGTACGACTCTTGAACATCTGCCATATGCAAAATAAATTTTGTTTATTTCTCAAGTCATCAGATGACAGGATAACCCTGAAACATGTCACAACATGGAACATTAAAAATAACAAAAAAACTTGTGAATCTTTTTGAGTAACCTTACAGCATTAAACTTCCTGGCAGATTAAAACTGTGTGCCAGACCAAGACTCATACTCTGGACCTGTGCCTTTTGCAGGCAAGTGCTCTACCAACTGAGCTACCCAAGCACAACAAACAACCCGTCTACACATGCCCACAGCTTTACTTCTGCCAGTACCTCATCTCCTACCTTCCAAGCTTCACAGCTCTCCTGCAAACCTTCTGGAAGAAAGGACATTGTGGGGATGTGGCTTAGCCTCAGTCTGTGGGATGTTTCCAGGACCAAACTTTTACTCTGCAGCAGTGTGTGTGTGCTGATATGAAACTTCCTGGCACATTAAAACTGTGTGTTGGACCAAAAGACCAAAACTCAAATTCAGGGTCTTTGCCTTTCCTGGGCAAGTACTCTATCAACTGAGCTACCCAAGCATGACTCATGACCCATCCTCACAGCTTTACTTCCACCAGTACCTCATCTCCTACCTTCCAGACTTCAGCACACACACTGCTGCAGAGTGAAAATTTCATTCTGGAACCTTATAGTATTTGTAAACTCTATTTCACAACTACTGCTCAGTTTTACTGACCACATCTTCATGCAACATCTTTACGTGATAATTTGTAACTGTATGTGCTGAGCTAAAATATTTTTCTGTGCATGATTAATACAAATGTGTCATATGATGAGACACTGGGTTCTAGTACACAAGTTATCAGAGCATCATCATGTTCTATGTAACTGATATAATGTCCATCTTGTTACCTTATGACTAATAGTAACTAGAGTTTCTTTCTTGATTGTTCCTGCTCACTGAAGAAGACTTGATGAAGGATAGAAATGACAGATAACCATTGTCCAGTAAGAATTTATGTTTTATTACAAATCATTTTCGCATCATCGCATAATTTTTCCAAAAGTACAATACATGGATAAAATCCATAATAAAATATCAGTGAATGGGACAGACACACACACACACACACACACACACACACACACACACACACACACACACACACACACACCACACAGACTCTGTGAATGTCCTCCAAGACTGAACTTTCAGTAAACACTGACATTTGCTATATGTTCCACATATATCAGTACACAGTGATATCTGAATTATAAATTCAGTTATCAATACAATGAAGGTACAAGAGATGACAGTAACTTTAGTTAATCTAAATTTGGCTAAAAAAAAGAAAACACACACACACACAAAAGTCTGAAGAGACACAGATAATGTTACTGAGACCACATCTTTGGTATCATATCAGAGAAGTTGAATGCCGTTCCACCTTTGCAGGTTCAACATTATCTTGCTGGGATCGCGGCACTGGCCTTCGAACACTGCTTCTGAGGACATTAACAACTTCGGCAGCTGTCATGGTGGACTGTGAGGGGTTCATGTTTGGCTCACTATTAACAGGGCAGTTCATCTCCACAAGCACAGCAGCATAATCTGGTGGTGGGGCTTGACTGTTACTGGATGATGCAGTTACTGCAGCTGCTAATGACCTTGGCCCAGCAGGGAACTCAGAGGTGTTGCTGCTGTCAGTCAGAGCTTGTGTGATTCTGCGCACACTACGCCGGAAGCTTTGCCTTAACAGCTTTGCAATTCTGTTGAGCAAAGAATTAAGATCTGTATAACACAATATTTAATATTTAACACAAAAAGTATGAGTGGCGATAACTTAAAAGATTAAATGCATTATAATAATTGATAGTAAGTATGTCATTCATGAAAGTGTAGACTGACAACACAGAAACCACATTGATGTACAATTTCATGTATAAGATGCAGTGGAAATGAACAGGAAAGAGGCACTGACATACCTCACTTATTCACTGGGACAATTGGCCATTATGACCAGACACATTTATCTATTCACTGTAAACAGAGGAATAGGATTTTACAACAACAAGTCAGTGGTGGCCCTAGTCATTACTAGTAATTGCCTTAGGTCCACAGTGACTGTGAAGTTCTTATGTAATTTAATATTTTTCTCTAACAGTGAGAATCTGACTCATCATGCTAATTTACACACACTTTGATCCCACCACTGACAAACAAAACACTTAGATCTACCCACAAAAATTTCTCCAGTGTACCTGAATCACTCACAGTCTACCTTTATTTTTCTAACAAACTTAACATTTCCAATGATAGCAAAAACTTATAAAAGCCACATTAATCTAAATCCACAGAAATATGACAAATAAGACCAGAATTTTTGAGAACTTTGGAATCAAGGAGTGTGCATATACATAAAAATATCTGTAATGTATTTGACATATCCTACAGTATTGTGCACAACGTACAAACTAAAAATAAATAATGAAGAGGTTTACTGTCCATCAATGGTGCCATTGGAAAACTAAATAATTCAACCCTTGCTTTCAGAAAAGTGACTTCACTTATGTCAAAATTATCCATTGTTTATGAACCATGCAAACATTTAGTGGCTTTCTCACATTCATGAATATGTTTATTGAATGGGAGAGTAACTAACTAAACATTGGGCTTGACAAACATGCATAGCTATGCAAAACTGAAATCACGACAGTGTAGCATACAAAAATGTCAACATTTTTAGTAAGTGGAATTCTACTTCATGTCTCTCATCCTCAATTCAAGGCTCTAGAACTTAATGAAAATAATGTTCTTTGTGCTGTCACAAAATTTAGTACACTGTTTCTGTACCAACTAACTGTCATTATTTTGATAATTTGTGAGCTTCAATGAGGCACAAATCCATTCAAGTTCTCTTATTGTTCTTGTCTGTTACTATTTGGTATTTATTTGTCCATGAGATCTTGAATGTACATAGAATGTACGGGAAAATGTTTGACACCACTATAAAATATCATTAATTACTTATGGTTACAAAACAGATTATTGGTACATTATTAGTATTGGTTCAGTGGTTACAATGCTACTATTGTTTCAGTGGATAATACTGGTACATTATTATTTATCAAAGAACTCTTTCAGACTGTAGAAACAATGGTCAATTAGATATACCTTCACTGTAAACCTGAGTCATGTAATCTTGTTTACTGACTATATGGTAGACACAATTCCACAATCTAAATATCTTTTCTCTGACATGTAGAAAGCCATTTTGGCAGAGCTTAGTTTCTGTTCGGTGCATATGGCGATCCATTTTTTGCCTTGTATTGTGGGTGTACACTTATATTTTTGAGGAAGAGTGTAGAATTTTTCATGGCATACTGATTTATGAATACTACAGTTTCATACACAGAGTGAACATTAATAAAACTGACAAACTACAGGGATGGATACCTGATGGAAGATGGAGAAAAGGTCCTATCAACATGTGTCTGGAAATGGATCGTTGTCGCAATAGATGACACTGACAAATGACAGTTCCTCTGACCACATGTTGTGGGTTCCTTGTGCATTGCAGGCTGTGTGATTGATGCAATGTACTGTAAGCAGCAGAATGGTCCATTATTCATGTTGGGAACAAGCTGAGATGGTGTTTGTGTATGGCAAAGCCCATGGAAATGGTTGAGAGGCAGCATGACTATACCAAACCAAGTACCCTCATAGACACCAACCACATCACACAACATTTCAGATGGAAGAACATGCTGGGAGGTGGCAGACTGTCCATATACCAGAGATGGAGGACTGAGTTTTACAGGATATTGAAATGAACTCTAGCACAAGCTCCAGGCAAGTGACCCATCAACATGCGTAAATGAAAGAACAATTATGTGTATCCTGCATGACCACTGCTACTTTCCCTACCACTTGCAATCTCATGGAGGCCACTTTGAGCATCTGTTGTGATGTTGATGCGCTGCAGCTGGGTTTCCAAGATGATTTGTTGTTGTTGCATAAACACACTGTCCATTTCCAGACACATGTTCATCAGGTCTTTTTTCCTCAGTTTCCTGTCAGGAACCCATCCCTGGAGTTTATTGGTTTTATTAATGTTCACACTGTATATCCAGGAATATAAGTGGGAAAATTTGCAGTTTTATGAAGAGTGGCACAAAATCTGTGTGTGGTGCCTTCTATGAGTCTTATGATTCTTTTTTGGATTATGAACAGCTTAACTCTGTTTTGGGAAGCAAACAAAGTACCGGAAATGACTTCTTAATAATTGACGATTCACTAATTAAAAATGTTGCAGTACCGAATACCAAAATTGATGTCCAGCCTGAGATGGGTATACATCAATTAAAATAATCACCTCAAGAACATGCAGATAATGAAACAAAATGCATTCCCGCTGGGACATTGCAATGAGAACTATAAAGGTGTATTCATCCACGTGGGGACAACCTCACTGCAAAACAGCAGTGAAGAAGAGATTGTAAATGAAGCAAGAAATCTAATCTGGACAGCAAAAAATGTGTACCAGCTTCAAAGTTAATTATTAGTAGTGTCATGCACAGAAGATCAGTAAGTGATAAATAAGTAGACAGGCTAAACAATCACATCAGATAGCAGTGCAACAGACTTGGTGCAGTTTTCATGGATTCATTTAAATTTATCAGTGGTAAATGTGTAGGACAAGATCCAAACATGCTAGGATCAGCAACATTCAGCAATATGTATAGTGATATTTGTAAGATCATACTTAGTAAGGGAAACTAGTATGCAGAGATAGGGGTGTAAAAACTGATAACGAAGTTGAAACAAAATTACACAAAAGTGTTCCAAAACAGATGCTATTAGGAATATTAAAAAAAAGTAACAATATGTTCATAATGCACTTGAACATAAACGGGTTAAGTTCTAACTACACAAATGGCAGAGAAACAAAACTTAATGTCCTGCAAATCATTTTGTTAGAAATACCAAATATCTAGGTTGTATACTTGACTGAACACTGGCTTATAAAGGATAGTACCAAATCCTTAAATAATCTTGATAATTTTAATGTTGCCAGCAGCTTTTGTAGGAGTAAGTTAACTTGAGGAGGATCGTGCATACTTGTGGAAAGCCCAATGGAATATAGAGCAAGATTCGATTTCGATTCTCTTAATGAAGAATATATATTTGAAAGCTGCTGTGTAGAGTTAGGGCAAAATATTGTAATTCTATCTGTGTATAGAATTCCAGGCACAGAAATAACTGAGCATTTTTTATCAAAATTCCAGTGTCTGTTGCCAAAACTTCAAAAAGAAACCAAGAGAAGAGTTGTAATAACTGCTGATTTCAACATAGATCTTGCCAGTGAAGCTAGTAACTCGACATAATTCACTGATATGATTCGAATATCGGCTTTCAGTGCAAATTTCACTGATTTTACTCAAGTAAATGAAATGTTTGCCTCATGTATAGATAATATTCAATTACACTTATAATGAGGCAAATAAGTTTCGTTTAGATTTAATACTTTCTGATCATTGCACTCTGTTTATGGAGTTACCAAAAACAATAGAACCTTGCTCAGAAAAAAACCTACACCAAACGACAGTTCAGCAAAGAAAGAACTTATTCTATCATAGATTAAATAAGGTAGAGTGGGCTATAGATCCTAGTATTTCTTGCTCTGAAAATTTTGCTGATTTCTTGGCAAACTTCCTTCACGTTTTTAATCAAACTTTCCTCCTTATTGTAAATCATTAAAAAGTAGGAAATAAAGTTAAGTGGATTACTGAAGGAATAAAAATCTCTAGTGCAAGAAAAAGACAGCCACATAGGGAACCAAAACGTAACAGAAGTCCAGATTTTGTTACCTATGTAAAAGATTACAAAAATATTTTTAAAAAAGTTGTAAAGGCAGCCAAAGAACTGGCAAATAATCAGTTTATATTGGAGAGTGAAAACAAATCAAAAGCATTATGGTCAGTGATCAAAGTTGAAATAGGTGCTGCAGGTAGTGGCCATGATATTTCTGAAATAAAGATGGAGGATAAAACTATTGTAAATCCTCCTCAAATTTCTGAATTATTTAATGATTTTTTTTATAAATTAAAACAAACCTAACATTAATGTAGAATATTACCCAGACAAGCTAAATTTCTTCAATAGTGAGTAATTTGAAGAAGAATTTTTCAGTACGTTTACCAAAACTACTGTAAAATATATAGAAAATGTAGTACTCTCACTAAAAAGTAAAAGATCAGCAGGATGAGATGGAATACCAACAAAAGTATTAAAAACAGTCTCTAAAATAATTGCCCAACCACTAACTACAATAATAAATCAGTCCCTTCAAGAAGGCTATTTTCCAGACACACTGAAGTACACACTAGTTAAGCCACTATTCAAAAAAGGCACAAAAGAACATATTGGAAAATATTGCCCAAATCTCTCTTCTTCCATCACTATCAAAAATATTTGAAAAGTTAGTCACCATACAAATTCAAAATTTCATAGAAAAATTTAAAATTATCTCAAAAAATCAGAATGGATTTCAAAAAGGCAAAACCACAATATCTGCTATAAATAATTTTATTGATAAAATAATCTCATCTGTAGACAACCCACTGCATGCCACAGGAATTTTTGAGGCCTATCAAAGGCCTTTGATGGTGTGAATCACTCCTCGCTACTCTACAAACTGGAAAAGTATGGAATTAAGAGCACAGTATTAGAATGGTTTAAGTCCTATCTAACTAACTGAAGACAAAAAGTGGTTATATCATCAGAGAGAGGAACTTATATTTCAAAATGGAAAACCATTTCACATGGAGTACCCCAAGGTTCTGTCTTAGGTCCCATTCTGTTTCTGTTTTACACAAATGATCATCCACTTAATATTGAATATCACTCAGTTTTATTTGCAGATGACATGTTTAATCATTGAAAGTAACAGTACTGATCAAATTCCACAAACTGTATTAAATACTTTAGAAAAATTGGATACCTAGTTTGATTTAAATGGTTAAAATGAAACATTGAAAAGACTCAGTTAATGCAGTTTAAAAGAAAACAAGCAAAATTAAATGATATTCAGGTCAATCACAGAAACCACAATTTGCAGGAAGCTAACTGTGTGAAATTTCTAGGAATGCAACTAGATAAAAATCTACCATGGGGATCACATATACAGTACCTTGCAAATAAATTAAATAGCCTAGGATTTGCAATGAGGGTATTGTACAATGATACCAGCATGGACATACGAAAAGTAGAGTCAGTAATAAGGTATGGAATTGTATTTTGGGGTAACTCAGACCATGTGTGTTGAATACTAAAACTTCAGAGAACCATCATTAGAAATATGCACAATGTAGGACGGAGAAAACCGTGTCACCCACTCTTAAAAAATCTAAGTATATTAAGTATTCCCTCACTATACATATATGAGCTGATTATCTTTGTACACAGTAACCCTGATTTATTTGTAGCAAATCATTTTCAACATGAATACATACCAGAAATCAAAATAATGTTATGCTGCCCACCCACCATTTAAAACTTTAAGCTCAAACTCCACGTTATATGGGTATGAAAATTTATAACAAAAAGAAAGGAAGAGAATTGCTCAGCATAAATTTAGAAACACTGAAATAATCATTATATGAGAAACTAGTGCAGAAATGTTCTATTCTGTAGAAGAATTCATAAATGACAACCTGAAAATATGATCAGGAGAGACCAGATACATAGGACTGTTAATTTTTAAAAGTTTGTTACTTCTGAAGAAAAATTATTAATTGCATAATTAAGTAATTATTCAGTACCGTGTATTATATTACTGGTATTATAAGGCAAATTGTAAACCAGTTTTTGTGTTCTGATGAGTCTCCTGTACATTAAGTCAATGCCTTGAAATTGTATGTTACAAGACAATGAACTTCTATTCTATTCCCCAGAAAATGACTCTGTACTCCATGATCTATAACATCAAATGCCTTCAATAAGTCAAGGCATACACCAGTAATATAGTCACTACTGTCCATTTACTGGTAAATTTGACCCAGGAACTCATAGATAGCAGTGCTGGTTGAGCAGTTCTTCCTAAACCCTTGTTATGCTGTGGATAGAATTTGGTGTTTTTGCATGAAGCCTGTTAATCTTTTGTGGAAGACATTCTCTAAAATTTTTGAGAAGCTGGACAGTAATGCAACTGGCCTGTAACTGACACCTTCTTCTATGTTTGCTTTTTTCGTACACTTGCTTTCAATTTAACAAGTTTTAGACAAAAAAGGAAAATCCCTGATTCCAGTGAACTATTGCATAAATGTGCCAGTGGTTTTACAATGAGTTTACAACACCTTCTTATTATTTTATCAGGTATATACTGATACTCCTGAAGATTGTTTCATTTTTAAAGTTTTTATGATCTAAATTTCTTTTGCTGTCATTGGGTACAGACAAATGAGGCAGCAGAGCTGCTGATCTTAATTGATGTGCTGCGCGGGATTACCTGAGCAGTCTAAGGCGCTACAGTCATGGACTGTGTGGCTGATCCCGGCAGAGGTTTGAGTTCTCCCTCGGGCATGGGTGTGTGTGTTTGTTCTTATAATAATTTAGGTTACGTAGTGTGTAAGCTTAGGGACTGATGACCTTAGCAGTTAAGTCCCATAAAATTTCACACACATTTGAACATTTAATTGATGGTGCTATTACATTCTGGTTACTTGCATTAATCTTACTGATTAGTTGCCCACTTTTATTTGTAAAATAGTTGTTGAAGATTTTCAGCGGTGCCAAACCACAGTCATATAGTTATTTTTTGAAAGAATACACCACTGAATATTAATGTATTTTTTTTTCTTCTATTTTCTTCTGTACAAACTAGATTTTGGCTTTTATGCCGTTATCTAGTACAATGCTAAATGTTCTTAAATCATTAACATGTCATATCTGGTAAAGTCAGCCCAATGCAGGTAAACAAGACTAGCACATGCCTTTCAGAAGAAAATTACAGTAATATGTAGTCAAATGGTGGAGTATTCTTTTAAAAAAAAGTTGTTGCAGATATTTGCTACTATTCTTGATTCTTATTGTCTCTTCATCTTTACACAGATTGATAATGACATTACCTGTCCGTCATTTTACAACTTTTCAAATAGCTTTTGTCTTATTTCCAGCAGACTATATATGAAAGACACTGGCCTTCATTTTTGCTTCTTTATCTACTTTTTTAAAAATATTGTCTTGTATTTTCTGTAGTAAGCAAGAAATTCATTGCCCATCTGCTGAATCTTTATAGTATTATATGGTTTTCACTTTTTTTTGTTGGAGATCATAATTCTAGCTGCTGCCCAAGACTTGTTTTTGTTATTTGACCTTAGTCTGCATTTTTCCATTGGGAATGCAGCTTCATAGCAGTTAGTACATATTTCCACAAATCTGTTGGATTGTTCACCTGTACTGCCGTGCTTGTATACTACATCCCATGTTTCCTTAGCTAATAACTATCTGAAGGTGCCTATATTTTGTTCACTTAGGATTCATTCTTCTTCAACTAATTCTGTTTGCATTGCAGTTTTAGGAACTTTGCGGAAACCAATATACTATCCATTATAGCAACTAAATCCTGTATTTATGGTTCCAGCCCAGAAATAATTACTTTCTGTGTTTATAAATACAAGGAGTGAAAGGCTATGCATAATTTGTACAGAAACCAGATGACAGTTATAAGAGTCGAAGGGCATGAAAGGGATGCAGTGGTTGGGAAGGCAGTGAGACAGTATTTTAGTCTATCCCCGATGGAAACAAAAGAAAAAAATGGAGTAGGAATCAAAATCCAGGGCAAAGAAATAAAAACCTTGAGGTTTGCCGATGACATTGTCATTTTGTCAGAGGCAGCAAAGGACTTGGAAGAGCAGTTGAATGGAATGGACAGTGTCTCAAAAGGAGGATATAAGATGAACATCAACAAAAGAAAAACAAGGGTAATAGAATGTGGTCAAATTAAATCAGGTGTTGCCAAGGGAATTAGATAAGGAAATGAGACACTTAATATACTATCCATTGCTATTTGGGCAGCAAAATAACTGCTGATGATCAAAGTAGAGAGGATATAAAATGTAGACTAGCCAAGGCAAGGGAAGTATTTCTGAAGAAGAGAAATTTGTCAACATAAAATTAGATTTAAGTGGCAGGAAGTCTTTTCTGAAAGTATTTGTATGGAATGTAGCCATGTATGGAAGTGAAACATGGACGCTAAACAGTTTAGACAAGAACAGAATAGAAGATGTAGTGCTACAGAAGAATGTTGAAGATTAGATGGGTAGATCACATAACTAATGAGGAGGTACTGAATAGAACTGGGGTGAAGAGGAATTTGTGGCACAACGTGACTAGCAGAAGGGATCAGTTGATTGGTAGAAATTGTAGAGGGAGACCAAGAGAAGAATACACTAAGCAGATTCAGAGGGATGTAGATTGCATTAGTTACTTGGAGATGGATAGGCTTGCACAGGATAGAGTAATGTGTAGAGCTGCATCAAACCAGTCTACAAACAACAAATATCCAGTAGAAAATAATACAGAAGAGATATTTTCATTTAACTAAATTTTATTTAAAAAAGTTATTTTTTTTCACCAAACACCACACAGTTCCTCTCAGTGTGATACTAAACAAAATGTTGTCAAAGATGTACAGCTTTTTTAGTAACAAGTGGAACAGAGACTAATAAAGCAATGTTCATTTTATTTGTGTGTTATAAAACAGGCAAATACTTGTTGATCATATTCCGTGAGTGTAAAAACATGTCAAGATCATATAAATCAAATAAAATAGACAGTGAAACAACTGTAACAGTTGGCAACTTACCTTGCTCCAGTTGCTGTAGTATATGATGGTGGAGGAGTATATTTAGGTGGTGGATCCTCAAAAGCTGGTTCTTGCACAGGTGAAGATATGATGTTGGTAGTGCTAGTTGTGGTAACATTATTTGTAGAATGGGTGCTGTCATGACCCTCTTCTGCATCTACTGGTGGGCGGTAAAGTAATCGGATTCTCTGAAATATAATTTTTTTTAAATTTAAGTGCTTGTTATTAACTTAAACCATAAAACACAAAATGTCATAAATAATACATGTCAAAATATATGGAAAACAATTTTTGGAATGTTGTTATTGATTTCAAAGTGAAATTACCACAATACAAACTTCAGAACTTGTACAGTGCATAAAGAAAAAGTCAAACAGTCAGTATCACTTACGTGGACTTCTGTAAAGTAAGAGCAGCTCTGTTACTAAGAAGCAAGTGTTTAGTAGTACTAAAGTGATTTTAAACACTACCAATTCAATTTGAGTGGAAAAGATTTCCCAAAGAATTTTATGACTATACCACATACGTAAAGAACCCTCCATAGCAAAGCAAATTTGGTGATTCTCATTTGAATTACATTTTCAGTGACATATTTGCTCAACAAAATTTAATACTGTAGAAAAATAGTCTAAACAATGAAAAAAGTTATGAAGATAACTTATGTATACTGACAGAATGGAAAAAAAAGCATAGAGCTTATCATAGGATGCTCTCCATCCAATAAAAGAACAACCACAATCACAAGGTATGAATTTTTAATGACTTGGTTAATATACTTCCACAGCCAGTATTACTGTTTAACACTCCTGGATGAGTAATGTTGTAATAAGAAGAACAGTAAAACATCAAATGAAATTTGGGAGACAAGAGGAGTAATATATTACTTTAATAGTGTATCTATTACTGGATTGTGACCATACAACACATCCCAAACCATGGGCATGTGAGGAAGTTTGTTGTTTTTAATCCTTTCCACTAACAGATTCTCTGCAGCCATAACATCATCTTCCAGATCCTACTCTTCCAGTTTTCCTTTTATGACCAATTGCAGTAGCTGATACTTTGGATTTTGTAATGAGATTGTCAAATAAGCAGTTTTTGTTCCCTCAATCAACTCTAAATTTTTATTTAATTGTTGCAAAATATAATCTCATGCTGTCAATGAGAGTCTGAGGAGTCAACAGTTTATCCACATCTCAGATGCTGCTAACTTTTTCATGCTGCAAACTTTTAATACCCAATTTTCCATAATGTATAACAATACCAACCATACACAGCACTTTGTAACCAGTACTCCAAGACATACTCTGAAGTCTGTGTTACTAAGAACAGTCTCAAAATTCATAACAAAATATCTATGAGTGACTTATCTTTGATGTTTTACTTTAATACCTGATCTACAGTCCTCTATGCTAAGATAATTCAATTTCATTAATAGTTCTACTTTTTGACTGATAACTCTATTTTTGAATGACCAAAAGACAGCTGTAGTTGTGGTGAAAAGACAAGTTGGCATGTGCAAATAGCTCAGGTTCTAGTATTATTGTCATGTATTTTCTTCACTTAATATTGATACTTACTGCCAATTTATTGCTGTATTCACCAAGACTATCCAAAAGTGACATATCAGACATTATTTATCTAAACTCCATTCACTTATACCACAATTTCAATGTCAGTGACTTACTATCTAAAGAATATCACTGAATAAAAATCAGGCAGCAGGAATAATATAATGAAGCCTTCTCAGATCCTCTGTGGATCTGAACTTAGATGGATAGTTAATCATTTAGTTTTATTTGAGCAGCCTGGTTCCAGTACAGATTTTATATACAAATAAGCATATCATATGTATGTTAATAACATTGTCATCAACATACAGTTAGTTGAAGATCTCTGTAGCACTCAGACTAATGATAATAAGTTTAAAGATAAATTAAAGACATCTAATTATGAATCAGACACAAAGAAGTAAATACCAGTAACAAAGAAACATTTCTTTCACAGAAGAACAAAATATAGGAAGTCAAAACTATATAAATTCTTGTTTTTGGAAAATTATCTCTAGTCCAATAAAAATCATCTACATGAGCAACAAGGTAAATGATTATAACACTGCTATACCATTCATTTGTACTTAGGTACTGCATTATACATGCAGACATTTAAATTCAGTGCATTAGTATTTGTAAAATGACTCTTAGTGTTCATTAAAAAATGACGATTATTCCTCTTGGGACCTGTGGAATGGTACATTAGCTTACTTGTTTTAGTTATAAATATTTGTCATGTATTGTTGTTTTTCTGACATGTTCCACATCCTGGAGGACCTCCTCACTACGGATCAATTGGAATGAAAGTAAATCTAATCTAATCTAATCTAACCTAAAGACACAATAATTATAATAAAACTTTGTGCATTGCTTTGATAAAATGAGGGAAACAGTAGAACCTTTTGGGGATTACTGGTGTGTTAGCTATGGAGAAAGGAAACAGTGAAACAATCAGTTTGGTTGGTATGAACGGAGTGCAATATGGAGGCATTCACAGAAAAGTAGTTGTCATTAAAAATTCTATTCTAATGAGAAAATAAGTTGTTTTATAAGAATTTATTCACCAATGATAATTTCAATGAATAAAATTCAGTTGGTGACACCAGCAGACAGAGTAAATAACGCAGATGTCAACAAAGCATCTCTATCATGAAATAACATGGAACAGCATGAAAAACCTTTTGGAAGAAAAAAAAAAGGTCATCAACCTGGGTGCTCTCTGGACCTCAGGGGCAGACAGAGCAAACTGAATTTCACAAGAGCTTTGTTTAAGGAATTTATGTAGATAATTAAAGTTGATTTTTATTTTATAATGAGCTCATAACATGCAACTATAAAATGTATTCCAGCATTCTGCAGCTGAATGAAATCAGGAATGATCTATGCACCTTTTCCGTTTGCTTGCAACCCTTCATTGCTACATTCACCTATGATAAACTCCTGTTGGAAGGGGAGAAAGTTCTTTCACATAATCTGTACAGTGTAATGATTATTTTGCCACAGAGTGAGACATCCATTCATCCCTATTGAAGGGTAGTTTCAATCAACTTGGAAATCATAGATCTCATCTCACAGTTGACTCCTTTCGCACTTTTGTCCAGTGCGGAGAGAGCAATGGAAACTTATTTGCAAACAATGTTAGTCACAAGAAAATGAATCACATACTGACATTATGTGCTGAAAACGGGAATATAGTCTGGTTATTGTGGCATCGAGATTGGTAGGACAATGAAAGGTTACCTCAAATGGTGTGGATAGATTCTTTAGTTTTGGGTAAATAAAATAAATAAATAAAATAAAAAATAAAAATAACCAAAGCCCTAGGGGTATGTTGGGTGATAAATGACAGGCCAACAGTTATTTTTTAGAATAGTTAGTAACTTTGGGCCTGGCTAAGTTGTTATCAGGAGTCCGCCTGTGAAGGTTGAAGAGCTAAATGCATTTAGTGAAGGTAGACTTGCTGCGTAATCAAGCAGCTGGTCACTGACCAACACACACGCACACACACACACACACACACACACACACACACACACGCCAAGGTTGTTGGGGAGGGAACACAGTGAGTACGAAAGATAGCAAATTTAAAATGCTTAGTACTGTTGTTTGTTGGTAGGCTTAATAGTGGCTGGGAAATGGAAGTCAAAGTGGAAAGTTGGTACTGAGTTTCAGCACAGAGTTGTGTGGAAGATTTAGCATTTAAGGTTCAGCACAGAAACAGATTGTGGAAAATTCATCAACATATCAGGATGAAATGGTGGGCTATTGGTTTGTAGACTTTAGGAAAGACACCCTCAAGAAATTGTGATAGAAGAGGAAATTTTCATGGTTGCAATACCATAATACTGATCTGTTTGTATGTCTGCTCCTCAATGAGCAAACAATGATGATGAGTACAAAATGAATTAAAGTGAAGAGGATGAACATTTTATATTGTTTTTGTGTAGGCACTGATTGATTGACGAAGCATTCAGCAACAGACATTTGTGTTATCATCACAGTTTTGCCAATATGAACCACAACTTACTTTAAAACTGAGCCATTTCAATCACTATGTAACCATTCTGAATTTATGAGTTCATTGGAGTTAAGTGAATCTTTGATCATCAATGGATAAACAGACATGCCTTTTTGTAAGACACAGTGTCGAACATTGTTAGTGGGTATCCTTGGACCTGTAGCTTATTCTAATTCTGTCATAGCATAATGTGATCAGGCTTGGGATAGTGTAAGCTAGAAACAATTTTAGTTATTAAATTGTTGGATCTGAATCGCATGGCTTATGTGCACGATGAACAGCTGACCATTCCTTCTCTAATGGAATCATTGCCCATGAGGCATTATGCTCAAACCTATCTTCTTTCAGGTAACTGCTAATTCTGTGTCTGCAGAACAGTTATAGATATTTGCCACACACTGTGTGAATCTGGCAGAAAAATAAATCAGCCAGTCATCTTTCAACTAGTTTGCTTCTTTTTGAAGTCTGTTAGTTTGGCCTGGGCTATGAGATGATTCCACAGATCCTCTTGCATTATATTTTGTAACTTTTCTGCTCAATCAAAATTTAGATCTGAGCTTATTCAAGTCATAAGCCACTGCTGTGCAAACATATAGACAGTGATGGGGTCATTTTAATCAGAAAAAGATCAAAATGTCACGTATCTACCCCATATATTTGTTGGTTACTATCTGACAAATTTCACAAGTGTTGCAGTTTTAATCAAGGCCTAGTGAGGAAAACAATTATTGTGAAGAAGATACTCACATCAAAGAGATCTGGTGGACCACCAGAAAGGTAGCGGCAACTCTGTATCACTGCCACCAGAGGGCCAGCTAACAATGGAAGAATCTGCATTAGTGATCCGATTTCCCTCACCCACAATGGCCAGTAATCATGACCTGTATTGTGCCAGATATACATTTCACGATAACGGCCATTTTTAAAAATTGTGATGCACAGAACCTGAAAAAATGAAGATATATTTTAGTAACTGATCCACTGAATTTAATTTATATCATTACAATAATTTCTGGGATTCCGAACACTTTGAGAAATTTTTCAACCACCAACAACAAAGAATGTTTTAGATAGATAAATATCCCCTACATATTGGTTATATGCATAGCATCATTAGTCATAATTGTGAAGTATAAGTGATATAGCTCAGTCTTTCTACATAGAGCATGGACTTGTAGTTTGGACAGAGGATTGAGAGCAGTAGTTTAACAATTTGACGTGGGACATTTGGGTTAACTGTATATGATTTTACTGTTAAGTGGAAATGTCTTCATTGAGCCATCAGCCAAGAGGGCTCAATACTACAAAAAATTTTCTCTCCAGAGTGTGCTGATTGTTAAAAAAATCATTCTGACAAATCGGAAATGTCCATCCACCATTTTATGTGACACAAGATGCAAGACTGCAGTTTTTGTAGGGTGTTAGGGTATATTGATAACTTTTACTTTTGGCAGTGGTGGCCGCTGAGGCATTCCTTTGGTGGTGCCAAAAAAAATTTAGTTTGGTAGCATCAAACATATTATGGAATTTTGTCAATAATTCATATATTTCATAAGATATTATATCAAACAAAACAGAAATATATACTTATTATAACAGCACCCTTCTCATGCATAGTGAGAGTTTGATATATTCCTGAAGAACATGATAGCAAGTGTTTGTATAAGAGAGAGAGAGTAAGGTTGCTTTACCCATATCTGCATCAGATATAAAATGTAACACTAACCCCGACAATCTTTCTCACTCACACATATACATGCACGCGCGCACATATCAACCGCACAGTTCTTCACTGCTCACAGGGTATGAGCGCACATTTTTACGTGGCAGATGTAAGTAGGGAGTGTTTTGATGTGTGGTCGCTTAAGATACCGGTGGAGATTGGGCCTGAAGTACCACGTTGACGACGCTGCCAGTCACAGCTAACAATTGCGCTCTACCCGTTACCAAATAATTTACATGCTCCACTTTGCTTTGAGTTGTACTTGCTGGTTGTTTCCTTTTCTTATTTTGAAATGAGTCCAGAGATCAATCTTGCTCTGTCACAGGGTTCGAATACAACTCTCACAGCACCAGAAGGAATCAGCAATCCATATGTCCATTATTACATCAGTTCTGGCTTTCCAGGACCACAGAAAATGGATGTAGGCTGCCAGCCCTGTGAGAGGGAGGTGTGGCTCGTCCTCCCACTCCACTCTTCTCCCCTCAACAGGTAGAACTCCTTGTTTGTTTTACGTTCATGGTTGACTGCCAGAAAAGTGTCCGCTACAACATGACTGCCAGTGCCAGAAATAATAGAGCATGTATAAACTATTTGAACTTGTAATCTAGATTTTGTGAAGCAAATTTAATCAAATTACTGACATTTAAAACTAAAGGTGCTGTACTCACTCAGGAACTCCATGACTTTGGAAAGACAGCTTCAAATATTTAATAGGAATGGTATTGGAAATCCATTCCTTGTTGGCAAATAAAAATGTCACTCTCAAACGGAAATCTTTAATTTTACACTTGAATTACTTTTCACAGGATAGCATCCCTAAGGCACTCAGTCATTCTTCTTTCATGGTGTTTTGCAGGAATGTTTTAATTCTCTTGAGCATTGAAAAGCATCGCTCAGTTTCTAATGTCGTTATTAGCAGTTTCAAAACATTTAGCAGTCTCTTTGAATGTTCATCCTCCAGAATCAGTGAAAGAAATGGAACTGTGCCAGAAACTGCGCTCAACTCAAGCTAATGTAGAAGACTTGAAGCTCACCCTTCTAATTTTTTTCCGGACATGTATGTGTGTCTGTAATTTCAAGCTATTTGTGTGGAAAAATTGTGATGTATGTGTCAAACTGATTTACATCAAATAAGTTGTCTGCATTGAGGTGTCCAGTGAACTGAAAATGTGATTTTATTTCAGAAAGGATGCCAATGCACACTTCCAAAGCAACTCTTTTTTTTTATACCAATCAAAAATCCGCGGCTTCGTGGCAGTCATTGTTTCTTCACTTTCGAAACTAATGTCATTAGGGATTGAGTCAATGTCATCTCTGATGTTTTGCATTACCACTTCAAATTTCTGGATGTCTTGTTTCACTTTGGTCAGCTCAGTTATCTTCTTCTGAAGCTGATTAAAAAGTATGTCTGCATGAGGAATTATCTTACAGAAAAATGATAATCAGAAAATGAATTCGTTATCTTGCAGTCCTTGTTGTATGAACCAGCTTTTTCAATAGTAGAAGATAGTTTTATGCTGCCACTTGTGTCAGTGACTTCCATAACAAGAATAGGATCTTCCCTGTTTTCAAAAACATCTTTTACCACTCCAGAATGGTAATTCCATCTCGTGACACACACACAGCAAGCTCTTTTGAATAATGCTATGCAACACTTTTGATCTTTGTGGCGAGTAAAAAGAGAATGAAGAAGTACCTGAAAGATGTGCATAAAAGATGCGGGCTTTGTGATTAACAGAAGCTGCCATAGATATAATATGGTTAAACTGATGCGCATAATAATGGATGTAGTTTTCATTTGGGTATTTGTCTTTAATTAGTTTTTGAATCCCATTCGACTTGGCACTCTTAACGTTTGCACCATCGCAACTCTGAGCTATTAGTTTTGCTTGGTCATCGCCAATTAATGGTTCAATTCCTTTCAGAATACTCTCAGCTATAGTATGAACTTTCTGACTTCCTGGATTAACAAAGTTCCAAAGTCTTTCAGTAGGTTTCTCTTAACAATATAACACAAAATAATAACCAATTGAAATTCGCAAGTCACATCTGTGGTTTCATCCGCTATGATCGTAACATAATTGGCAAGTTTTATCTCTTTTCACACTTCGTCATGGTATACTTCCAACATGCATTGCAGTAGTTCATGCTGAACAGTCTTAGAAATGCGTTTGAACACTGATGCTTGACTGAGATGAACATGAGGCTCTTTATCCTGTTCTCCACTGAAATGAAGCTCATGGAAAACTTCCTTATTTTGACACGCATCAGATTCATCATGGCCCATAAAAAGCCAGTTCCAAAGCACCACAGTACAGAATACAGTTTACAATTAAATTCAATATATGTCTATTCATTTCTACACATTTGTTGTGGCTGTCAGTTGTTTGTCTATATTGCGAATCTAATTTCAGCTGAATGTTGGTTTTGGCTAGAAATGATAGACTAAGCACATTATTCATGTGTCACTTTGACATTTCATGTACTTTTATTTTAGACCATATATGCCCAATATCAGTTATTTCAGTCTTACCCCAATGAACATCTCCTCAAAATAACACAAAAAACAGTGTTGCTTTCTTCACAGCCACAAATCCATTTGTTCATTGGTAAATTTCTGGATTGAACTTATGGCATCAATTTTTTGTTTGCTGCTGCAGATTCAGATTCAGGAGTGCCCTACCTAGTGTTTTTATCTGATTTTTTTTCACTGAGAGTTCTGTTGCTAAATGGCATTTTTAATAACTCGTTTACTTTGTTCACCTTTGCTATTTTCACAGCCAACTGAATTTTCCCTTACAGATAACACTGTGCACACAGCTGTATACAGTCAATTACCTAACATCACAATAACAACATGTTTGCACAGAACTGTATTACATGAACGTAATGAGTATAAACAGAAATACTACACCGTTGTTTGAAAAACAGATACTCAACAGGTGGTGAATACATTAGTTTTTTTGTTCTGTTCCTATAGCCCTGCAGTTGTGAAATATACCAATATTGAAATAATGCCTCTTAGTTTCAAAATCTAAGGGCATAATTATATTCAAATTGTATATAACTACTTATAATGATAATTAAGTTTATTATTTCTGTATTTGATTTAATTGAGCATTAATTTGAGTTTAGGAATGCTTCAGCATTAACTTTCAGAAAGATGATAGAACTAGGTTACAAGAAGTTTATGTCCCAATGATCGCTAGATGGCAGATCATGCTTCTATAGTTCTGCACTGTACTGCTCTCTGGCAGAAGGAACGTAAAGCTCTGAGCCAGATCAGCTGTGGCTCCATTTGCAGCCATAAGAAGCATGTAGAAACTGATGGCCGAGCCTTTCACACAGTGCTTATGCAAGCAGACAGCGCCAATCTGCAGTTGGCTCCAAGCTTGAGAAAACCACCATGAGAGCGCCCACAGAGAAACGTGCCTTTTCAAATCAGAAAATACATACTCCGAAACAATGTTCTATCGCAATTTGTATAGATTTGTCTTTCTTTCTATTTCATACAAGCGGTGCCACAGCACAGTGGCACTATCTCAGAAGCCACCCCTGACTTTTGGACCAGCTAACTACAACTGCATCAAACACAATTTTTGTGCTATATGTGTTTTGCCTTTATTATGTGCAAGGCGCCTTCAGTGGCATGGAATATGTACATATTTTTACCATTTAGTTTACATGCTGGGGCAATGTACCTGTAGGTTATAAACAGTTCTAGTGGTTGGGTTCTTCTACGGTGTAGTAATATTTTAAATACTACTTACAGGTTGCATGGATGATTTTCTAGATCTTATGTTTCTGTTCCATTTTTGGTGCTGTTCCTCTTCTTGTAATTGCCACCTGGGGTTTTTGTTTTCCACATTTCACAGCACTAGGGACTGAACACTTGTTTTGATGCAATGTTTTGATTTGTGTTGCTGACTGTCAGGTGTTATTGCTAAAGACTGAATGTTATTGCCAACTGTCTAGTGTAATTTTTTAGATATCTGTGATCTGTTTGTTTGTGTGTGTGTGTGTGTGTGTGTGTGTGTGTGTGTAATAGTATTTCTTTCGGTGATCTTCTTTATTATTATTATTAATTTTTATGGTTTTTTATTTTTATTTTACTTATTTATTTTTTTGTGTCTACATGTGCGAGAGGGATGATTTTTACTTTATCATTTCTTTTATTTAGTGTAGTAGGGAATCTTTACTGATGTGTGTTTGTTCATTTATCATATTTGTTTTCAGTGATGGGTTTCTGGATTTGGAACTTTTCTTGCATTTGTATAAGTTATTTGTCATGGTTATTTATTTTCATTAATTTCATTTCTTGTTCCATGTTTGTAGGATGTTAGTTATGGTGTTTTAAATGTTCTGCAAAGGTGGAATGGTTTGTTTTGCACTTCCAACAACTGATATGTTCTTTGTACTGTGTTTTAAAATTCCTGCATGTCATGCCTATGTATACTGCACCACAACTTTTGACATTCAAGTTTATATATTCCTGATACCTGGAATTTATCCGTCTTGGTAGTTGGTTGGCTTAAGTGTGATTGGAGGGCTTGCACAGTCTTAAATGCTATTTGGAAGCCCTGGCTCTTTAGCATGTTTACCACTCTGTGTGTTAGTCATAGTGTACCATCTGCTTCTTTTCTGTGTGTTGTTAAACTGTGTGTTTGTTGAATGTGTTTGTGAGTTTGCAGCTTGTGAGTTAGTTTGTATTCTGGAAGTGTTGTAATAATAATAAAAAACTCACCAAAACAAATACTCTCTCTCTCTCTCTCTCTCTCTCTCTCTCTCTCTCTCTCTCACACACACACACACACACACACACACACACACACACACACACACACACACATCACAGATATCTCAAAAATTACACTCGAAAGTTGGCAATAACATTTGATCTTTGTCAATAACATCTGACACTCAGCAACACAAAGTGAAACACTGAATCAAAACAAGTGTTTAGTTCCTAGTGCTGTGAAATGTGGAAAATGAAAACCCGAATTGGCAATTATAAGAAGAGGAACAGCACCAAAAATGGGACAGAAACTTAACATGTAGAAAATCATCCATGTAACCTGTAAAGAGAATTTAAAATATTGCTACGTCACTGAAAAACCCAACCACCAGAACTGTTTATAACCTACAGGCACATTGCCCCAAAGTGTAAACTATATATTAAAAATACGTACATATTCCAGGCCATCGAATATCCCTTGCAGAGAGTAAAGGTGAAATGTGTATGGCACGAAAACTGTGTTTGATTCAGTTGCATCTAGATGGTCCAAAAGTAAAAATTATCAATATACTGTAATATTACACGCAACTGAGGAAGACAGGACTACAAATGTTGAAGATGAAATAATATGTGCTTGACCATTATTCCCATTCCAAAGAAAAACTTCCGAATGTGTAAATAATGGTGTGTGTGTGTGTGTGTGTGTGTGTGTGTGTGTGTGTGTGTGAAGGGCAAAAATATCTGTTGTGCACAAATGCTCCCATTTTAATTCCAGTGTCTGAATTCTGCATGAAACATTACAGTGGAAGCTTTCCAACTGGTTATAACAATCACACATTGCTCAAACCTGTAATAACAAATTAAATCTTGTCATTGTGTAGTGTACATCCTAAGAAATAGTACTACACTAAAAATTCTATTCAGGGGCTCACTCTTCACTTATTTAAATTTTCATTTCTCATGGGATTGCTTTATATTAGTTGAAGCAACTGTAATATTAAAATTACACAAGTACAATAGTAGTTACTGAAATGATTTTAAATATTTTATTATACACACCATTAGTGCTACTGGCAGAATAACATTCCAAGTAAAAACAAGCATGGGCCCAGCCCATACTTGTAAGCATCCTGAGCCTTTCGTAAACAATGTTGAGACAACACTCTCTCCACTGTATGGGCGACCACGTACCACAAAAACAGCTGCAATTTGCAGGAGATAAAGCACCATAATCCACCATCCAGAGCCAACAACAAAGTCCATGAAGTAGACAACAAATATTCCAAGCTGAAATACAAATTTGAAATTAAATTTTAATTTTGGTATCAAAGAACAATAAGTGCACAACAATACAACTAAACATCACTTTTTTGCTTGGTTTCATTTGGATCCAGCAATTTCTAGAATTTGTGGAATATAAAACCTTAACATGAAAGTAAGCTTTTTTAATTACCTCTAAAGGATTAACTTTTTAAGATAATTCTACAGTTTCTGGTAGGTTAGTGTGACTTTCATTGCCTAATATAGGTGAATATAAACCACCAAAGAAAGTAGGGCCCCTTGCTGTTACAAATAGAGATTGAAAAATCTGCACATTTAATGAGGTGTTGATGAATCCATTATTTGTAGACATTAGATTTGGATACAAATGTTGGTGAAAACTTAGATCACGAATACATTTCTTAGTGATGTGGAATGTGCCAGTTTGATATAAGGTTTCTTTCCATGATACCATTTGTTTAACAATTACTACTTCATATCTAAAAATTAATCTATTGAGTAGAAAGAGCTGTCACTCAGAAATTCTTTTAATTTGTATTTAAATTCTGGTTGGCTATCTGTCAGACTTATAATGCTGTTTGGTAAATGACCAAAGACTTTGGTGGCAGCTTAATTGACACCTTTTGGTGCGAAAGTCAGATTTAACCCAGAACAGTGTAGGTGATCATTTCTTCTAATGATGTAGTTACGCACTTTGCTATTATTTTTGAACTGGGATCGGTTATTAAAAAACAACTATTCATTAGTGAATATATGTATTGTGGAGGTATTTTGAACATTCCTAGTTCCTTAAATTAACATCTGCAAGATGATCTTGGGTGGGTTCCAGCTATTATTCTGATTACATGCTTTTGTGCAATCAATAATTCGTCTCTTAATGATGAATTACCAAAAAATATGATGCCACATGAAAGCAGTGAATGAAAATAGGCATAGTAGGCTAATTTACTAATATGTTTGTCAACAAAATATGCAATAACCCTGATAGCATAAGAGCTGAACTCAAACATTTCAGCAATTCATCAATGTGTTTCTTCCAGTTCAGTTTCTCAGCAATTCACACACTCAGAAATTATACATATCCTGTATTAGAAACAGATTTCTGTTAAAAGTCTGTATGTATCAATGGTGTTACACCATTTCCTGTACAGAACTGTATATACTGTGTTTTTTCTAAATTAATTGAGTGTCCATTTGCATAGAACCAGTTAATAACAATTTTGTCAGCTAATTCATGTTTATTGGATGTGATTACTATACTTGTATTATCAACAAAAATAACTTGCTTTGCATCTTCATGAAAACAGAGTGGCAAGTCATTAACATAAAGTAAGAACAATAAGGGACCCCAAGACTAAAATCTGTGGGATGTCACTCTTGATGCCTCCCCTGTTACAGTATTCTGCTGATATTTGCAGGGTCTCTACTGTTATTTTCAACCTCCCACATTCTTCCAGTTAAACATGTATTAAACCATTTATTCACTGTCCCACTCATACCACAATCCTGAAGTTCATCTAGAAGAATTTCATGCTTTGCGCAGTCAAAAGCCTTTAAGAGATCACAAAAAGCCCAATGAGTGAAGTTCTCTTAATCAGAGCATTTAATATTTGATCACTGAAAGTATATATAGCACTCTGTAGAAAAACCTTTCTGAAAGCCATTTCTGAAAGACATTTTGTTAGTACTTCATTTTTACAAATATGTGAAAGCACTCTTGAATACATTACTTTTTTGAGAATTTTGGATAAAGCTGTCAGAAGTGGGACTAGGCAATAGTTGTTACCATTGGATCTAGCCCTCTTTTAACATGATGGTTTGACAATAGCATATTTCAGTGTATCCAGAAAAATGTCCTGTTTCAGTGAGCTACTACATATGTGGCTAAGAATCCTACTTATCTGTTGGAAACAAGCTTCTATTACTTTGTTGGAAAAGCCATCAATTCCATGTGAGCTTTTACTTTTGAGTGAATTTATTATTTCCCTAATTTCAGTATTAGAGGTGAGCTGAATTTCAATTTTATCGAACTGCATAAGTATTGCCTCTTCCATATACAGCTTTGCATTTTCTAATGAACAGCTGGATCTTTCTCTACTACGCATACGTTAAAACTGCAGGAGGGGTTAATTAATCTTAGTATATCCAAAAACTACACAGAAGTCCTCATGTCAGTACTGTCACATACATCCCATGTATTTGTATCTGCTTCAAGAAACTCAATCAGTGTAGTGTACCATACACCAAGATTACAGTGTTATTTGATCTCATGAGTCAGTTCAACTTTGAGCCTCAAAACTAATGACACAACTGAAAGGCTCCTCTTGTGGCTCCAGTACAATAAATTACTGTTAAATACAAACAAGACAGCTCATATGTTACCCTGTAACAGGCAGCTGGAAGTAGGATGGACAGAAGCATGGCAAGTACTGGTTTTAATGGTCAATTGCTGACTGTTCTTTTCCATATCTCAGTCCTCTACTTGATGCATAGGGCAAGCAGTAGAGAAACCAAATAGAAATTTGGAAAGGGAATTAAAGTTCAGGGAGAAGAAATTAAAACTTTAACATTTCCTGATGACTTTGCAAATCTGTTAGACATGGCAAAGGACTTGGAAGATCAGTTGAATGGAATGGTCAGTGTCTTAAAAGGAGGTTTCAAGATTAATATCAATAAAAGTAGAAGTAAGCATAATGGGATTCTGGGGAAATTAGATTAGGAAATGAGACAAAAAATGTAAATAATGAGTTTTGCTGTTAGGGTAGCAAAATAAGTGACAATGGTCAAAGTAGAAGGGCTATAAAATACAGATTTGCAATAGCAAGAAAAACATGCCTGAAAAGAGAAATTTGTTAACACTGAAGATAGATTTATGAGTTACTAATTCTTTCCTGCATGTATCTGTCTTGACTGTAGCCTTGTGCAGAAGTAACACAGGGATGATAAACAGTTCAGATAAGAAGAAAATAGAAGCTTTTGAAATGTGGTTCCACAGAAAATGCTGAAGTCTGGATTGGTAGATTAAATAATTAATGAAGAGATACTACATCAAACTGGCAAGTAAAGAATTGGTAACTTGATTAAAAGAAGGAACTGATTGATAGGACACTCCCAGAGCCATCAGGGAGCTACCAAATTGGTAAAAGAGGGTAGCATGGAGGTAAACTTTGTAGAGAGAGACTGAGGCTTGATCAGAGGAAGATGGTTCAAATAAATGTAGGCAGCAGTACTTATGTACAGAGTTTGATATGTAATACACATTTTGATTTACTCCTGAATTATTTGTGGGAAAAGACAGTTTCAATAAATACACAGCACATCCAATAATAGAGCTTTTCATTTTACCCTCCAACACATTAAAATTCGGTGTCCATATCCCACATATTATGGCCTTGAACATTCATGACAAACTGCAACAAACGAACTTTAACAGCATAGAATTAATACTGCTAAGCAGAAGATTACACTCCATCTTTGTGCAGAAATACAATTACTCAATAACAGAATTTAAAGTGATGGCCACAGTGTGGCAGAATACTGCACAAAATTTGCTCTCTACCTGGTAAATATATATTTATTTATGTTTTCAGATTTTTGTAGTTCTTCTACTTAATGTATTACGAAGTACTGTAAATTATTGCAATATATAATTTACTGTTTGTTCTTGGTAAGCCTCACATAAACTAATTCAACAGTTTAAATTTTTACATGATAAAATAAAAGAAATGTCATTCTGAACTTTTAGAAACTGGGACTGACTTTAGCAACTGGGACTGACCTCTGTGGTCATGGGCAATCCAAGAACAAATCCACAGGCACAGCTAAAGAATGTAATTGTTGTTTCCCACGATTTAAGGCTGGATGATTTTATAGCTGTTATTCCTGTAATTACACAGTGCCATATGGCCAGCTGCAATTTAAAAACAAAGGACAACATTAGTAATGTGCTTTTAGCATGAAAATAATAATTATTTTGTCAGACAACATTTAGTATTTAGTACATTACAAAGAGAAATCATTATCACATGAGTGATTATATCTTAACCAATAGCAAAAACTGCAAAGCCATTTTCATAAAGTCTCTACATCTCATTTACAATTACAGAAGAGAATTAGCCACATCTGAGCAAAACATTTTAATAACATACATCATATTTTGCAAATTCAATCATGCAGGAAAGCCTTCAAGAACATGGGACAGGACAAACTTATGGGTGACTATTAACAACCAGTTACAACTTTTTCTAATCTACTTACCAGTATGCTGTGATTATGGAAATTACTTTTAGAATTTATGTAATTTTACATAGAGCAATGTCTGCTGGTATATACTAGTAAAATTAAAGCCTGTTTAATATGAATATAAGTGTTAAATGGAATTTATATACCCAGAGTCTAAACATTCTGATAAATTATAGAAGTAGTAGCTAATAAAGTTGGCTTTTACATTAGTTTAGAATATCTGAGGATTTCAAATTTCCTGTCACATTTCTCCTAGCAACCTGTCAAAGACTTTTTACAAGAACATAAAACTCCCATCCTGACCCAAAATAGCGATTCATAGTCTGTACAGAAATTAAATAATTAAACCGTATTGCCCCAGAAGATTATGCCACATGACAGTACTGAGTGAAAGTATGTTTTTTTTTTCTTTTTTTTTTTTTTTTTTTTTTGGTTGTGGTTTTAGGGCGCAAAACTGCTATGGTCATTAGTGCCCAGCCCGTGACTTAAGACAGTAAAAAACCGAAATTGAAAACCAGCAGCAACGGAAACAAACTCATAAAATTGGAGAAACTAAAAGTAGAAATAATGCTTAAAAATCCAGTACAGACAGGGGGTGGTTGTCCCCAAAAAAAAAAAACTTCAAATGACTGACGTCATTTCACTGTCACTAATAAACTGGAGAACACGGTCGGCTGAGCGCGTGTCATCTGCTAAAATCGACGATAGATCAGGCGAGAGCTGTAGACGGGAGCGTAACGGATTAAAATAGGGGCATTCAATTAAAAGGTGTCTGACCGTCCACGGCTGAGAGCAGTGGGGACAGAGTGGAGGAGGATCACTGCTTAAAAGATGTCTATGGCTAAAAAGACAGTGCCCTATCTGGAGTCGAGCTAAAATTACCTCCTCCCGACGACGCGTTCGGGAGGAAGAAGTCCAAGCGCAAGGAAGGGCTTTCACTTCCCGCAATTTATTACGGGGAAGTGTTGACCAATGCGCATGCCATAAATGAGCAACTTGGTGACATAAACCGCTCCGTAGATCGGTGAAGGGAAGCGACTGAATAGCTGGCCGAGGAAGAGAGACTGCAGCCTTGGCCGCCATATCGGCCGCCTCATTCCCACAGATACCAGCGTGTCCCGGGAGCCAGAGGAACGCCACCGAGACGCCCCCCAGGTGGAGCAAGCGCAGACAGTCCTGAGTGTGAAAGTATGTGATACTACCAATCCCATCCCCAGGTCAATACAGTGACTGAGCTTTGTAAGTGTTAAGCATGCCGAATTTATCTTTTGGATAACTTATCCACATGTTGGTGCTACTTCAATTTATTATCCATCTGGGTCTCCGGGAATATTTATTTATTTATTGCTTTCTTTGCGAAGAGTCACAAAAGATTATGACTTTTGCAAACATCAGCGTTTTTTTACATTTTGAGAATTTCTTTTAAAATACAAACAAAACAGATAGTTGATCTAAATTAACAAAATGCAATACAAGCACACAAAAGAGAATATAAAGCCAAAAAAGTAGATATACAATTAAAGTATGTCTAATTTCCAACAGAAAATTCAGAAAGTGAGTATAAACATTTCTTTGTCAGGAATCAGTCAAAAGTTTCCTGTTTCAGATATCTCCATCACATGCATATAAGTATTTTGACACATTTGTTAAACCGGATTTGACCACTAATGTATGGGTGTGGTTTGTTATTTTTAGATTAATTCTTTGCCTAAAGTAGTTATTTTTATTTCTAATATTGTTGTCATGTATGTCGTTGCATTTTCTAGACTCTTTTTGATGATGCATGCCCCAAAAATAAAATTACCTTATATCAATACAAGAAATATATTGTAAGGTTCTTACATTGCACAAAAATCTCTTTACAGGACTCATGCTGACATAAACCATGGATTATTCTAATTGCCTTCTTCTGCCGCAACATTAATCTATTGAGATGTGTATCTGCAGCACAGCCCCATAATTCAATACCATAATTTAGTAAAGAATATATTGTTCCATAGTAGGATTTGTAACTATTTTTGCTTAAGTGTCTGAATACATATAACCCACTACTAATCTTGCCACATACATAATTAATATGATTTGACCATCCCAAGTTTTCATCTAAGTATGGGCCTATGAATCTGCACTATCATTTCCTGTTTCTTCAATTCCACATGTATTATGTATAGAAGTTTGGTTAGAGTTAACAGTCTTAAATGATAATAATTGTAATTTGTTAGCATTTATATTTAGATGTTGTTCACGAAAATAATTAATTATATTTATTACTCCACCTGTTGCAGACAATGTAAGTTCACAGGCATTTTTTCCAAAACACAACAGAGATGTGTCATCTTCATAACTCACTATTTTGGAATATTTTGGCAGTGTGACATCATTGACATAGCCTAAGAAGAAAAAGAGTCCAAGAATTGATCCCTGGAGGACTCCTTGTTTTGCTAAAAGACTGGGAGTACTACTCAGTCATTAATTTGATAGATTTCTACATCTACATCTACAACCATACTCCGCAAGCCACTTGACGGTGTGTGGCGGAGGGTACCTTGAGTACCTCTATCGGTTCTCCCTTCTATTCCAGTCTCGTATTGTACGTGGAAAGAAGGATTGTCGGTATGCCTCTGTGTGGGCTCTAATCTCTCTGATTTTATCCTCATGGTCTCTTCGCGAGATATACGTAGGAGGGAGCAATATACTGCTTGACTCTTCGGTGAAGGTATGTTCTCGAAACTTTGACAAAAGCCCGTACCGAGCTACTGAGCGTCTCTCCTGCAGAGTCTTCCACTGGAGTTTATCTATCATCTCCGTAACGCTTTCGCGATTACTGAATGATCCTGTAACGAAGCGCGCTGCTCTCCGTTGGATCTTCTCTATATCTTCTATCAACCCTATCTGGTACGGATCCCACACTGCTGAACAGTATTCAAGCAGTGGGCGAACAAGCGTACTGTAACCTACTTCCTTTGTTTTCGGATTGCATTTCCTTAGGATTCTTCCAATGAATCTCAGTCTGGCATCTGCTTTACCGACAATCAACATTATATGATCATTCCATTTTAAATCACTCCTAATGCGTACTCCCAGATAATTTATGGTATTAACTGCTTCCAGTTGCTGACCTGCTATTTTGTAGCTAAATGATAAAGGATCTGTCTTTCTGTGTATTCGCAGCACATTACACTTGTCTACATTGAGATTCAATTGCCATTCCCTGCACCACGCATCAATTCGCTGCAGATCCTCCTGCATTTCAGTACAATTTTCCATTGTTACAACCTCTCGATACACCACAGCATCATCTGCAAAAAGCCTCAGTGAACTTCCGATGTCATCCACCAGGTCATTTATGTATATTGTGAATAGCAACGGTCCTATGACACTCCCTTGCGGCACACCTGAAATCACTCTTACTTCGGAGGACTTCTCTCCATTGAGAATGACATGCTGCATCCTGTTATCTAGGAACTCCTCAATCCAATCACACAATTGGTCTGATAGTCCATATGCTCTTACTTTGTTCATTAAACGACTGTGGGGAACTGTATCGAACGCCTTGCGGAAGTCAAGAAACACGGCATCTACCTGTGAACCCGTGTCTATGGCCCTCTGAGTCTTGTGGACGAATAGCGCGAGCTGGGTTTCACATGACCGTCTTTTTTGAAACCCATGCTGATTCCTATAGAGTAGATTTCTAGTCTCCAGAAAAGTCATTATACTCGAACACAATACGTGTTCCAAAATTCTACAACTGATCGACGTTAGAGATATAGGTCTATAGTTCTGCACATCTGTTCGACGTCCCTTCTTGAAAACGGGGATGACCTGTGCCCTTTTCCAATCCTTTGGAATGCTACGCTCTTCTAGAGACCTACGGTACACCGCTGCAAGAAGGGGGGCAAGTTCCTTCGCGTACTCTGTGTAAAATTGAACTGGTATCCCATCAGGTCCAAAGGCCTTTCCTCTTTTGAGCGATTTTAATTGTTTCTCTATCCCTCTGTCGTCTATTTCGATATCTACCATTTTGTCATCTGTGCGACAATCTAGAGAAGGAACTACAGTGCAATCTTCCTCTGTGGAACAACTTTGGAAAAAGACATTTAGTATTTCGGCCTTTAGTCCGTCATCCTCTGTTTCAGTACCATCTCGGTCACAGAGTGTCTGGACATTTTGTTTTGATCCACCTACCACTTTGACATAAGACCAAAATTTCTTAGGATTTTCTGCCAAGTCAGTACATAGAACTTTACTTTCGAATTCATTGAACGCCTCTCGCATAGCCCTCCTCACACTACATTTCGCTTCGCGTAATTTTTGTTTTTGTTTATCTTTGTGCAACTGCCTCTGGTTTGACAGGTCGTTGGTCAGAAATAGTATTGCTGAATCTTTTAAGCTGTATGCCTGAAGTTTCTTTATTAATAGGCCATGTTTAACTGAATCAAATGGTTTAGTAAGATCAATGAATATGCACGTTGTGAAATTTCCTTCATCACACTATGTAAAAATTCAGATATTGTTGTGATGGTGCTGTGGTCTTTCCTGAAACCATGTTGTGTTTCTAGGGTCAATTATTTTTTGTGAAATAATCACTGAGTTGTGAAAGCAAAACATATTCAAATGGCCTAAAGTTTTCAACCTGTTTTTTGGATCCTATCTTATATACCGGTTTGACTGCAAATTTTTAATGAGCCTGGATAGGTGTTTTCCCTAATACAGAAATTAATGAGATAGGTAATAGGTTTAACTAATTCTTTGTGACACTTCTTAAATGGGGCACTAGCTATCTCATCTCAGCCAGTTGAGTGCTTGGTTTTTAACGCGTTGATTATTCAACTTAATTTGTGTTCACTTACAGTTCTGAATTCAAAGTTTATACCTTGGGGTGACCAAATGTTTATCTGACTGTTTTGGTCAACAGGTTGTGCTGGGATACCACACAGAGTGATGAAATATTTGTTTAAAATGTCGGAGATTGTCCTCAGATCTTCTATTAATTTTCCCTCGTGCACTGTGCTTATTTCTTCCATATTCACATTTGATGGTGCTTTCCAGTATTGATTAATAAGCTACCAAGATGCTTTACTGACATTGTCAGATTTAATGACTGAATTGCTGCGAACCTACTTCCTGAAATTTGAAAGCTCTGTCTGAAACAGTTTTCTGGCTTTGCAATACTTTTCCTGGAGAATGATATCCTTTTTAAATTTGTAAAGTAAGAAGAGGACATGAACATTCTGGTTGAGTTTAATCAGACTACTGGTTAGTTTCAGTTTTGGATTCTTTCTATGTGTTAGAGTATTTTTAAAATCTTTAACTGGGCAACAATTATTACAATGTCTCAAAATTGTTTCATAGAATTCATCCGATTTATTGTTTGTGCCTTTTACCTTATACAGGAAACCCTGCTACATTCCTCCTGGGCTAGTTTATGTTCAAGGCAGTTTGTATTATGTTCACTCAGGATCCATTTCTGTTCAATAAAATTGGTTGCTTCTGCTGTGTTTATACCCTTATAGTCAACAGATTGACAATAGTGGTCCAAGTAGTGAAATTCTGTATTGCTGCACTCAAGGTTGTATGAATCCAGTATATCTGTTGACCTCAAGTTGGTCACACAGGGAGTTTCATTTAGTGAGTACTCATTGATATTTACATCCATAAATCAGTTTTATTTGTCTGTAATTGCATAACATGACTTTTTGTAAGATTAACAGTTAGCCTGCTTGCTGTGATTGTTCACTGTGATCCAGTTATAAGAATGTTTCCCTATCCTGCTGGATATGTATGGCACTGTAAAGTTCCATTTAGGACTTTTATCAGTATACTTGTACAATCAGTAACCATCACAGTTTTTTAATTCATTCTTTGGTAAATTGTTAACACATTACTCCATTCATGCAAGGATGATGGTTTTAACACCATAATGTTTGTTTTGGTTATAGGATTTTATAATATAGACAATCAAAGGCCTTATTAACACTACACAAAAGATAACAGGGCAATCTTTCTTGTTTAGTTCTACCAGAACTAAGTTGATGAGGTTACAAAATGCTTTCTCTGTAGAGAATCATTTACAGGGGTCAAACTGAGCAGGTGATAAAAAGTCATTGTCAGAAAAGTGGTTCAACATTTTGTTATAAGTTACCTGGAAAAAAATAGGTGAAAACATGAAAGAAGGAAGATAGAGGAAGAGGCCACTTGCATATGTCCACTTTTTTATAAATGGTATTATTATTGCATATTTCAGTCTTTTAGTAAGTGCATTAACTCACTGACTACACTAAGGAAGTAATGCAACAGAAATTTAATGAAATTGAAATTGCTTGTACATTCCCACCCAAAGGATTGAAAAGCTTCACGTCCTTCACAAATAAAAGTTCATATGAAGTTGAAACATCTCGAATAATAGACTAAAATGTGTGGCTCTCTAATGCATAATATTCTAAATCATATAATTAACCAAATATGCCATTTTCTGGCCTCTCTATAAGAAAGGTGATTCCACATATGCCAATTACTACCAGCTAAGCTTACTACTGGTATTTTCCAAAATTTTTAAGACAGTGGTATATTCAAGGATTGTCACCCACCTGTTTAGTAGTAGGATACTTAATTGACCACAGTTTGTATTTCAGAAGAATTGCTCTAATCAGGCTTCAATTTATACAATGACTGAGCACATAATTAAATTATTAAATGATAAAATATCACAAGCCAAGATCTTATGTGACTTATCAAAGACATTCAGTTGTGTCAATTATAGCATTCTGTCAGAGAAATTAAGGTTTTATGGAATACATGGGTCAGTGCAAGGCTGGTTTAATCCCTATTTAAGAAACATTACACAGAATACTAGAGTAGGATATTTAGTTAATACAAAGAGGGATGCCACTTCTTTGGTATGGAAAGAAATCACTAGGTGCATTCCACAAGCCCATTACTATTCTTGTTCTGTGTCAATGATCTTCCATTTTACTTAGAGCAGGAGGCAGAACTAGCCTTTTTTGAAGATGATACAACAATTTTCTCAAGTGAAGCAAAGAAGCATCAACAGGGAAAAGAGTTAATTATGTTTCTATTAATGTTATTAAATGATTTTGTTCAAACAGGCATGCTTTAAACATTGAATTAACACAGTTAACCTAGTGTAGTACTGTTCAAAATACCCGATCTCCTTTTAACAAAGAATAGGAACGATATACTATAACTATGGTAGAATAATACAAATTCTTTGGTCAGCACACCAAAGAATATTTAAACTGGAAAAACTATTTGGCAGACCACCTAAAATTTTGACATTCAGCTGCTTTTGCCATATAACTAATTGCCAACTTTGGGGATATAAAAACCATTAAACTGATATATTTTGCATATATTTTGATGTCCTACAGGATAACATTCTGGGGTAATTTCTCACTTACACAAAAATACCGGGTGATTTTGTGATGATGTTACAAGCTTTCAGGGGTGATGGAGAAGGGTAAATGTATCAGTTTGAGGCAAGGGACAGTGGTTCAGCAATAACTGAGATGAAAGTTATACCTCTGACAGTGGAGTACATATATTGGTACTGTTGTGGCCAAAACTGTATGGCAGGCAATCCTCACAAGGACTTAGATGTAGAGAGTGGGATAATAACTCAATGAATCCAATGGAGATGGCATACTGTGTACTGAAATGAGCAATCCAGGTGTACAATATCAGTACCGTAGTAGAATGCAGTCAGTGTTTATGAGCTAAAGTACTAACGTCAATTAGCCCTAACCAAATAGATGTGTACCTGGTGATGGAACTTACGGATATGATTTTCATGTATGGGCATGCAGAGAAATGGAAAGCTTGTACAGGACCAAATATCCATGTAGAAAACATGTGGCTCACACCATGTTTCCAAGAATGTACCAACAATTAAGTGAAACAGGGCAATTGGTACCACAGCACAACAATCGAGAAGAACAACAAACTACACAGACTCCTGACTCAGAAGATGCAGTGCTTGTTTGAGTGGATGAGGTGCTTGTAATCAGCACTATCAATAACACTTGAAGTAAATGTTTTGCACAGTAGTGTGAGGGAAGTATTATGGGAAATGCAACTACAACCTTACCAAACACACACAGAGCATGCTTTGACCCCTGCTGACTTCAGACCTCGTGTCATGTTCAGAGAATAGTTCTTGTAGTGCATTAAAGTCAATTCTCACTTTCCTGCATATGCACTTTTCATGGATAACATCTGTTCCACCTTTTGATATGGTCATTTCTGAACTTGGGTTCTTTACCTCAGACTGATACATTTACCCTTCTCCATCACACCTGCAAGTTTGTAACATCATCACAGTATTACCCTGCACATGACTGCACAAAAAAGGTAATTAGAAATGTGTAGGATTTGTACACATATATCTTGCAGACATGTGTATCCATACTCTGCAAACAGCTGTGAAGTGCATAGCAGAGGGTACTATCTATTGTATCACATATTAAGATTTCTTCGTTGTCCATTTTCATATGGACAGTGGGCAGAATGACTGCTTAATGGCTTTGTGCTCAGTGTAATTAGTCTAATCTTGTCCTTGTGATCCATAAGAGAATAATACAAAGGTGTCTGTAGTATATTCCTAGAGTCTGCACTTAATACTGCTTCTTGAAAATTTGTAAGTAGGCTTTAGCAGTATAATTGGCATTTATCCTAAATCTACCAATTCAGGTTTTATGGCATCCCTGTAATGCTCTGTCATGGGTAAAAGAAACCTGTGATATTTGTGCTTCCCTTCTTTGTATACATTCAATATCCCCCGTTAGTCCTACCTGGTATAGTCCGACACACATGAGCAATATTCTGTTGTGGAATGCACAAGTGACTTGTAGACAGTCTCCTATGTAAACAGTCTGCATTTTCCTAGTATCTTATAAATGAATGGAAATCTGACACATGCTCTACCTATGATTGAGCATAAGTGATCATTCCATTTCATATTCCCACACCATGTTACACACAGGTATTTTTATGAGTTGACTGATTCCAGTTGTGACTGACTGATATTGCTTCCATAAGATGCTGTGTTTTTGTTTTGTGAAGTAAACATTTTTACATTTGTGAACCTGTAAAGCAAATTTCCAGTCTGTGTTAGATTGAAATCTTATCAATACCTGACTAAATATTTGAACAGGTATTTTCAGATGGAACTTCATTATAGATACCCACATAATATGTGAGAAGTCTGAAGTTTCTATTAATACTCTCTGTCAGGTCATTAATATACAGTATGAACTGGAAGGGTCCCAACATATTTTTTTTGGACACAGCCTGAACCTACTTTTAGATTTTTGATGACCCCCCTATGAGATAATGCGCTGCATACTTCCCATGAAGAAATCCTCAACCCAGTCACAATTTGCCATACCCATGCTGCCATACTTTCACAAATAAGCGCTTATGTGAAACTGAGACAAATGCTTTACAGAAGTCAATAAATACTGCACTCACCTGACTGTCTCAGTCCACAGCATTTAGGATGTAATGGGAGAGAAATGTGAATTGCATCTCACATGACTGATGTTTTCTGAATCTGTGCTGGTTGCTACGAGGGAGATCAATGTGTTACAGTACCTCATTATGTATAAACTCAGAATATGTTCTAAGATTGTACAACATTTAGAAATCAAAGATATTGGACAGAAGTTTTGCAGACACTTTTGCTTGCATCCATGTAGATGGATGTGACTTGTGCTTTCTTCCAACCACTGGACGCAGTTTTTGGTTTGAGGAATCTATGGCATACTATGGTAAAATATGGGCTAACTCAACTTCAAATTCTGTATACAACTTGACAAATATTTCACTGTATTTCTGCTTTTGCTTTGTTCATATCTACAGCATCAAATACACAAACTCCATTGCCCACTATTTATCCTTTCAACAAACTTTTATATTTGCTCCAAAAAATCTCAATGCTGCCAGTTTTGGGTTTTATGCAGTTTCCTATACCTAGTTTATGTGAGCTGCAGTTTTTTACATGTGCTTCAAACTATGGGACTTTGTTGAGAATGCTTTGGCAGTGTCATCTGAAGGGGCAATTTCTTCGACCTTACACTAACATTTCAGGGACACCTACAGTAATTATTATCTAGGCACAATGAAGAGCCATATGATCTATAAAAAAATTTTTGTTCCTACTGTGCACACAGTCAGTTATCTGACTAGCAGCCTCTGGTGTACAGTGCACAGACCACTTAGAGGGACCATACAGTTCTCAGGTCAATGGTTCATGTCCAGGAAGTCATATCCTAGCTTGGCACACAATCTTGAAAGAGTCTGGTTCAAATCTTCTACTCAGCTCAGACTCATGGACCCACAATCAGTTCTGGGAACAATGCTGTGGACTACGTATTACACAGAAATACTGTGAGCAAGGCTTATGTCCTCAACCTTCTCCAGCAGTTGGTGGACTGATCCAAGGATGACTGGGCACCCCAGATGACAGGAATCATGTGTGCAGATGATTGCAACCTGTTCCTGCCTCCACACCATTAGAGCAACACGTCAAATGAGGCTTCTAGGAACACACATTGAATGAAAAAGGTGCTCATTCTTTTGTCCTTTGCTGTCTAAGGAGTACCATTATTTGCCACATGTTCTAACTGCTGACAATTAACAGACCATTGCACTTGCTTTCCCAGTATGGGACAGAGGCGGCCCCCTGACAGCTGAAGTGTATCTCATAGGCTCAGGTTTTGGTTTAGTGGGAGACTGCACCTCAAATTTGTCAGTTGGGGAATGGTTGCAGTACCCTGAGTTCTCCCTGGCTGCTGCATCCCCTGTATAGGGCCCATCAACCTCGCATGCTGCTCACAGGTTAGTTAACATTGATGTCCTGTGTCTCTTGCAGAGGTGGGAGTATCCAAAGGAGAGGATACTACTTTTAATACCTGCCCAACACATCCATTCAGTACAGCTTTCATTCAACTTACAGCAGCCATGGCAATTTACAGCTGCTTATGAACAGCAAAAAAGTAATCTATGGCTGAAACAGTAGTCACAGTGGAGCTGCATTGTGGCTGATGTAATGTTTTTCTGAACAGTAAACAAATAATCTTAAGCCTAGCTTGCTGATTCTCTTTTAATGTCTTGATCTTTAATGTTACAGTCACCCATTTAGATTCCTGGGTGGGGACTACCCAGGAGGATGTCGTAATCAGGAAAAACAAACTGGCAATCTATGGGTCAGAGCATGGTATGAAAGATCCGTTAATTGGGCAGGAAGGTTAGAAAATGTACAGAGGGAAATGGATAGGTTGAAGTTTGATATAGTGGGGACTAATGAAGTTCAGTGGCAGGATCAACAGGGCTTCTGGACAGGTGACTAATGGGTTATAAATACAAAATCAAATAGGGGTAATGCAGGACTAGGCCTAATAATAAATAAGAAAATAGGAATGTGGGTAAGCTACTACCAACAGCACAGTGAACATATTATTGTAGTCAAGATAGACATATTGCCAACACTCACTGCAGTAGTACAACTTTATATGCTAACTAGCTCCACAGATAATGAAGAGATTGAAAAAAAAAAATGTATGAGGAGGCAAAGGAAATTATTCAGATAGTTAAGGGAGATTAAAATTTAATTGCAGTTGGGGAAAGGAATTTGATAGTAGGAAAAGGAAGAAAAGGAAAATAGTTGCTGGGGGAAAGGAATGAAAGAGGAATTCACCTGATAGTTTTATCATCACTAACACTTTGTTTAGGAATCATGAAAGAAGACTGTATATGAGATGTGAAAATAAAATAGCAGGAATTTTTGTTTTTTCTCAAAGAATTTTTATTTATTCATTGACAACAACTTTAGCCCTTTTAAAGTAATCCCCTTCAGATATAATACATTGGAGCTAGCACTCTTCCCAATCTCAGAAGTACTTCTGGAACCCACTTATCATTATGGTATTCAGCTCATTCAGTGATTCTGTTATCATCTCATCAATGGTGACAAAACACTGCCCTTTCATGGTTCTCTTCAGCCTCAGGAACAGTAAGAAGTTGCAGAGGGCCATGTCTGTCAAATATGGTGGTGAGGCAACATAATGGATTTGTTTTTTGCCAAAAAATCACAAACAAGCATTGAAGTGTGAGCAGAAGCATTATTGTGATGGTATTTCCATGATTGGTTTTGCTACAGGTCTGGTCATTTTCTTTGGACTGCTTCACGCAAATACCATGTAACTTCTAGGTAGTATTCATTACTGACAATACGACCATAAGGCAGGAACTCATCATGCACTATACCATTGTAATCAAAGAGAACAATGAATGAGAGGAATCTTCACATGCTTCACAGGTGATTGAACTTTTTTTTTTTGGGGGGGGGGGGGGGGGAAGGGGGTGGATCTTCAGGCAGTTTCTATTGGGATGACTGGGCCTTTGTTTCGCTGTCATACCAGTGTACCCATATTTTGTCACCTATTATAATCTTCTTTAGAAGTTCTGGATGACTGTCCACTTTATTTGGCAATTTCTGAGTTGTGTTTATGCGATGTCGTTTATTTGCCAAAGGAAATGTCAGCATCATTAGCAATCTCTATGATGGTGATTCAGAACCATTTTCTTCACTTCCTCCACATTGTCATAAGTAACTGATTTGCTAGGGTGTCCAGGGTGGCTGTAGCCTTGATCATCTTGTCGACCCTCTTTGAAATGTTTATACCATTAGACAACAGTTGACTAGAGCAGGAGAAAGGAATGCAATAGAAGATGAATCAGTGGCTTTGAGAGATGAAACAGTCAAGGCAGCAAAGAACAAGTGCAACAACACCTGATAATCTTTACAGGCCACACGCCTGATTCTATCACTTACAACACACCAGTGGGAAATAGTTTCAAAGTTTTGGCAGGCCTAGTACTGCCTACAGAGGCATAAATTCCAGGAAATGTGAGGGGAATAAATTAGTCCCAAATCAGTCCAGGTAAACAAAACAGTAAACATTGTAACCAGTTATGTTATACACAACGGAAAATCTCTGTTGAAAAATTGCAGCATCTCAGTTTATTCTGATAGTCATGGGAGAGCATTAGCACAAATGTCGAGGTCTTAGAAGCTAACTAATGCAACAATGCAACAGGTTTTGTGAAACCTTCTGCAAGTTTGCATGAAGTCATGAAAAATGGCATAAATAACCATCTAGGCTTATGAGAACAAAATGATGAATATAATGTGCTAGTAGCAAGTGCAAATGACATTTATAGAAACAAAGCAAAAGAGGCCACTCATAGACTAACAGAATACTTAAAAGGTACAGGTAATTTTAAGATTATTGTCAAGGGAATTCCACATGGGTATGACCTAGTTGATCACGTGTGTGAATAAAGAACTAGCTAAAACAAATAGGCTGCTAAAAAAATCTGTGCTGCATCTCCCAATGTAAACTTTTCGTTCACTGAAAATATGAACAGGGAATTGTTTAATAATCATGGGCAACATCTCAATGGAAATAGTAAATCATATATCAGTGAAAAAGTTTGCCAAGCAATTAATGCTGACTGCACAGATCCAAATTTCTGACCTACTCCCCTTCCAGCACCTGATGGCATGGGTACAGTGGGCCCTCAAATCACTGATTCAAGTAATGAAACTACATCAACTTCAATAGAAGATTTACATTCAACTTCAATGCAACCTCATGACTCCATCATTACTGAGACAACTCCTAAAAAATGCACATCAAGTCCAATAGAAAAACAAATACCATCACTAAAACTCCCACAAACTTCAATCAAAGGAACAGAAAATGAAAAACCACCACTAAGAAGAACAGAAGAAACTCCAATTGAGACTTGCTGCTATTCCAGGACCAAGAAATCAAGAGCCCAACTAACAAAACAGGCAAGTCCTCAAATAGCATTACACTGGGTGTCAGGTATTCACCTTCCATCTGAGTGTACAGTTTCAACCAGCAGCAACAGGAGCTCAAGAAGATCAACAAGAACAAACAAAGCACCAGCCATAAATGAAAATTTTTTATGGTCAAGCCACCTGATTCACTAGACGAAATAGCAACATGCATGTGGCCTCTCCTGTTTCCACACGTCCGACAGAAAATCATACTTGTGACTCACAAAAAGAAAAACTCTTGGATTACAAAAGGCATTAAAATATCCTCAGAAAAAATTAGGTTACTGCTCAGAGCTAGCAAAGTGGATAGTGGTAAGTTGGCAGAACTCAATTTGTACTTACAAAAATACTTATATAAGTGTCATTAAAGCAACAAAAAAGGCTCACAACGATAATCTCTTTAGGAACTTCTCTAAAAAATGTGAGACAGTATGGAGTATAATAAACAACCAAACTGGAAGAAAGAGAACCACAGAGGATAAATTTAAGTTGAACATAGAAGGACAAAAAACATAAAATATACATAAAATTGGTAATGATTTTAACAAATATTTTTCAGAAATTTCAAAAAATGTATTAATTGCCTGTTCAAACACTGTTCACACTCATCCTAACAATGATATTCTCTTGAACTCTTTTTTTCCTATCCCTAACAACACCTTGTGAAATAGAGGATATCATAAGGAGAAGAATAAAAACAAATACTCCTTGCTGGTCAAGATATGGTACCTTGCTTTTTACTTGTAAAGTGTTCCAGTTTCATCTGTAGGCCTCTGTCTAATATCATTAATGCCTCTTTTGAGGAGGGAACATTTTCTGACCAGTTAAAAATTTCTAAAATTATACCACTGTACAAGAAAGGAGAGAAAACTGCCATGGACAATTGTAGGCCTATTGCAATATTATCTGCATTTAAAAAAATTTTTGAATGCTGTGTTTCCATAAGATTAGAATGCTTTTTGAACTCCAGCAACATTATAACATCTTCTCAATATGGTTTTTGCAAATATAGGTCAACCATAAATACACAGTAGGAGTTTTTAGAGAACTGCTCAAGTCGTAAACAACCTGTTGTTCGTATATTCCTTGATCAATCCAAGCATTTGATATGGTCAACCATAAGCTGCTCCTCATAAAACTAGAGAAATTTGGCATAAAGGGTACTGCCCACAGCTGGTTCAGTAGCTATCCAAGAGAAAGGAGAAATATGTAAACATCAGAAACCCCAAGGATGCTACCTTTTGCAGGTCAGATACCATAAATATAGCTTATGGTGTCCTGAAGGGTCTATTCTTGGCCCAGTCCTTTTCATATTGTTCATCAATTGCCTCCCAGTAAACATCCCTAATGCTTGTTCATTTTTGTATGCTGCTAATGCAAATATTTTAATTTCCAACAGAGAAGAAACACTTCAAGAAACAGTCAATGAAATCACCTGTCACATAAATCTTGGTTGAGGCAAACAGACTGCTAATAAACACTCAGAAAATTGTAAGCATGAACTTTGACACAAGGCAGAATATTACCCCCTTCAATTTAGACATTTATACAGGCAAAGACGAAATTGTCAGTGTAAAAATTCCTTGGACTAACTGTCAGTAGTACACAAAAATTGCAACTGCATGTAGAGACAGTTGCAAAGAAGCTCAGCAAAATGTGCTACCTGCTCAGACCAATATGAGATTCAGCCAACATTGACAATTTGAAGCTTGTATACTATGGTCTGTTTGAGTCCATTATGAGCTATGGCCTAATTTTCTGGGGAAATAGTTCTGAATCCAATAGACCTAGAATTTTCAAATTACAAAAACAATGATCAGAATAGTGGCATCAGAAAACAGAACTGAACACTGTAAACCACTGTTTAAAGCATTAAAAATCCTGCCACTGCCATATCTTTATATAATGGAATTGTTAGTTTTGTAGCTCAGCATTTAGGAATCCTACAAAGAATTCTCAATTGCCACGCACACAACACTAGAAACAAATCTTGATTAAAAATTGTAATACAAAGCACCAAATTATATGCCGATGGTGTTAAATATATGGTCATAAAAATTTTCAGCCATGGCTCTTTCTAATTTTTGTAAGGCTAACTATGTAACATTTTATATGTTAATTATATTTTCATTATTAAATATAGTTGGGTTTAATTAATTTATTTTTTGGCTTTGTTTACATTGGTTTGAAAATGCATGGTTTTGTAGGTCAGGTTAAATGGCAACAACCCTGCCTGCCATGTGTAACTTATTAACTCAATGACAGTATCCTGTAATTAATTCACATTGTGAACCTGCATTCGACTTTTCTGACTCTGAGTAACTTTGATAACGGTATGCTGCTACGGTAACAATCAAATGTGGCAACAGACAGTGTTAACTAATGCAAACATACTTTCACTCCACAGTCTCATTTAATTCTTATGTCTTTTGGTCTACTCGAGAAACAGTGTGTTATCACAGAGAAATTATTCTGTCACCCAAAATAGTGATTAATCTTGCAACTATTATGTTGATAATCCTTTTGCCACCCCAAACAACTGCCCGTTATTTCACCAAGCATAGACATATAGAGCTGTAATGAAGAGCAGTTTGTAATGTTCCTTTACTTGTATTTAAAAGTGTACTATGAAATCTGAACTGGCCATCAACCATTCATATTTCAAAAGTGGTATTACAAGTGACTAATATCCAACACTACATACTGTATGGGCTACATTATTGGAACTGTACTTCTGTCACTGATTGATTTCAGCTTGTTACAATGATCAAGAGAAGAGACACAAACTACCAATGACTTTACCTAAGTGAATTAGTTACAAAAAAGTGCAAAGGCCCTTATTAACAGAAATCTATTTCATTTCATATCTCTGACATTTTCTGTATCTCTTCATTTCACTTGATGAGATTTATAAAATGTAGCTCTGCATGTGTATTATTTAAACAAACTTTTGATAGGAACCAGTTGAATAAATCTAGCACTGTCCATGATCAATGGATTTTACTGGCCTGAGGGAACAATAAAAAATTTATTACATCAATATACTGAGAGGCACAGCTTAAAAGACAAAGTCAAAGGTGAGCACCATCAATGAAATGGGTGACTGTGGTTTTGTCAGTGACTGAGTTTGTAGGATAAGACCTAACAAAGTTTCTATTTGTAATTCACCTCTTACCTTGAGAATAAGTATGTGTTTTGAAGCATAAAGTGATAAATATGTTAGTTTTTAGTTTTTGTCCTTACCTGTTGAGCAATTCCAAATGTTATCAAAACAAAATAAAAGAGCACTGCCCAAAAAGGTGAGACTCGTTCAGAGCCCATAAGTGCAAATGTTGCTGGCGCTAGCTCTGTTGCTAGTCTCAGCACTTGATAACCACTTTCCCTTGCTGAATCCATACCAGGAAGCAGAACACGAGACCCAAGTATAAATATGCTATGAGACATGTAGCGCACAGGTGTTCTTGCAAATATTGGATGTGGTGGTGCACCTTCAGCTTGAAGGAATGTCACAGTTCCTAATTGTTCTGTGAAAAATAACGGAAAATTACAAATTAAAAAACTAAATTAAATTTAGCACATGGCAGTCCATATATAATTATGTTAAAATACTGATTTCACACACTCATTGAGCTTCACTTCCACTAGCATTTTCAAAACTGATATAAATTTACATTCATGGTGACTACAGTCTTTACTTTTATATCACTATGTCAAGTGAGTCATTAGTGTTTTTACTATCACAACCAACAACACACCACTAGGACTTGACATACAGATAAAAATAATAATAAAATTTTTGGATTTATGAAATAGTTGGAATAACAGATTGGTTTTCACCTTACACTATCTACAGATCAATGGTACAACATAAGTAACAGCATTCTGATGCATTCACTTATTTCCAAAATATGAGAGTCATGACTGTTTAGAGGTCTCACCAGACTATAGTCCTTAATTTCAATGCTGATCCATGTGCATCACATTAATCTTTTGAACCTCAAAAGCACCTAATTTTTAATGAATATCAACCATTCTGCTCTATCCACATACAGTTCTTTAAGAAATGTCTGTGAGAATGAATGGTCACCAATAAATAGGATCCTCTGCTACAGGATATTCTCAGCTGCCACTGACGAATCATAATAATAAGAATTCCACTTTAACTTCACTGTCATAGAGGTCAGTGTTTTGTGGACACCAGTTTTGTTGGACTTGGCTCTTCATCTACACCTTTTACATGCCAAGTACTGATAGAACAAAACAAATTATACAATACTTGGCAAGGACAGAACTTGTCTAGGAAACTGTGTTGAGTAGTGGACAGGTGTATATACGTGACCAAGTATCTACTTTTACTCATCTTGGGAGATGTTTACACACTGATGACAACAAGCATATGGCAACTCTAAAGAAAAATACAGAGACACACATACAAATATTTTATAAGTGCTTCTCTATCAATCAGTAGTTAATTTTCTACATGAGTGATTTGTTTTTGAGTTCAAACATCTGGTTGTTTTTTGCAGCACCTGGATATTACTGAGGCCACATTCTTCCCTCACAATTCACCCTAATCATCACACAAAAATGATCATATGCTTCTCTTTTTGTTTCCTCTACATCTATGTGTATTTCTTTGCTTCCCCAAACTGACCATCTTCTGGTCACTTTTAGCTCAGTTCTCTTACTCCTCATTACAGACCATGTTTTCTGCCAGCATCCCTGATTTGCGTGTTTCAAAATGTGTTCATCAATTGGTCTGACATTTGCTGCTGCTTTCCCAATACCATACACTGATTCTTCACTTCACTTCTTAGAATCTTCTCTTTTCCTTACTTTGTTCACAATGAGACAGTCACTCTCTAGATCCAACACTGTCATCACAATCATATCTCTGGATCAAGATACAATACAACTGTCACTTTGGTAGGAATAAACTATTTTATTTCCATTTCTTCTGTGATGACTGTTTAGCACAATACCTAAAGAAGTTGTAAAATTTATTCTATACATTCTGCTGTTCATTTATGATTTCTGGCGTAGTGCAGCAACTCGACATGGCATGGACTCAAAAAGTCACTGGAAGTCTCCTGCAGAAATATTGAGCAATGCTGCCTCTATAGCTATTCATAATTGTGAAAGTGTTGCCAGTGCACAGGATTTTGTGCACAAACTGACCTTTTGATTATGTCCCATAAATGACTGTTCAGAATGTTCTTCAAACCAGTCGAAAACAGTTGTGGCCCAGTGACACGGTAGATTGTCATCCATAAAAATGAAGTCCATGAGTGACTGCAAATGGTCTGCACGTAGCTGAGCATAACCATTTTCAGTCAATGATTGATTCAGTTGGATCACAGGACCTAGTCCATTCCGTGTAAACACAGCCAACACCATTAAGGAGCTACCACTAGTTTGCACAGTGCCTTGTTGACAACTTGGGACCATGACTTGCGCCACACATTAACACTACCGTCAGCACTTACTAACTGAAATCAGGCCTCATCTGGCCATGCCACAGTTTTCCAGTCATCTAGGGTCCAACTGATATGATCACAACCCCAGGAGAGGCACTGCAGGTGATGTAATGCAGTTAGCAAAGGCACTCGCATCGCTCTTCTGCTGCTATAGCCCATTAACACCATATTTCGCCACACTGTCCTGATGGACACATTTGTTGTACATCTGAGATTGATTACTGTACTAATTTCGTGCAGTATTGCTTGTCTGTTAACACTGACAACTCTACATAAATACTGCTGCTCTCAGTAGTTAAGTGAAGGCCATAGGGAATTGCTTTGTCCACAGTGAGAGGCAATGCCTGAAATTTGGTATTCTTGTCACACTCTTTGACACTTTTGATCTCAGAATATTGAATTCCCTGACAATTTCTTAAATTGAATGTCCCATGCCTCTAGCTCAAACTAACATTCCACATTCAAAGTTTGTTAATTCCTGCCACGTGACTATAACCCCACCAAAAACCTTTTCACACGAATTACCTGAGTACAAACGATAGCTCTGTCAGTGCAATGCTCTTTTATACTTCATGTATGTGATACTACTGCCATTTGCAAATGTGTCTATCACTATCCCAGGACTTTCGTCACCTCAGTGTAACATGGGCTACCTCATAACAACATTCATAGTGGGTTTCCCATTATTTGAAAACTGTTCTTAGCTGTATGATATCCACTGTCCACTGTAGAAAGGACTTGAAATTACAGTTCTCCAGTACATCTGCTTGTTAAAAATCTTGTCGTTATTCAGTGCATTTGTGTTTTGTACAAATTTCTGCACAAGTGAATATTTACTTACCAAATGAACTTGGAATGTAGGTGTAGCCACTAGCTGCTAGCAGTTCAACACAAGTGTTAGCAAGGAATGCTGAGAGCAGTAAAACTGCAAGTGTGACAATAATAACAATGCTGATGTCTCGGTGAAGGAGATGTTTGTGCTGATTGTGAGACGTAATCTGCATGACAGCAGCTCCCAGCAAACCCCATGTATAGAAAACCTCTGTTGTAGCAGCCACCCAGCACTGAAAAAGTAATCATTTACAATGGCAAATATGAACTGCAAATTCACACTCTAGAAAAAGAAGAAAAGCATTCAAATAATTTTACTGACAGTGTGTGTGCACTCACATATGAGTATAATTAGCACGAGTTCTATCTTTTGTGCGACTACAGTAAGAGTAGGTGCTTGCTGTATTTGAGTACATGAGCAAATTTACATAAATATGGATGAAAAATATAACTGTCATTTTCTGCCTCTATATGTAACATGAATGTAGCATAACTGCATTTTATGTCCTATCACATCTCTCTAAGGCTGAGTAATGAACTGTGTAGATAACTTCTTTTTCTAGAATTTTGCTATCATTTTTGAACTCTAATGTTGTTGGCAACAAGCATCATAAGGAAGAAAATGTACTCTGAGGCTCTTGTCATTATGCACAACTATTTAAACAACTGGAAACCACATATTATTCTCATTACACACTTCTGTGCAGCAAACTTTTCTTCCAATTATTAGTTGATTAATGACCAATTTTGTACCAATACATTTTCTTAGTGCAGTAAGTGACAGTATGTCCTTAGATTATTATTCATTTCTCAATTATTTTAGATAATGACTAACTGTTATAATGTGACAGACATACAGGAATTAAGATTGTTAGCAACATACTGAGAGCTTAATATAAATCTGAATATTTTGTTCATAAAAGAATGGCATCATGAGTGCTGAAACTGTTGATAAATATAAATAAAATGGTTTTGTGTCCATACACTTATTTATTGGCAAAATAAATAAGTGACTGACACAGAAAACTGTTTTATTAATATTAATTACTTTTCACTTTGAACGATTGGTGAGTTAATGAGGTGACAATGTTATAAATCAAAATTAAATGCAAGAGCTTTCGTATTTCACAAAAAAAGAAAAGAAATTTTCAGTTCACTTCAGTAGTAAAAGAAAAAATAAATTTACCTAGCATAAAAAGGATAGGCATTAATCCTATTTTCAGAGGTACATACCTTTGTGTTAATGAAAAATTCACTCCATACTGTTTCTGGGAAAACCTTATGTCCAGATGAAGTATTTGTTAGACCAAGAATTTTTGTGCAAAGTATCAACATCCCAAGAACAGAAAACAATGAGAAGACATAAACAACTTTGCCATATGATTTAAGGCCTGAAAGAAATTTTTAAAGAAAAAAACAATACTTTAGTTATTAGATGACATTTGCCTTTGATTCTATAAGTAATTCATTTATACTAAAATAAAAATCTATCAGACTGGAGTAAGGAGGCTGTGCAGCAAACCAAAATATTTTTGAACATCAGCGTAAGTTCTCTTATCTGTTTGGCATAGATATTCTGATGTCTGTAAATCAAAGTAATCACTGAAGCTATTTCTATTATGAACTTGCACAGACTAAAACATAGCAGTTATCCTAATAAATCATGCATCTATGCAAATGATATCATTCTTTGCTATTCTATGTATTATTACTCCAACATTTCCATTCACAAAATAGAAAGCTATTGTTGTATATAGTCTCTGTTTACTGTGTTTACTTATTATAAATACAGGACTATTTATTACTAAGCATGTGCAGTACAAAATTTGTTTTGTGCCCTTTTGAGCAATGTTACAGTCAACATAATTTCTCTTCAAAATATGTTACACTGCTTAATGAAATTTGCGAACTGACCTTTGCTTAAAGAAACAAATACTATCATCCAGACCACAGCCAAATTGAATGTAACTTGGAATTTAAGGTGCCCAAATGAAGGATCTGGAGAGACAAGACTTTGTCTCTGAAGGACCATTCCATTGAGGTAGTCAGGTACTGTTTCTTCAAGTTTGTGAGTACCATTTATTTGTGGTTCTGGGAAGAAAATGAAACACTTCAGTTATTACATTATTCATAAATATTACTTACATTTTAAATAAAGTAATCATGTGTCCTATTACAGATAAAATCAGATCAAAAAATAATGGTACAGCTTAGTTAACAAGAGAGTGTGAAATATACTTAACATTTTTAACTGATGTGTAATAGAATAGTTTGACGAATATGAGTTGAAAATGAGGCAGAGGATGAGCCATGGTGTTGAGCTGTAGCCTACTACTCTTAAATGTTATCAAAGGAGTTACTGAGCTTAACATTTACATACGACAGATGTATACCATCATGCATATACGAGGGCTGTTCAAAACGTAAGTTGACTTTTCAAATTGCGCGGGCAATGTACTTTCAATTATCAATTCTTTCTTTCTTTCTTTCTTTTTGTACAAATTTGCATCAAATTGTGTGCGAAAAATGGAATCAAGTGCTCTAAAACACTTGACATGTTGACAGTGGCATACAATGAGTTTGCTCTAAGTAAAAAAAAAATGTTTACAAGTGGTACAAGCTCTTCCAAGATGGCCGAGAAGATGGTAATGACGAACCTGACTCCGGACAACCCAGCACATCAACAAGAGGTGATAATGTGAAGAAAATGGTTTTGGAAAATCATCGAATTACTGTAAGAGAAGTTGCTGAGGATGTTGGCATATAGGTCGGCTCATGTCATGCACTTTTTTAAGATGTTTTGGGCATGAGGCATGTGTCAGTGAAGTTTGCTCCAAAACTTCTCAATTTTGGTCAGAAGAACCATCACTTGATCATCACTCAGGAGCTTTTCAGTGATGTCAATGATGAGCCTGATTTGCTCAAAAGGGTCATAACTGGTGACAAAACAGGGGTTTACAGTTATGACATTGAAACCGAAGCCCAATTGTCCCAATGGAAGCATCCCTGAGAACCAAGACCGAAAAAAGCACGTCAATTTTGATCAAACGTCAAAGTTTTCTCACTGTTTTCTTCAGTTATCGTGGCATAGTGCATCATGAATTTTTGCCTCCAGGTCGTTTGATCGATAAGGAGTATAACCTTGATGTTAGGCAATGTTTGTGAGAAGCAATACGCAAAACATTTCTGGAATTGTGGGGAAACAATTCATGGCTTTTGCATCACGACAATGCACCTGCCCATTCATCATTGCTTGTGAGAGATATTTTGGCCAAAAACAACACGACAATCATGCCTCAGCCACCATATTCACTGGATTTGGCCCCTTGTGACTTTTCCCTGTTCCCAAAACTGAAAAGACATATGAAAGGATGAAGATTTTCAATAATTGAGTAAATAAAAACTGCATCATTGGAAGTACTCAAGGCTGTCCCAAAAAGTGCTTATGAGAAGTGCTTCGAGGTTTGGAAGAAGCACTGGCGCAAGTGTATTGTATCTGAGGTAGATTACTTTGAAAGGGACAACATGAATATTGATGAATAAATAAATATTTTTTCATAAAAATATAAAGTCACCTAACTTTTTGAACACACCTCATACTCTGTGAAACAGTGGAGATGTTTGGAGTGTCATACAGGTCAGTGAACCTGAATTACAGACATCTCCTTCTACTCCCCTTTCTGGTCAAATTATGGTGATTAAAAATTCGTCCAAGGCCAGGACTTTATACCCACTACCAAGGCGAATACCATAGAATTTGCATGTATTAGTAACATCAGCCACACAGGAAGGTATTTGTGGTTACAATCCGGATAAGTTGTGGTTATCTCCATATTAATTATGCAACTTGTGTTGTAGCTGACAGTCAGCATGAGGTAACAACATTATTCAGTCCCTGGAGAGAGAGAGAGAAAAACTTTGTTGCTGAGAAGAGAGTTATACACATTATGAGTGGTGTTCATCTGAGACACTTGCAGAAATATGTCCCAGAAACTACAAGTTCTTGCAGTGACATCTCAGTATATCCTCTCTATTGTATTTTTCATTAAAAAGCTACTCCCCTTTCAAAGCAAATAGTACATATCATGGCCACAGTATGAGATTGAAACAGAATCTATATAGTTACCGGAAAAACTTCACCCTTGTGCAGTAAGGAGTAAATTACTCAGGCATGAAAATCCTCATTGCTCTACCTACAGACATAAAAAATGTTGCTCTTAAAACACAAATTCAAGAGCAAATTAAAAGAATACCTGTTGCAAAATGGATTCAACTCAATCAGTGATTTTTTAATCATGAATGACTCTGCACGTGTGTAGTTTTATTGTATAATGTAAATGGGATATTTCATTAGTTCAAGAATAAATATAAATTATTTTTTGTCACGTATTAAGATATTTCCAACATGAATGTTTCATAGTGTATCACAATTAACAAAATACTCTGAGCTATTATGACATGTAGGATGGATTTTCCATAACACAAAACTTCACCCCCATCTGCAAAGGACATTTCCAAGGGGGATCAAAACTTTTGCAAATGTCCAGTTCACACCCTGGCACACTACTGACTGCAGCAAAATTCCATTTACATGTACTCCTGTGAAGTGGAGTGATGTCACATGCTTTGAATACCTGGATGCAACAACTGGTTGTTGTCCACTGTCGCTACCACCCCATGGTGGAAGCCTCAAACACATCATCTACAGCACCAGCATCCAGATATCATTCAATTCCATGCCCTCCTTCCTACTGAAATTCCTAGGGTGCTTAAAATTTCTGTGGCCTCTCTTTACATCCTTTCATAGTACCTTCATGTGGCTGCCATTACTTGAGTCCTTTCGAAATGAATGTGGTGGTCATCTGGGAGCAAAGCATGCTCTACAACAGCTGATCAGTCAGTCTCTCCCCTCCTACATGTTGCCCCTGAGCTCTTCTAGTTGTTTGCTGACTGTTCTTTTTGTTGTATCCATATTGTGTGCTAAGAAGCATTGTGCTCTCATTTAAATATATGGCCAAAAGAGTCAGCCTACAGGAATTGTGAAACGAACCCTGTCGTCAAGGACCGTGCCACAAAGGGCACAGGTTCACCACAAGATGGGGAAATACACAGGCATCTATTGTCTATTGAGGCCTAAGCACTGTAGTGTGCGAGCAAGACAGATGAGAACCTACATCATAGGGAAACACAGTAGAAGCCATTTGTGGCCGAGGAGACGTAGCAGTGTTAAATATGACAGAGCTAAGATTGGCCATAAAGAAAAACAATTATGAAAACTATTTAATTCTGTAGTAGTGCAGGAAATGAAGCCACAGTAATTTTAATCTGCCATCCTCCATAAATTTTCATAGTGATCCCAATAAAACTTGAATATTTATCATATCTATAATAGTTTAGGATTTACTTTTAAAGTGAAATTAACAAGTTTTGTAACAAAGATGTGAATCCTAAAATCTGAATGCTCTGGTCGATCTTAAAAATCAGCATTTCATATAGAAGCACATCATTAAAATGACAAATGTAAATATCAACTCTGTAACTTTATTTGTTTAAAAGATATAGTAAATTTAAATTACCAATATTTTCAGTTAAGCATGAGATCATCATTTGCTCCACACAAAACTCATTGAATGATGACAGCATGACACCTTATTGAATCATTAGGTAATGGAATATTTGTTTAAAGTTTAGTGCATAATAGTTACTTTTGTTCTTTATTTATTTATCAGAAAGCATATTTGTGCAAGGCTACTGGTCATGACATTCAAAGTTAAGAATGAAATTGTATTGGTTTTACGTAAAAGAATTTAACAATGGATATTATTGTTACTTGTTAAAGTGGTTAAGCTTTGATTATTTAAATATCTTAAAATGTAAAAGAATGTAGAGTAAGCTGTAGCCAATCAGATGGACAGCTTCAGGAAATGGAACTTCCCTAGTCGGTTGAGTGAGGATATTCAGCACATGGTATACATGGCTGGGGATAGGCAGAGGGAGTGCTGGTCCAGATGCCAAAGCGGACAGTTCGGCTGGAGACACCAAATGGTACAGTTCGGACTGAGGTGCAAAACCAGACAGTCGGTCTTTAGGCAGCTAGGAAGTGAAACAACTTAGAAAATTTCGCATTATGTAGTATTGCAGGAGTTTATCTCTGAGCAGTGAGCAGCCGTGCGCCTGGTGTGAACTCTAACTTTTTGCATAGATAACTTGTTTTTAGTGATGACACTGTGAATGATCGAACTGTGTCAAATGGGTATGTGCTCGAGTGTAACAGTAACTCTAAATACGACCACTTTCACTATTAGTTTGCTTTCTGAATAAACATTATTCTAACCAAATCACAACTATGTGGCCTACATCATCTATGAGTCACTAATTTAGTTCCCAATATTATTATTACTGTTATTATATGTTATGTTAACTTTGTATTTTGCAAATATGCCATCAGCCAGACAATTTAACCAAAGAGTGACAAGTGTCTAATTTAGGGCGTGTAATATGTCACGTGCGATTCAACCCCTAGATGAGTTTGAGACAAGACATTTCGACAGAGAGGACCTGCATGTGAGCCCAAACATCTTTTGGATGTTAGCTTGCAATATATAGCTCCCCACAACTACACAGGAGTCCTATAAACTTCTGGTTTCTCCAGCAGTTTGTGAGCATCTTTGGCCAATTTTAGTCCTGTATCTTCTTTGTGGGTTTGTCGATCACTGCTGTGTTCTATTCTACCAAGATGTTTCTATGTGGTCAGCAATGTCCTTAACGAAAAGCAGGAAAACTTTCAATTTCACAACAGGCATTTGTGCACTGCTACGATTGTTGTGTGGTGGTCATTTTACTCCAGTGAATGAATAACCATTGTTAGGCAATGCATTAGTGAGGTGTTTTAATTCCATGTCAAGCAGCTCTGACTGACAAATATTCCTTGCTCTATCCACCAATGTTTTTATGATGTCTCACTTTTGTTGTTGATGGTGGTTTGGGTCCTGGTGTAGATTGTGGGTGGGTCTTTGCTAAACAGAGATTTGAACCACCACCCACAACAAAAGTGAAGCATCATAAAAACATTGCTGGACAGAGCAAGGAACATTTGTGAATATCGAATTGAAACATCTCACTAATGCATGGCTTAACAATGGTAATTCTTCTGCTGAGGTAAAAAGAGCATTAAGACAGCCACGCAAAAAACATAGCGATGCACAAGCAACTGTGAAATTGGAAGTTTTCCTGCCTTGTCTTAGGTGATACTCTGTCTCTTTGAGACTCTGTCATCTTATCTAAGAGGCAGGTGACAGAGTGTTTGTATCCAGGGAGTGACGTGTTGTGAAATGGCACTTAAACACTGTGCACAGCAGGGGTCTGTATTTGGCCTCTGCTCTTTTTAATATTTGTCAATGTCTTAAGTTCCTAGCTCTTTTAATGAGTAAAGGTAGACATTCAGCTGAGGCACTAAAGGAAGCTGATATTTCATTTGAAGTAGCCTAAAAGTGGTTCAAAGCAAACAAGATCAAATTAAATAAAGATAAAAACTCATAAAATATTATGCAGCCTTGCTGACTATGGACTCATAGCAAGTATTGGTAGTGTCAAACACCTGGGAACCACAGCTGACAATAAGCTGACGTGGACTGAAGATACTGCATATGTGTGTTCTAATCTCTGAAGAGTAATTTACCTCCTCAGGAAGATCAACTGTGATAACAGATCAGTACTTAATCTCAGTATATTATGCACTGTTTCACAGCCTCATCACACACAGAGTGCTGCTGTGGAGGCACTCTACTAGAAGCAAAAACATATTGCTCCTACAAAAGAAGGCTGTATGAATAATATCTTCCAGTAAGAAATCAGATGACTGTAGACCCATTTTCAAGTAGCTGGGAATAATGAGAATGTTTAGCCACTATGTTTTCAACTCTCTCCTCTACATAAAAGAAAATCAAGGACCCTTCTCCAAAAAGATTCAAAGAAGCTACAATTCCCCTTGAAATTGTCCTCCGTAGATGCGGATGAAATGCTATGTTTCAATAGAAAATTCACCCAACAATGACATAATAGCCCACAATATTTTAACAATATTTTATTAACTGTGACCTTCCCAGCCATGAAAGTTTAATTTTACAATTCATCATGTATGTGTAACTATTATTCTGATGATGTATTATATGCCTTATTCATTTTTATGTATTATGATGGAACATTAGCTGATATGAATATTATCATAAATCTATCATATTGTATCCACCATCCAACAAAGCAAACTGGGACTGTCTGTAGTATCAAAAGCATCACTAGTGAACTTGGTACCTCTCCACTGTTGACAATGTACAGATATAGAATTAACAAGATAACTTGTATTGCAGTCAGACCACACTGAACGTTAATTAGAAGTACAAATAAAATTATTAATGTAAGCATATACCATTATAGTATTCCACTGTGTATGTTTGAGTTATGTTTGTTCAACTACAGTTAAGTTTAATAGCACGAGTACTAGAGTTATACTCTGACTCATTGACTGTTTACTAAATAAACCTCCATAATTGAGAATTGGGGATTTTCATTTAAGAAATGAGTGGCAATACATCATTCACAAATATATCATCTGTTCAGCAATTTGTAAGACATCTACCAAACTGGAGTGATGCAGAAGTCCTAGAAAAATGAAAAATGCATGGACAGTTTACTTTACCATTATGAAAGTATTATGGAGTTAGTAATCAGTACACTTCCAATTCATTGTGTGTTACAGAAGGGCAAAACATGACAAATTAGTATACATACAGACACATTTACTTGACACAGAAGCAGGAACATTACTGCACACTGCTTTAAGAGCACATTTCAGGAAACTGTTTGCGAGTGCACACGTAGCAGCTCACAAAAATTGACTGTATATTACAACTAGTTTACAACCTCAACTTTATCAACACTGATCTTAATGAATATCATAGAAACAGAGAGACATATAAGGCAGATGGTATCTTACCTTGACGATATTGTTCAAAAACAGCCCACGGATACTGGTCCTGTTTGGTTATAAATGAGTCACGGAAGTAGATGAACATCCATGACACTCCAACTATGCTGTAGATTCCAATTAAAGCTTGTGATGCTAACAGTGCTACACCGAGACCCTGAAGTCATAAAAAATACAACTTTTAGTATATAAGTAAGCTTACTATGCACTGAAATCACCATATAAAAATTAAAAAAAAAAACATGAAAAAAATCAACTCACTAAGTGGCATCTGGAGAAAACATAAACAAAGGTTAAATAACTGTACAAGCTTATGAAGCCAGTGGCTTCTGCTTCTGGCAGAAGTGTTGACGTGGAAGGAAGAGGGATGAAGGAAACGGACTGGCGAGGTTTAGGAAATGGGGAGAGTTGTCCAGAACCCTGGGTCAGGAGAGAGTTACTGGAAAGCATGAGAAGGAAAGACTAATTGTTGGGGAATGCACCAGATGGGATTTGAAAACCTGAGAGCTTAAAGGTGAAAGATACTGTAATAAGCAAGACAGAGATTACTTACTAAACATCATGCAAGAGTTAATAAGAACAGAAAGCTAAGTGCATTGTATGTGGTAGAGTTGAAGGCGGGGAAAAATAAACATAAATCATATATTTCCTATGTATGTATGTTTGTAGAATCTTCTGATTGTCAGACACAATTTTTCCATCAATACATTTTTATTATTTATACACTGATATGTTACCCTGTACTGACTACACGCCGTGAAAATTAGGGGATGCATTACCTATTGACACGAAGTTGATATTGTTCATTAACAGAAAGTTTCTAATGTTATATTTGTAAAATTTGCAACCTTTGCCATTTGGTATTACTACTAAAAGCTTTACATAAATACACTCCTGGAAATTGAAATAAGAACACCGTGAATTCATTGTCCCAGGAAGGGGAAACTTTATTGACACATTCCTGGGATCAGATACATCACATGATCACACTGACAGAACCACAGGCACATAGACACAGGCAACAGAGCATGCACAATGTCGGCACTAGTACAGTGTATATCCACCTTTCGCAGCAATGCAGGCTGTTATTCTCCCATGGAGACAATCGTAGAGATGCTGGATGTAGTCCTGTGGAACGGCTTGCCATGCCATTTCCACCTGGCGCCTCAGTTGGACCAGCGTTCGTGCTGGACGTGCAGACCGCGTGAGACGACGCTTCATCCAGTCCCAAACATGCTCAATGGGGGACAGATCCGGAGATCTTGCTGGCCAGAGTAGTTGACTTACACCTTCTAGAGCACGTTGGGTGGCACGGGATACATGCGGACGTGCATTGTCCTGTTGGAACAGCAAGTTCCCTTGCCAGTCTAGGAATGGTAGAACGATGGGTTCGATGACGGTTTGGATGTACCGTGCACTATTCAGTGTCCCCTCGACGATCAACAGTGGTGTACGGCCAGTGTAGGAGATCGCTCCCCACACCATGATGCCGGGTGTTGGCCCTGTGTGCCTCGGTCGTATGCAGTCCTGATTGTGGCGCTCACCTGCACGGCGTCAAACACGCATACGACCATCATTGGCACCAAGGCAGAAGTGACTCTCATCGCTGAAGACGACACGTCTCCATTCGTCCCTCCATTTACGCCTGTCGCGACACCACTGGAGGCGGGCTGCACGATGTTGGGGCGTGAGCGGAAGACGGCCTAACGGTGTGCGGGACCGTAGCCCAGCTTCATGGAGACGGTTGCGAATGGTCCTCGCCGATACCCCAGGAGCAACAGTGTCCCTAATTTGCTGGGAAGTGGCGGTGCGGTCCCCTACGGCACTGCGTAGGATCCTACGGTCTTGGCGTGCATCCGTGCGTCGCTGCGGTCCGGTCCCAGGTCGACGGGCACGTGCACCTTCCGCCGACCACTGGCGACAACATCGATGTACTGTGGAGACATCACGCCCCACGTGTTGAGCAATTCGGCGGTATGTCCACCCGGCCTCCCGCATGCCCACTATACGCCCTCGCTCAAAGTCCGTCAACTGCACATGCGGTTCACGTCCACGCTGTCGCGGCATGCTACCAGTGTTAAAGACTGCGATGGAGCTCCGTATGCCACGGCAAACTGGCTGACACTGACGGCGGCGGTGCACAAATGCTGCGCAGCTATCGCCATTCGACGGCCAACACCGCGGTTCCTGGTGTGTCCGCTGTGCCGTGCGTGTGATCATTGCTTGTACAGCCCTCTCGCAGTGTCCGGAGCAAGTATGGTGGGTCTGACACACCGGTGTCAGTGTGTTCTTTTTTCCATTTCCAGGAGTGTATAAATGTTTGGAAAAAATATATACGCTGAGGTGACAACAGTCACAGGCTAGCAATACGCACATATGCAAATAATGGTAGTATTGTGGGCATATGGTATAAAAAGGTAACGCAGTGACATAGCTGTCATTTTTACTGAGGTGATTCATGTAAAAAGGTTTCGGACATGATTATGGCCGCATGATGAGAATTAGCAGACTTTCAATGCAGAATGATAGTTTGAGCTTGATGCATGGGACATTCCATTTGGGAAACTGTTAGGGAATTCAATATTCCCAGACCCCAGTATCAAGAGTGGGCTGAGAATACCAAATTTTAGGCACTACCACTCACCATGGGCAACACAGTGGCGGACGGCCTTCACTTGACAACTGAGAGCAGCAGGGTTTGCATAAAATTGTCAGTGGTAACACACAAGAAACACTACGTGAAATAACCATAAAAATCAATGTGGGATTTACATATACAATAGTGCGGCAAAATTTGGCATTAACGGACTATGGCAGCAGATGATCAATGTGAGTGTGTCTGCTAACAGCACCACATTGCCTGCTGTGCCTCTTCTGGTCTCGTGGCCATATTGGTTGGACCCTAGATGACTGGAAAACTGTGGCTTGGTCAGATGAGGCCTGATTTCAGTTAGTAAGAGCTGTGGTAGGGTTTGAGTGTGGTATAGAATCCATAAAGCCATGGACTCAAGTTGTCAACAAGGCACTGTGAACGCTGGTGCTGGCTCCATAACAGTGTGGGCTGTGTTTACTGGACTGAACTAGGTCCTCTGGACCAACTGAACAAATCATTGACTGGAAGCAGTAATGTTCAGCTACTTAGAGACCATTTGCAGCCATTCATGGACTTCATGTTCCCAAACAATGATGGAATGTTTATGGATGACAATGTGCCAAGTCACCGGGCCACAGTTGTTCATGATCGGTTTGAAGAACGTGATTTGGTCACCCATCGAACATTTACGGGACATAATCAATAGGTCAGTTTGTGCACAAAATTCTGCAGTGGCAACATTTTCACAATTATGGATGGCTATAGGGGCACTACGGCTCAATATTTCTTCAGGGGAATTCCAATGACTTGTTGAGTCCATGAAGCACTGAATTGGTGCATTACACCAGGCAGGAGGAGGTCCTACATGATATTAGGATGTATTCTGTGACTTTTGCTTAATAATGCCTTCAAGATAGTCACTGGACACATTAACTTGATTGTTAATGCAGTTGCTCATCAACTATTGCTTTAAACAAAAATTTGAGGGGCATGTAAATAAGGTAAAATGAGAGGGACAAGTAAGCATTGAGACTCCACAACTCTCTCTTTACATCACCATGGAATAACTTGGAAAAGGTAAGCATTGGCAAGACAAGAAATTTAGAAGAAACAAAAGTGAAATAAATTAAACAGATCGTGATGTAACCAATATCATTTCTTCTGCAAATATTTCCATTTTAAAATCGCCCCCCCCCTGCACAGCTAATATTAGTCAATTGTATGTAACTGAAGGTCTCTTCAACTCATTTTAAACACTTCGGTAACTCAAGGTCGCAGTAGGGAGTTTCTGCCACCTGATACTGTCGTCCACCCACTCACAGTGAGATGCAATCCTCAACTGCCTCATACAATTTGAGGAGGAGAGTCAAAAAGAGGCAATAAAAAAGTCACAGGAAGCAAAACATGTCAGTTTCCATAGAATCAATATGTTTTATCTTAATTTAACCAGCCTAATATCATCGTACCACTCCTGAGGTCTTCAGAACACGGTGATTAATTTGAATAGTGTATTAGTTTCTTAAGACAGTCAATTGGTATCTGTAGGGACTGGCAGAGCTATGTTTCTTCTGTGGAAATACTAAATGTACACCACATTCGATGCACAGGCATGATGTTAGAACAACAGTTTCCCCAACCTATACCATACTAGGAGAACCTACTACAGGTCGCTCTCTGACACAGTCTAAACGTCACTTTAAGGGTGAAAATAAGGGGCACTTATTTTGTCTTAGGTGCCAACACCCAATAGTTTCCAAGAAAATTACAGTCAAAGCTTTGACACTGTCTCATTACTTAGTGCACGTAACATTAAACCAAGCGAGTCGGTAGTGTAGTGGCTAAGAGCACGGTTCTGAACTTTTGAGCTCCATATTCAAAGCCAAATTCATGGTTTTTTTCACAGAAGTATGTAATTCTTCAGCTGTCAGTATAAGCATAAATCATAGTATTTACAGAATGGCATGCACTATGGCAGAATTACTTTCAGTGAATGTGTCGATATTCTGTTTCATTGACAACCAGACCATCATATAAGGATGGATGGCTTTGCCAACCAAGAACTCAATAATGTACAGAAGTGGCTCTGTTTTTAGATAATATTGTGAAAATGCTTTGATATGCTTGGTTTGCCAGATCAAGAGGTGTTTAGCTACATTAACAAGGTTGCTTATCCTAATGACATTCACACTAAAAAGTGTGACAGTGGCATAGAAGCCTTTCCATGTTGCTTCTGCTGCTCTGAATCTCTATGCTTTGAATGTTTTTATTATTTATGGCACCCTGGGGAATAAAATGGTTTGTTTGAAGTAAAAAATACATAAATAAATAAACTGAAGTACCAGTACTAGAATTTATATGGTTTTCACATAAGACTGTATAAGATTTGTGATGATAAATTCTATTTTTGTAAGATTTGAAATGCTTATTTCTTTTCTCAGCAAATGCATTGTTTTTCTCAAATGCACAAAAATATTGGTATCATTAATGTCACATACTCCAGTGACAAAAAAAGATTGGATTGGAACACAGAGACAAAAATTCCAAACTGTGCTCTTACCTGCTACACTACTGATTCCCTTGGCCTAATGCAACATGTGCTAACTGATGAAGCAGTGTAAAAACTTTGACTATCATTTTCTCAGAAACTATTGATTGTTGGCACCTATGCCAATGTAGGTGTCCCTTCATTTTCACCCTTCTTTCAGCAAACGAAGTTCCAACTTCATCGGAGAGTGACCTATGGTGTGTTTTCCTTGTAAGATATATTTTGAGGAAACGGCTAATGTAACTCCATGCCTGCACATGGAACATGGTGTTCATTCACTACTTCCACAGAAGAAATATATCTCCGCCAATCCCTAGAGACCCCAAAATCTGTCTTGAGAAACCAATATGCTGTTCAAGTTGATCATCACATCCTGCATTTCTCAGGACTCCTATGATGATATTAGGATGGTCAAAGTAAGATTAAGCCACACTGATTCTGTGGAAACAGACAGGTTTCATTTCCTGCGATTTGTGAACTACTTCTTTAATAACACCTTTTGACCCCCTTCCTGAAACTATATCACTGGTGAGCTTTTTGAGGATTGCATTGCACTGTGACTGGTGGCAGAAACTCCCCACTGCGAGGTACTAAAGTGTTTAAAATGAGTCGAAGAGACTTTCAATTACACATATTTGGTGTTTGTTAGCTGTATAGTGGTGATTTAAAAGACAAAATATTTACAGAAGAAATGTTTTTGGTTTCATCTCAAAATGTTTAATTTATCTCATCAACTTCATTTCATCTAAATTTGTTGACTTAGCAATGCTCAGATTTTTCAAGTTAATCCTCGGTGAGGTAAAGAGTGAGTTGTCTAGCTTGCATCCCTACATCCACAACAAAATACAAACATAACCAATAATTCAATAGTCGTCAATGGTAAAACAAATTTTATAATTGACAACTTTATGTACATAATGTTATGCTCAGAAAATTTAACACTTATGGCAGAATACAAACTCTTTGTGAAACCATACTGTCATAATTTGTCTGTTGCATGTTTTTATTACAAAAACAAACAGTGTAAGTGATAATTTGCACACATGCAATATTGTGTGTAATGGAGGAGGCACAATACTTGTAATTAGAAGAACAAAAATACTATCCCTAACATTAGCATATAAAAATTTCAAGATTCATTTATCCTATTTTCTGATTACTGTATACCCTCAAAAAGACAATTACAGTGCAATAGAGGATTAAATCGTATATGCAAACATCACAAAAAATATTTATGGAAATAAATGCACTTGAAAATGAGAATAAATTCTCAAAACACATTGTGTTAAGCATGAAAAAATAAGTAACTGGTGTAGTTGTTCATTATTTAAATCTTCAGTGTATGACATGCTCGGATATGCAGATGATTAGAATTTCAGTGCTGTGTTCTGCATATAAGGAAAGATTATGTAGTGGGTTTATCTAAGTAGCATGATGCCCATGCTGTCCTAACCGACATGGATACATAGGGAGTATGACTGTTGTTCTGGCCAGAACATTCTTTAGGTCACCCACTGAAAACAACTGATCATGGGTTGACATACCACCACACATTAGCTACTATGACTCATGAATTCTGGCATAAAGTTGTAGCAACATGGAAGGAAATACACAGATCTGTCATCAAAAACTCTGTTTGACTCAATTACCAACTGGGTTAGAGCCATTGTGATACCTCTGTATACTAAATTTTGCACCCTGTATGCTCCAAATCAGCCACAAATTGATTAATTTATGCACCCTACTATACTGCATTTGCACAACTGTAATTTCATTATTTGCCATTTGTTTATGTTCTGGTGGGTTATGTCTAGTTTGATATTAATGGAGATATATGGTTACTATCACACTGACTGCAGGTTTTCTGTAATATCGTTGTATGAGACTTGTGTATTAACTGCATGTACATTTCAAATCAGTGGTTTCAGTTCTGTATTGCAATTACTGCAATATTATTCACTCATCACAAAAAACTGAAAATTTCTGCCAAAGTGGGATTCAAACCCAGACCTCTCATTAGAAAAGAACAGTATTTCTAACCAATTAGGTCATCCAAACATACCTCTAAGACTAACTCAAACTCCAATGCCACTAATGTTTCACTTTCCAAACACTACAACCAGAGGTTCTCTCTTTGGGTGAATTCAGTAGCTATGGAGGGTCAACATTTGAACTGGTCTTTAAGTGGTGCTTTAATGTGCTAATTGGTTATTGAAACTCTTAGTATTACGCACATGATCCAGGACCAGGCGAATAATTCAATTGCTATAGGACATAAATTAATACATGCCTTCTTTATTCAATATATATCTTTTGTAGACTACTACCATCAAGTGAAAAACAGCATGTTATTTAAACTGTATATGGAACTGAACATGTGAAATATTCCAAGCTAAATATTGTCTGGTTTTATTAAATTACAGTTTTTTGCAACTTGACATTAGTTATGTGTATTTTACCATTAGGTACACTGATACATACTCTATTTTCCACTTTCTCAATACATTAGTTATTAATCTGACCATATGTGTCTATACCTATGTCATCTCGTTTATATTAAACTTCTATATAGCTTATTCCCATAACACCTCCTATTGTGATCCATCTGTCCACCACAACTTTCTTCTACCTCATAATTTTTGCAGTACCTTTCTACTGTGCACAACATTGAACCCCTTTCCACTTATTACATTTCCCAGCCTTCTGCAGATTGCTGATATCATAAAAGTATCTACACTCAAGGCATATTAGTCTGCTAATTTAAGTAACTATTTCTGTATGTTACATTCTCCCTTTTTTTAATGAAAAAAGAAAAAGAAATGAAGAACTGATATTCCAATAACTGGGATTCCCCACAAAATTCAAAATGGTTACATCAAGTAAATTTCATATGTTTCTTTTTCTACTCTCTTGATGGTGCAATATAAATGAAACTTCATCATCATTATATTAGGATGCCCTCACTATGTCAATTTCAAGACACAGTGTGGATATGATGTTAATTATTGATAACATGCTGTACTGATAATTCATGCTCACCTGGAAAATTGGAGAGATTCTCCACATGTCCATGATTCCGGCATTAAGATACTGCCCCAGGGACGCTTGGACAGTAAGCAGTGGTATGCCGAGGATGAGAGTCAGGAACATGAACTGCAGGATAAAATTTGCTGAAAGAAGAAAATAAAGATATGCTAATATAATTGCCAATGACTCTAAGAACAATGTGTACCTACGGTTGCATACACAACTGCAACAGTAGTCTTCATCAGTTAAGAGTATGGGGTTCATCTTTAAAATGTTGAGTGACTGTGGAACATCGAAACAGAACTGTAGCCCCCAATGAGACAGGCAAACAAAAAATTTCAAACCTTGGAGAAATCATCAGCAGTAAAAGAATTGACATCACAAATAATTCATAGAGATATAGATAAAAAAATATAAACTCAAACCAACATAACAAAATAACAAACCATCTTTATCTTCATTTTCAACAATAACCACATATGTGTTAGGCAAACTTTACATTGATCCCACAATTTTTTGACTTCTTATGCCTCCTACCTCTGTCAATGATTTGTATTCGAGGAATATGACAAGTTGCACTGTGGTTTACATTCTGTGTTAAACTGTAGGTCGCCTTGTAACTGGCTGAGTAATGCAGAGTTGAAACTGGAGGAGGGTAAGGGCATACAACCACCAACAGGATCACAGCTGGTACAGCACTACACCATCCTAAACAATCTGTGAGTCAGTGACTGCTTTACTTAGGTTTCTATGTAGATTCAGATACATGATATCAGGGAGTATGGTGTACTTTGAAAATTAAGAGGATTATCATCGACTATAACCTGTGGATGTTTCTGATAGTAATTGGGTGAAACTTCCTGTCAACTGCGTCACAACAGACTTGAATATGGACATCTCTCTTTCTTGCACAATGGTCTTCAGTTACTCCCTATGAATGAACTTAAAACTTGAGGCAGCCAGGACTCAGAGGCAGAGTGATGTAATTGCTAATCTGGTATGAACATTGCCCACAGAATGCAAAGGCCTGGGTTCAGCTACTATGCAGCAAACAGTTTCTGGTACTTTAGAAGTTTTATAACAGAGAGCATTACACTGCAGAGGCTATGCAGGTGGTGCAAATGTTGATATAATGGGCTCACATATGGAAGCAAGGGGATTCAGAATCCTGTTTGACCATACATATTTAATCTCTGTTGATCCATCATGGACAGGGACATCAGCTGGTCAAGTAATTGTCAATATCAATCAAATTCGCCACCAGCCATGTAACTGAGATGTTAATTTATTTTATTTTAACAACTATTTTC